>NC_072448.2:11652500-11976250 GCF_028878055.3 Symphalangus syndactylus
CAGAAAAATCAGTCAGCAACTCTTTAAAATGTGTTTCCTTTGCATGAGGGAAGAAAGGTAATTTTTTTTTCTTTTTGTTTGAGACAAGGTCTCACTCTGCTGCCCGGGCTGAAGTACTGTGATTCAATGTCAGCTCACTGCACTTCCCCCTCCTCCCAGGCTCAAAGGATCCTCCCATTTCAGCCTCCTGAGGAGCTGAAACTACAGGAGTGTGCCACTGCACCCAGCTGATTTTTTTTTTTTTCATTTTTATTAGAGATGGGTTTTCACCATGTTCGCTAAGCTGGTCTCCAACTGCTGAACTCAAGTAATCTACCCTCCTCAGCTTCCCAAAGTGTTGGAATTACAGGCATGAGCTGTTGTCCACTGCCCCCAGCCCAAGGTGTAATTTTTAATGAAAATTTTAAACTATTAAAATGAAGTATAGAAAAAGAATATCAATTTTGTTTGCCAAACCTAAACTAAGCAACTGTTTTTTTTTTTTTTTTTTCTCTGATAACCATTTGGTCTAGATGACATATCAAGTAATAATTAAATTCACAACAAAATCTTTCAGCATAGCTTTTAGGTTCATACTTCCTTGAATTAGGATTTAAATTTTATTCATACAGATACACGCATACCTCTTATTTCAGATCCTTGGATTGAACTGTTCTATATTGGTTTGGAATGAAAAGGAAGGGTTTTCATTATTGACAAGTGGGACGACATCTCTTTATCAAACTAATAGGATGAATCATTAGAAATAGTCACTTTTATAGATAAAATATGATTATCAGCAATATCATATGGTTGGTCATATATGGCCAGCAATCAAAGAACCAGAAAAAAAAAAAGGAAAAGAAAAGACTGACGGATAAATAAGCAAATAAATAATAAAAGGATGGTATGAGAACAATACATTTAGAGAACAAAATAGAACTTTTGAAAACACAGAACACGATAAATGAAATAATTCAGCAGAATGCTGGAAAGATTAAAGCGAGGACATCTCAAATGTTAGAACAAAAAGGCAAGGTGAATGATAACAGGAGAAAAAATATGTGAAAATCAGGATATCATAACCAGGGGCCCAATCTTGCTATTAGATATTCCAGAGGAAGAGAGAGAGAGAGAAAGGGAGAGAGGGAGGGAGAGAGAGAGAGAAAGAGAGAGAGAGAGAGAGAGAGAGAGAGAGACAGATTGCCAAAGCAATAAAGCAAAACACAGTTTTAGACTTGAAAGGCATGAACTTCAATATCGAACAGAGCTGGAAGCCAAAAACCGTGAAGAAAAATTAACCCGGAGCAAAGCTAATTTTCATGGAACCTTAGGATACAGAGCACCACGACAAAATCCTAAGTGTATAGGGAGTGCAGTGAGTGGATGGGTTACACACGATCAAATCACAGCTTTGGCAGTTTCCCTGAGTGGTGCAAGACAATTATGCAATGACTGTGAAATCCAGAGGAAAAATGATTCCCACTGAGAATGGTGGCTCACACATGTAATCCTAGAACATTGTGAGGCTGAGGCAGGAAGATCGCTTGAACCTGGGAGCTCTAGACCAGACTGGGCAATATGGCAAGATCTTGTCTCTACAATTTTTTTTTTTTAAATTAGCCAAGTATGGTGGCGGTGTGTGCCTATGGTCCTGTCTACTCAGGACACGGAAGTGGGAGGACCACTTGAGCCCACGAGGAAGAGATTGTTATGATGCTGTCACTGCACTCCAGTTGGGAGTGCCTTACTCTTGCAACTGAGAAAGAGCCTGTCTCAAGAACAACAATAGCAATATATATGTATGAAAAAAAGAAAATAAACCAAATAATTTCCAACACAGAGTTTTATATCAGCCAACCCCTCCAGTCACAGTTGAATTGGTCCCTGAATAAAGTCAGTAAATGAGTGCCCACTATTTGCTCCTCAAGCTGAAGGTCCCTGTTTTTCTGTGGTTGCACTCTCACATGTAAGATCCCCAAAGAACCACAGCACAGAGTTGTGACTTTTAGCTTGGGGGGAACAACAAAACATGATGAATAATAATTGCAATAATTACATTCCCATTCTTTCTCTTCCTCACTAAAAAAATCAGGACATTGTTGTGTAGGTAGGGAAAGCCCCTTATTCATTTCAAAGTAATTAAACTAGAAAGAGATACCCCTGGTAAGAGCTTTCCTTTGCTATCATAGATGATCTTGCAAATGCCCAAGAGTCTATTTTACTCAGACAGCCCCAAATCTTATATTTCTTTTGCCCTTATCCGTGAAGTCTGGGTACTACACACGCCCAAGCCCACCAGTGCCTTTACAACAACAGGCAATAGAAGCCCTGCTACTGAGCAGCACCTGGCCTAGGGCCATGTGAGCCCATGAAGCAGCTCAGAAAAATTATCATGATTATCCATGATCTCACAGTGGGGAAGGATATCATAAGTAATTGATGAGGGAGGGAGGGAAGGGAGGGAAGGAGGAAGGAAGGGAGGGAGGGAAGGAACAAGGAGGGGAGATTTGAGATTTAGTCAATTTTCCTTGGGTATTTCCCAGAAAAACAGAAAGTATCCATGTCAATAAACTTCTACTTGTTTTCCTGTTTATCTGCCTTTGTTACAAGGGTCTGTAGTATATAAGAACTCAGAAAGGGTAAAAGAAAATTACTTTTTCCTCCCCTATGCAGGAATTCAACTAAAGAAATCATGGCTAAGATGCAGCAGAGGGTATACACAGACCTTATCTAGTCTCTACATAAACAGCTTAACATCTTTCAGCTTCATTGTTGCCTTCTGTTATAAAACAGAACAGGTAGAGAAAGTAGTGGTTGTAATTGTTTTTAGTCACAGGAACTTCTGTCCATAAGAATGTCTAATAGAATGAAAATCAGTGTTGTTCTTATAGAAGAGGGTGAAATTAAGTCTCTGACAATTCCCCGCAAGGGCTGAAGAAGTTCCTAGGAGCAGCCTGAGGAACCTGAGGGTTCCAATAGGAGCAGTTTGCCAAGCACTGCACATTAAGTCAAATATTCTAAGTGCTTTCACTAGAATGGAGGTAAAGGTAGGAAATTAAGTGTTGGCTGGAGTGTCTGTAAGACGTCTTCTTATAAGTGCAATGTTTTATTCCTTAGGCACTTTTACACACTATATTTTAAAACATAGAACAAAGTTATTCTCAATTCTGAAGACAAGATGTGCTTGCCAAGAAAAAACAAGACAGGCTTTGTTGCTCTTGCTCTAATTTAAAAGTCCACAGAGCCACTGCACCTGTGATAATTCTGATTCCACAAACCGTGAAGAATGGGAAGTGTGAAATCCACCACTATGTCTATAAATCCTGAGACAACTCTAAAGATTGTATTCAGCAGTGATTATGTTGTCATGTGAACTCTGTCTTGAGTAAAAGAAAGTAGAAGGTGAGAAGTTTGGAGGGTGGTACAGGTATTACCAAAGACAAGTTCTAATTGCACTTCTTGACAAAAATCTCCCATGTGCTGAATACTACATAAAGAAACAACATGGAAAAGCAACACTGAAGCCTCCATACTTATTTTATAAATACAGTCACGTTCTACATGATGGTGTTTCTGGCAATGATGAATCATATATACAATGGTAGTCCTATAAGATTATAATTCCATATTTTTACAATACCTCCTGTTTTTAGACATGTTTAGATACACAAATAATTACTATTGTGTTACAGCTCCTTGCAATATTCAATACAGTCATATTCTGTCCAGATTTTTAGCATAGGAGCAATAGGTCATGCCATAAAGCCTACATATATAGTAGGTTTGTGTGAATACACTCTATGATGTTCATACAATGATAAAAATCACCTATTGGTGCATTTCTCAGAATTCATGCCCATCATTAAGTGATCCATAACTGTATTACATAATGAAGCAATAGGAATTTGAAAGAATTCCTTTGCAAAATTATAACAGTGAGAGAAATCTAACATAATTGGTTCCATCTTGCTTCTGATGTCACAAGCTAACTTCTCTTGCTCAATTCTGGGTAGGCCAAGCCAACTATGGGAGGATTTTAGTTTACAGTTTGAGATTAAAGGAAGGATAACAACAGTCCCTTCCCAAAACTACCCCTCCTTATTTGGGCAAATTAAAAAAAAAAAAAGAAACAATACATTTAATGAAATTTCATTCCTTCCAAGGTATGAATCCCTAGCCCCTGAGTAAGGACGTTGAGCAAGGAAAAAAAGTCAGAGTTCAGCCCTCATCTACCTCTTGATATAAGCCTGTAAGGACACAACAACACCGGTGTAGTGTCCCTGAATCATACCTTGCAAACCATGAAATTTCATTAAACCTGTTTTTGTTGCTTTTTGTTTTATTTTATTTTTGTTTTTAATTAACCTGGCGTCATGTGGCTTCCTTTCCCAGCTGACTCTAGTATGGCATCACATGACAGGTCACAGGGCTCCTTATTTTAGCCATTCCTTGCCACTGACTCCAAGTCTTTAGACAAAACTTAACTCTTTCAATCAATTGGCCACCAAAGAATCCCTAAACCTGCCTATAATTTGTAAGCCTCTACTCTGAGATATCCCTCCTTTTGGGGCTGAACCAATTTTACTTGCAATTCTGTAATCCAACCAACCTGAGTGCACTCTCTCAGGACCTCTTGAGACTTTCCCTATGCCATAGTTACTCATATCAATTCAGAATAAACCACTTTGGATATTTTGGCAGAGTTTGTATTTTTTTTCATCATCATACATGATTCCACGCACTCTATAATCAATCAACACATGGTTAAAGCTATAAGTTCCAAATTGCTCTATCTCCCCTACCCATTTACCTCTTAACTTTTTCTCCTTTATTTTTTCTGATACACACCAGGCAGTAATAATTTTTGTTGTTGGGATTAATAACTTCATACTAAAATGTGCTTATCATCTACATTCGCAACCCTAACATAGCCTTTTAAGCATTACAGTGGACTTTAAAAAATTTTTCACCATCAAAGGAATAAAAAAATATACTCACTATTCTGGTATATGACAAATTCTGATATAAGCAAAATTAAGCCAAGAGACTTCTGATAGGCTCTTTCAAATAAAATGCCATGCCATACAAAGGAAATTCTCTTTTTTAAATTCATAATAAAATTATATTTTCCTATCAGTAAGCCTTCTTTTTTTGGAGGGGCACAAATCAGGAAAACTATGGACAATGTAAGTGTTTTCCTGACAATCCCCAAAGTCTTCATCCATTTAGGGGAGGGAAAGAGTTTAATACTCTCTGTGCAAGAACCCAGAATTCTGAATTGTGAAGCATATTAAAATACCTCCACGAGGATAGCTTTATGCTGGTAAGATAGAATGGACACTCTTGTTAGATATTTAGAACAAATATTTTAACCACTACTGCAACACTCTCACTTTACCTCAGAACATTAAGAAAGGATAATGAATGCTGTATTAGTTTATTGTGAATTAATCATAAACCTTTCAGCTGCATATTTGTAATTAGCTACTGTGTCTGTCAATTTTTTCAGAGCCTTTCTATCTGGGTCTAGAGAATGCCAATCTTTCCTGTAGATTACAAGTACCAAAAAAAAAAAGTACTTAAAGCATTTCTCTGCAAAATGTAGTTTCCAGAGGAATAAATAATAATAAAACCCTACTTAGCCAATGCTAAAAACCTTGAAAGCGAGGTCAGAAATTCAAGCTAGCCCGTGTATTAACAATGACTTTAGAAAATAAATTATTCTTTAAAATGCTGAAAAAGTTTGTTTTTGAATCAGAAAAAAGGAACACGTGATCCTTTTAAAGAACAAATTGCAGGAATCACAATGGAAAAAGAATTTGTTAAGCTGCTCAGTGTTAGGAGTGAGTAGAAGCGGAGGCTTTAAGCCTCCACGGATATTGCTTCCAGACAGAGAATCTTCTGTTATGGGGTTTAAATTTAATAGAAAGAAAAATCCTAAAAGGTCATTGTCCTTTTGTTCTCTTTAATTATTCTGACTCATATCCCTCAAAGTAAAAGACCACTGACTATTCTAGGAAGAAACAAGAATAAGTTAAAGCCTCTTGTTGCAGTGAGCAGGATTTGTCGCCTTCAGCACGACATTTTGGATTTGTGAGGAACTGTGGGTGCACCACAGGATGGTTAGCGGCACACCTGGCCTCCACCCACTTCATGCCCCCCACTCCAAAGTTCTTATGACCAAAAATATCTCCAAACTTTACCAAATTCTCTCTGAAGGGCAAAGTCTACCCTGACACATAACTACTACCATCTGTAACCCCTGAAGCTGCCTTCTGAAAATCATTAAATCACCCTGCAAGCCTGCTTTCAGCTCCCGTCTCCCTGGCTGGCAGGGTTATCCAGGTTTTCACCAAATTTTTCCCAAAACGTTTCCTAAATGTTTCCCAAAACAGAGGTCTTCTCTTACTTTTTATAAGCACCCTCTGAAACTTCCATTCATCCCTTTTTTTTTCATTTATTTTTATTTATTTATATTTTTTGAGACAGAGTCTTGCCCTGGTGCCCAGGCTGGAGTGCATTTGTCCGATATTTGCTCACTCCAACCTCCACCTCCCTGTTCAAGAAAGCGTCCTCCCTCAGCCTCCACAGTAGCTGGGATTATAGGCACATGCCACCACACCTGACTAACTTTTTTACTCTCAGTAGAAACAGGGTTTCACTGTGTTAGCCAGGCTGGCCCCAAACTCCTGACTTCAGGTGATCCACCTGCCTTGGCCTCCCAAAGTGCTGGGATTACAGGCGTGAGCCACCACAACTGGCCCTTTGAGTCACATTTTACAAAGGAACAAACTAAGGCATGCAGAGGTGAAAAAGCACCCTAGGAATACATTGCCAGCATGAGGGATGGAATCCCCAGACTTGAGGTCTCTGACTTTGAGAGTCTTTTCATACTGATTTGAACCAAATATATCTGAAAACATCTTCCTGCCCATTACTCTAAGCCAGCTACAGTGGGGGACCATAAAATGCTCTGAATGGTCAAATACTGTGCCCCTTGGTGTCTTGATAGTATAATGCCATAGGGTGCAGGTATGTCCAAGAATGGGTGTGAAATAACAGGGAATCTCCCCTGCAGGGGTTTTTAAAACTATGTTCCCTTCATCTACTCCAAAGACTTTCACCGTGCGCACTCACCTCCCAACCAATGTAAAGAGCTCTTCCTGCAGGGACAGACAATGCTCTGCCTCTCAGCCCTCACCTTCACCAGCAGGAGGAGCTCTTCCTGCTGGGAGGGACCTGGGTATGCCCTCAACCCTCACCTCTGTCAGTGGAAGGGGCTCCTTCTGCAGGGAGGGACCTGGGTGTGCCAACACCTCCACCAAGGGGAGGAGCTCCTCCTGCAAGGATAAGGCTGCGTATGCCCTCAGCTTTCACCTCCCCCAGGGAGAGGAGCTCTTCTTGCAGGGACCTAGGTAGGCTCTCAGCCTTCACCTCCCCCAGGAGGAGGAGATATTCCTGCAGGGAGAGACCCGGTTATTACCTCAGCCTTCATCTCTACCAGGAGGAAGTGCTTTTCCTGCAGGGAGAAACCTGGGTATGTCCTTAGCCCTCACTCCACTACGGTGAAGAGTTCTTCCTGCAGGGAGAGACCTGGTTATGCCCTCAGCCCTCACCTCCACAAGGCAGAGGAGCTCCTCCTGTGGATAGGGACCCCATTCTGCCCCTCCGGTATTGCAGCAGCAGACTAGTTGAGAGCAAATGTACTGTGAGCCGTCCCACTGTGCCATGGTTCTGTATCTTTGCTGATTCAACTAAAGCCACCTCAAGGGTCCAAGGGATGCATTAAATCATTCATAAGACCCCACCCCTATATCCCCCTAGACTTGCCACATAGCATGCCACTTCCTTATGCTCATCAGATTATGCAGGCTGCCCCCATTGGCCCAGCACAGTCTTTTTCTATAAAAATATATTTGCCCCACAGATGCTCCCCTTTAACCCTTTGATGGAAAGTTCTTTCTGAATGAAAGAGAGTGACAATAGCACCATGTTCATGTCATCCCTGCAACATCAGATTGTCCTGAACACCATTATGAAGGTCACCACATACCACTATTTGACTTAGACCACACGGTCTGGGTGAGTCAAACATGTGAGTATCAGAATGAAGATACAAACACACACATCTCTCATACTTATGCTGTGAACAGCTGAAGACAATCTTGCGCCATTGTCCTTAGGAAGATTCTTTTTTGAGACGGATTCTCACACTGTTGCCTGGACTGAAGCGCAATGGCTCGATGTTGATCTTAGCTCAATGCAACCTCCACATCCCAAATTTGAGCTATTCTCCTGCCTTAGCCTCCTGAGTATCTGGGATTACAGGCACCTGCCACCATGCCTGGCTAATTTTTTGTATTTTTGGTAGAGATGGGGTTTCACTATTTTGGCCAGGCTCATCTCGAACTCCTGACCTCATGATCCACCCACCTCAGCCTCCCACAGTACTGAGATTACAGGCATGAGCCACTACACCTGGCTAGGAAGATCTTAACTTACTGAGATGACCATGTGCACGTTCAGCAACTGAGGGGCTCTTAGCAGAGTCAAACCAACAGCATCAGGATCTTCCTGTGAATTCATTCAAAAGATCAATAATCACACACTGGGTAATCATATATTGACACACTTAATGACATGATCTTTTTTTAAAATTTTTTGGATGCAGGGTCTCACTCTGTTGCTCAGACAGTGGGGGTGATCATGGCTCACTGCAGCCTTGAATTCCCAGGCTCAAGTAATCCTCCCCCTCAGCCTCCCAAGTAGCTGGGACTACAGATGCAGCACCACAGCTGGCTAATTTTTGTAGTATTTGTAGAGACAGGTTCCCACTATGATGTCCATGCTGGTCTCAGACTTGTGAGTTAAATGGAGCGTCAGTCTGACAAAGTGTTGGGATTATAGGTGTGAGCCACTGTGCCCAGCCTCATGAGCTCTTTCTTTACTAGAGCAGGGTTCCCAACCCCCGGCCCTCTTAGGAACCAGACTGCACAGCCGGTGGTGAACCACAGGTAAGCCAAGCTCCATCTGTATTTACAGCCGCTCCCCATCACACACATTATTGCATGGGCTCTGCCTCCTGTCAGATCAGTGGTAACATTAGATTCTGATAGAAGCACAAACCCTGTTGTGAACTGCACATGCAGGGGATCTAGGTTGCACATTCCTTATGAGAATCTACTGCCTGATGACCTGTAACTCCCATCACCTCCAGATGAGCCTGTCTAGTTGCAGAACACATTATGGACTCCCACTGATTCTACATTATGGTGAGTTGTATAATTACTTCATTATATATTACAATGTAATAATAATATAAATAAAGTGCACAATACATGTGACACACTTGAATCATCCCCAAACCATCTTCACCCTTGGAAAAAATTGTCTTCCACAAAAATCGTCCCTTGTGCCAAAAAAGTTGAGGACTGCTGGTCTAGGGGATTTCTCACCCCACTTTTCTTCTTCCCACTCTCTGCCTAACTCCTACCCATCCTCATGTCTTGGCTTACACCACTGTTGCAAGGAAGCCCTCCATCATTACGCTATATGAAGCACGCTGTCCCACTGTTGAATATCACAGCACCTCTTTTTCCCCAGATAGCAATTATTACTACTTGAATAACAGATTCATTTATTTCCTGATTTATTCATGTGACAGCTGTCCTTTCCACAGCACTAAGGATCAAAAAGGCAGAGACCATATCTCATTTGTTGACCATAACGAACATTCAATAGATATTTTCTGAAAAGGGCTGGGTTTGCACAAAAAATGGCCCACAAGAAAAATCTGTCCTGACACCTGTTTTCATAGAAGGTTTACATGCTTAAATGGTTGAAAAAAGGATATTATTTTAGGATATGTGAAAAGTAGGTAAGACTCATATTTCAGTGTCTGTAATACAAAGTGTATCAAAACACAGCTGCCTCCACTCCCTTAATGCTTTTGTGCTGCAGTATCAGAGTTGAATAGTTGTGACAGATACTATTCGCCCCTCAAAGCTGGAAATATTTATTTACTATCTAAGCTTTTACAGAAATAGTTTTTTTTTTTTTTTTGACCTCTGATACAGAGTCCTAGACATGAATAGAAAATGGTCTCAGAAGAAAACCAGGAATATAGCTTTGAACCTACTTAGGAGTTTCTTTTAACTTGTTGACATTTAGACAAAGAAAAGACTATATGGTCTTGAGCGATTTATTAAGGTATAAATCTATGGTTTATGCTTTGAAATATAAAGCATAATACCACTTGGTAAAAAATATTCAGCAGAGAACATCACATTAGAGAAAAATTACTATTCCATATAGATTTCTGTAAAGGTGGATTTTGCTTTATTAAAGTTAGGCTTCTAGCAACAATTTCTGAGGTTCAATCGGAGTCTCAGAAATGTTACCTTTCCCCCCAGAGATGGTATTTGCAACTGTAATCAATCTTCCAGCATGGCTTTTCACGTTTAGATTCTAGTTGAAATGAAATAGTGTGCTGTCAATATTGATCCTTAACTTCCCACTGAAGGAATGACAAAACCACTGGGCAGGGTTGCCCCTTCTGCTCATTCACCATGACATCATCAGGTGAGACTAAGATTGCATGGATATGGGTTTGAACTATTGGGTGACTCTTCTTGTGACATAAGGAAGATGTTTATTTTCCTTTTTTTTTTTTTTTTTGGCCACACCTTTTACTTACAGGAAATAGATTTGTTTTTTTTTTTTTTTTTAGGTGGTGTCTCAGTCTGTCACCCAGGCTGGAGTGCAGTGGCATGATCTCAGCTCACTGCAACATCCGCCTCTCAAGTTCGAGCGATTCTCCTGTCTCAGCCTCCTGAGTAGCTGGGATTATAGGTGTGCACCATGACAACTGGCTAACTTTTACACTATTAGTAGAGACGGGGTTTCATCATGTTGATCATTCTGGTTTCAAACTACTGGCCCCAAGTGATCTGCGCACTTTGACCTTCCAAAGTGCTGGGATTACAGGCATGAGCCACTGCACCCAGCCTAGAAGATATATTTTAAGGTATCAGCATGAATGCTCTTTGACCCATACATGATACTCAGTGCTTACCAACCCCCCAGTGAGAAATGAAGACAAAGAACACATCTGAAGGGTTTAAGTCACAATGCCTATCACAGTGGTACTGCCACGAAGAGCCTATACTTACAGAATGAAACAGCACAATGGAAAATCTAAAGGCCCATGTTATGAGGACATTTTTCAAGTTAGTATTAGATAGGTTCTTACCCAGTAGCAATTTTACGCCACTAGGAATAGCAAGTAATATGCAGAAATAGGTTTGGTTATTACAATAGGGGGATGATAATGGTATCCAGTAGGCAGAGGGCAGAAATTCTGGTAAATATCTTACAATGAATAGGGCAGCCCTCACCGCAAAGAATTATGCAGCCCAGTGCCCACCCTCAATCAACAAAGAATGGTCTTCTCCCAAGTGTCAATAGTGCCAAGGGTTAGGAACGTTGTGTTAGACCACTTACCAAATACTCCTTAAAGTGACAGTGGCCACAGCACAGGCAAATTTAGGGGTTGAGGGAAATGGTACCCAGCTGACTCAAACAATCATAGCTAGTAACTATTTATGGTGGTTCTTCTGTTACTCTCACAACTTACATGCAAGTACGTCTTTTCTGTAAAATATATAATGCAAACCATAGTCACATAGTCACAGAAGATTGAAGAAGATCAAGAGTGTAAGCCTGCAATGAGGAACCTCCATTCTGATTTGTTTGTGTGTTCAGAAATAATAAGTATGCATTTTTATCACCTTGAGTCTCTATAGTCTTCATAACCATCATTTGCTTGGCCATTTTTTCTCATCATTTGCATGCCCCCTCCAAATGAAGTTCCAGTTGTACAAGGCTAAAAATGATTGTGATCTAAAAATGGCATTGGGGTCTGCCATCTGTTGTCCATAATTCTGAGACACAAAAAGCCCTGAAAACCAAATGATTTTTGTAATGCCCATTTTGTTGTACTGAGCATCAAAACCCAGACTGGACCATCTCTTGCCATTCATAACACCTAACGAAAGCCAACAGGAGAGAGGTTTGCAAGCTTGGATTGACAGTCTGGTTGTGTCAATGCTCTGGGCAAACACAGTGAAGTTGTCAGTGATTGGAAAAAGCCAACATTTGTGATGATGGAAATGTTAATTCAGTTTATCTATTCATCATCATGCAAATAAGAATTTCCTGAGAAACATTTTTTGAGTAATCTAATAACAAGTATACCAGAAGCAGATAATCTGGGCTAAGAGAAAACCATAAAATAATATAGTTTCTGGAATGTCCTCACTCCTTGAGACTTCATTAAAAATGAAATGTTTTAGGTATTGCTCTTTTCCTCAATATGAAATGTATTTAATATAACCTTATGGCCAAGCAATTTTGTATTCCATCAAGAGAAGATGTGCATGTTCTTAACTCTATGTTGGCCATATACTGATAAGCATAATAGTAATAGTAATAAATAATAATAGAATTATGAATGACATGAAAAAAAGAGCCTTGCAACAGGGGTCACCTAAGTATGGTCATGGGCCAAACCCAGACTACCACCTGTATTTGTAAATAAAGACTTATTGAAATACACCATGCCCATTCCTTTATATATCTAGTTTTGAACTACAATTGCAGAGCTGACTGTATCTTCCACAAGGCTGAAAATATTAACTATGTGGTCCCATATAGAAAATGTTTGCCAACCCCTGACCTAGATGATAGGGTAAGAATGTGTAATGTGTTAATTGTTGGCCTTGAGAATGATCAGGTAAGACAATTTTTTCATCTAGAGAGAAAATGCTCTGAGAGAAATCCAGGTTCATGGGGCAAATGGCAATGGGAGAAGTCTTTTAAAGGGTCATTTTTCACATTGCCATTTTGTCTTTAAAGAAGTGGTTCCTTTATCATACTTGTTCTGTAGCCATCAATACATGGTCAACTCAGAAAGACCAGTGACATCCCTGAGATGCAACCTCTTCTTAAAAAAAATGAGAGACCAATGACATCCCTCATGCATCCTGTTACTAAAGAAATCCAAGCATCCAAAGGTCACAGATGTATGTTGCAAGTATGTGTAAAGGTATTTAACTTATTTTGAATTGACTCTTTCTGACATTAGAAATAGGAAATGTCCAGGGTATTGATGATCTGTCATTACACAATATATCAGTGCATTACCAAAAAACAATGTACTTTATTATACCACTTGTGGTCTTCCTGCATCCCACTGACAGGAATATTAATATATTTTTTCTTCAGAAATATTAATATGTTTGACTATTGAGTGTTGCCCTCCCCTGCTGAGAATGTCTTGGAAGGTAAGGTAAGGGCATATATTATCTTCCCAAAATATGCATAACTGAATTCCAGAAAACACCTGAATGTCAGGGCTTCAGAGGAGATATTTGAAATGTGTATCAATATTCAGCATGTGTTACCCAACACTGTGGAAATACTCTAAATTTAATCTGGTGTCAAACCTCTATACATAAAGAACCACTGTAATTATCAGACCAAATCAGTAACATTCCTGATTCACAGAAGCCCCTGTCTTGAAGGAGGAAAATTTTAACTGGCAGAGTAAAATAATTTTTTTAAAAAATTCCAGTCAATAGTTTCTTCATTTTGCATGGTGAAAACTCAGTCATTCTGCAAGGATACTAGTTTATTATGGCTTATTTCCAAACCATAATAGCAATTACTAGAATTTTTGGTGGTTGCGCCTAACTATAAAATGGCATTGATGCCTAGAATGGAACTAGATTTGAATTTATGATGAAGCAAATTCCCTAAATCAGCTAAACATAATAATGTTGACCTAATAAGGAAGAAGAATTTCAATGTAGAATCTTCTTCTGCTGCTTCCTTGTGGCTTGGGGATAGTTTCAAACTGACCAAAGAATTTGATTTGTGTTTTGCACAGTTTACTCAAGCCACTTTTTGGCTTGTTCAGGGTGGGAGAATTGTTAGTCTTCCATTTATGCTAAAGGTATTGCAATATTGAATGAGTTAACTGTAATTTGATATCTCAAAAAGAATGGAAGGCATTTGGAATCATTTGATTATTCTCATTCCTGTGCTCTACAAATGGAAATGTCTTCATTTGCAAGATTACATTGGTGATACAATTAATATCCACTGTAACCAACTCTGTGTGCCTTAGGAAACAGTGAAAACCTTAGCCGTGGATCAGGCACAGTGAGACTCAAATTCTAGTTCTGTGAGTCATTACTTGCGTGATCTTGGGCAAGTAATTTTGCCCTTCTGCATCTTAGCTTG
Organism: Symphalangus syndactylus; assembly: GCF_028878055.3. Classification (NCBI taxonomy): domain Eukaryota; kingdom Metazoa; phylum Chordata; class Mammalia; order Primates; family Hylobatidae; genus Symphalangus; species Symphalangus syndactylus. Next base: position 11,666,787 of record NC_072448.2, read on the forward strand.
GGGGGCTTTTACATCTTGCCTCCCTAAATCCACTGTGTAATTCTCCCAAGGGAAGCCACATTTTCTTTTTATTTCCATTATCCACAAGGTTGTGTGTAGCAGCAGACAGATGAAGTTCTTATTAAGCATTTGCAAATTTATTGCTTAAAATGTATAATGAGTTCTGAAGCTTTCTCTTGGGGAATTATGAATAGTCTTAGGGTTTAAGATTAATACAGAACTGGATATGATGACCTGTGCAAAAGTATATCTTATGAATATCAACCTGGATAAAAACTGAAAATGTGAAAAAAAATCAAGGAAATATAAAGCATGTATTTGATTGCTGGCACTCCTTGGCTCACAGATCTATCACCCCAATCTTTGCCTCTGTGGAAATAGGGCATTTATGCTGTGCGTCTTCACATCCTGTCTCCACTAGTGTCCTCTTTTTTGGTAAAGACACTAGTCATATTGGATGGGGGCCTACCCTATTCCCGTTTGACTTCATCTTAACTTTGCTAATTACGTCCGCCATAACCCTATTTCCAAAAAAGGTCACATTCTGAGGTCCTGGGAATCACATGATTTTGGGGCGACTATTCAGCTCCTTACAAGCAGAATTGATGGAGAAACTGACGTAAGGTCCCTTCTGTAAAAACTGATGGAGGTCCCTAGATTATGCCCCTGAGATTCTAGGGAAGTAGCGAAATGGAAGACCAAGCTGATTGGGAGCTCACTGTCTTGTCATATCTGAGAACTGTCATAAATATCCTCATTTCTATCATTTCTCAAAGTGGCATCCATAAATCAACTCCAGGGACCTCATACAATCCATGTGCACTTACTGTTGTTCGCAGCACTTTCCTATACAATATTCTGCCAATAATAGGTTGTGTTTATGAAAAGACACTACAAGCACAAGGACTAGACTGATGAAAGGTCAGTGGGAATTCTAGAATCCAAGGTTTCTGCTTGTAGTTAGGTATCCAGCCCCAAAAGCTCTCCAGGAAGCCTTGCTGCAAGTTACAACCACCCCATGATAAGGAGTATCTGCCAGCTGAGGCCAGAGGAATAGAACTTGCTCAAGAGGCAGCCAACACCCTGCACATGAGGACACATTATCTGTACTGAGCCCACTCCTACAGCATGCATATGTGTAATAGCTTTACCTCTCTCCTTTTCTGCTAGACCCTAACTGTTTTTGCTACCACTGCAGGATGAATTAATAAGTGCCTGCTCTAAGATTGACAGACAAAGGCAATATCAAGAGACCCTTAGAAAATAGAATCAAGGTATGACAAAAACAATCATCACTGGTTGTTTTGGGTTTGTTTGTTTGTCTCTGTTGACCAAGCTACAGTAGAGTGATGCAATCTCAGCTCACCGCCACCCCTCCCTACAGGGCTCAATCAATCCTCCTGCCTTAGCCTCCCAAGTAGCTGGGACTACACTTGGCTAATAGCCTCCCAAGTAGCTGCCATCACACTTGGTTAATTATATATATATATATAATTAGAGTAGAGTATATATATAAATATTATTTATATATAATTTATACAAATTATATTATATATATTTATATACTATATATAAATATATATAATTTATACAAATATATAATTTATACAAAATTTATACAAATAATATTTATATATATACTCTACTCATTGTTTTTTGTTTGTTTGTTTTTCAAAGGCATACCTACAGCATCAACCCATAGAACAAATACGCTTCATCTCAGCCTCCAACAGGAGACTCCTGAAACTGCTGCCAGGTTTTCAAGGCCAGAGCTAAGTCAGTAAACAACCTGAAACCCACTGCCTCTAGGTGATGTTGGCATGCACATGGGCTGTGACAGGCCAGTTCACTGTGAGACCTGGACCAGCACACCCCAGGAGTCCTTTGCAGAGTCACTTCTGACACTCTGAGGGTGATTCTCCTGACACCTTACAGTTACCTTAACAAGAGGCTCTAAAATAGTATCTGTTATTCTTCACCCTTTATGTATCTTGCCCTGTACTTCCTTTATTAACCCAGGTATTCATAATGACAGCTTTAACAAACAAGTTTTGATTTGATGTCTCCAGGATCTGACAGTTGGCAGATTGGTATTTGGATTTTTAACATTTTAGCCTACCAAGCAATACTTTATTCTTATCTTTTTAAATTTTAGATTAACTGGGTACATGTGCAGGTTTTTTACACGGGTATATTGTATAACACTGAGATTTAGGGTTCTAACAATTCCATTGAAAAATGATATTTTATTGAATCCATAAATGTGTACAGAATTTTAAAAAAGCATAAGTGGTTAAGCATTAATTTATTACTTTACTATTGAATAGCATCCATCTTTTTTGGTGAGCAGACATAGCAGCCCCTGCCTACCAAAATAAGAAGGGTTCGCTTAATGGGCATTAAACATTGCCTTCCTGCCGGGTGTGGTGTCTCAGGCCTGTAATCTCAGTACTTTGGGAGGCCAAGGTGGGCAGATCACGAGGTCAGGAGATCGAGACCATCCTAGCTAACATGGTGAAAGCCCGTCTCTACTAAAAATATAAAAAAAATTAGCCAGACATGGTGGTGGGCGCCTGTAATCCCAGCTACTCCGGAGGCTGAGGCAGGAGAATGGCGTGAACCCAGGAGGTGGAGCTTGCAGTGAGCCGAGATCATGCCACTGTACTCTGGACTGGGTGACAGAGCGAGACTCCTTTTCAAAAAAAAAAAGAAAAAAAAATTGCCTTCCTTAAGACAGCAGGATTAATCCTCAAGACAGCAGGATTAACTATCGCATTTAGAAGCATGCCATCAAGGAGCGGCAGCTCTGAGTTTTCCATGCTGCGAGCAAGTTGATAAGTGGTGTCTGACTTATAAGGACAGTTTTTCAATTTTTGGAATGTGGATTTTAAAAAAGTGATTTGGAGGCAAATTCATAATTACTTCCTTTAGGTATAACGTTATTAATCTTGGGTAGCTGGGATAATTTATGGAGCTTGTCAGGTCTCTCAGGTGATTATTTTTATAAATTACCTAATGTTTGATTACCACTCCCCCCACAATGGTAGTAACATTCATTAAATTAACACCTAATTTTACAGGCAGAAGTAACCTTGGGACAGTCAATGTCCAATTTTTGCCTGCGAGCTTTGGAGAATGTGAGTAAAGGCTGAATCCACCTGTATGCTGACTCTGTGGAGCAGGGATCCCTGGGATGGTACTGGTCCCTGGCCTGTTAAGAACCTAGCTGCACAGCAGGAGGTGAGCAGTGGGTGAAGGAGTGAAGCATCATCTATATTTACAGCCACTTCCCATCACTCTTGTTATCACTTGAGCTCTGTCTCCTGTCAGGTCCGTGGCAGCATGAGATTCTCACAGGAGCATGACCCGTATTATGAACTGCACATGTGAGGGATCTAGGCTGTGTGCTCTTTATGAGAATCTAATGCCTGATGATCTATCATGGTCTCCCATCACCCCCAGATGGCACCATCTGTGGTTGTAGGAAAAGAAGCTCAGCTACATTTTGGTGAGTTGTATTTTATTATGTATTATAATATAATAATAGAAATAAAGTGCACAATAAATATAATGCATTAAAATCATTACAAAACCATACCCCCTCACCACAGGTCCAGGGAGAAATTGTCTTTGACAAAACTGGTCCCAAAGGTTGGGGACCACTGCTGTAGAGGATGAGGAACACCCTTTAGTAATTATAATCTCAAGACTGTGCTTTATATGCATACAATGTAGAATGATTATATGAAATCAATTAACATATCCAGCACCTTATATACTTCTCAGTTTTTGTGATTAAGAACATTAAAGCTCTGCTCCCTTACATTTCAAGTATACAATGCATTACTATTAACTTCAGTCACCATGTCGAACAATGTATCTCCTGAACGTATTTCTGCTAACTGAAACTTTGTACCCTTTAACTAACATTTCCCCATTCTTCCACCTGCACCCTCTGCCCCTGGTAACTGCCACTGTACTATTGTTTCTATGAGTTCTTAGCGTCAGTATTTTGAACCTGTTAGATACACTCAATCACTGACAGTAGATTGATAACTAATCTCAGATGCCTAATGGTGGTCAAGAAATGACTTTTTAACAAGTGGGGACATATTTGACATTTCCTGCTGTTCCATTGCCAGTTAGTTTTGAAATCAAAGACCTGAGTCTGAATACCTGTACCATGCAGGAGATCCAATGAATATGAAAATGACCAGAGGAGAAGAAATAGAGAAAGCTAGTTACCACTTTCATCAGAAGGACTAGAGAATGACAGTTACCAATTTCATGAGAAGGACTAGAGAAAGCTAGTATCACTTTCATGAGAAGTTTGTTAGGAAAGGAAAGGGGAATGTTTTACTTGAGGTCATTTAGAATTAAAAGAATTTTGCAGGAATTTAGCCCTGGAATATGTTTTTGGAGTGGAGAGAGGAATCTATGCCAAAGGACAAAATCAAAGGCAACAGTAAGGGGAAAACCGATGAACTCAGCCAATGCAGGCAATATCCCTGCTGCCCACGATGCGACAGCAGGAGTACATGAGGTTGGAATAAGCTGGCATTCCCTTCATTGTATCTACAGCTAAACATCTTTTCCTCCAAATTAGGTTCAATGAAATATTGTCCAACAAACACCAATGGCAGCATCATTGAACAGAGAGATGGCATATCTCAGTATCGGCAGCATCACTAAACAGAGAGATAGCATGTCTCAGTACTGAAGCTTCAGTAGCAACCAGTTGATCAATCAATCAGTGGAAAGGGCAAAACTATGAGGAAGAACATTCTGATTTTGTTTATGTGCTTTGTGTTAACAGAATTAATTAATGTACTATACAAAAAATCTCTTCTCTCTCTATATATGCATCAGATGTTCCTGAACTGGCTCAAGTATACCAATCAGAATAAAAAGTCTCTGTTGTTTCTGGGCATGGTGGTTCACACTTGTAATCTCAGCTCTTTGGGAGGCCAAGGTGGAAGGACTGCCTGAGGCCAGGAGTTTAAGACTAGCCTAGCCAACATAGCGAGACACCATCTCTCAAAAAATTTAGCTAAAAATGGTGGCACATGCCTATGGTCGCAACTATTGGGAGGCTGAAGTGGGAAAATCACTTGAGCTCAGGAGTTTGACACTGCAGGGAGCCATGATTGTGCCACTGCACTCTAAACTGGGTGACACAGTGAGACCCTGCCTTAAAGTGTGTGTGTATATACATATATATATTTACTTCCTTTCAGTATAAAGTTATTAATCTTGGGTAGCTGGGGGAATTTATGGAGCTTGTCAGCTCCCTCAGGTGACAAAATTAAATGTCGAGTGCAATACTAAATCTTGGCAGTTTTAATTCCAAGATAAGACTACCTTTCTTCCCTACCCTACCCTCAGCTAAGGCATGCTTTTTGTGGTCTTGAAATGGAGGGCACACACAGGGAAGCAACTGGCTTTCTCAACTGTCCTCCTCCCTCATTCACCCTGCTGTGGTTATCCCTACCTGAAGAGTAGCAAGAAAGGAAGGCAAAAAGGAACATAAAGTTCTTCTGTCACTGGTATGACATGAGAACATTTTAGGCCATCCTAAAAGGCATTTTCTTAAGTTCCTGGAAGCCAGCGAGCTGGATAGCCCCCATCTGCAACTCCTGAGAGGCTGGTGGTATCTTCTGTCCCTCCAACTAATTTTCCAGTGGTGCCTCTCTGACAGGGTCTCTTCCTCATCCCAGCAGATTTTGTAGGCCAATAGTCCAAATGGCAAGAAGTTTTCCTCCTGCTGGTCTCATCCAATCATTAAAGTTATCTGGTCATGCGTATTAGTTTGAAGGACTCTGGAAGTGAAAGCTAAATGAACAAATACCCCTAGTCCGTGAGCTCAGAAGTCCCTGGAGTATATCAGACAGGGATCAGATGCCAGCCCCTTATGCCTCCAGCAGATGCACAATCAAATATCAACCTCTCTCAGGGGTGTCGATGAATCCTCCATACTGGACTGAGGCCAAGAGAATGCATGCCATGTCACTTGTCTTTGTTTCATTTAGGAAACAAGGAAAAAGAAAACCTAAACCCGCTGGGGAAGAGGTAAGGATACAATGCCAGAGAAACCTCTTCATAAGTCCCACTTCTCTTCTTGCTTGAGGCCAGAGATCCATAGGGTTCCCAGCTATCTACATGGAAAATTCTTACAGGATGCCATTTTTTTTTGCATATTGTTTGATGATGCTGTCATCAAATATCCTGAATATCCTGTTACCGTAAATATTCCCCAGAATAATTTCTCTTAATATGTGGTTCAGGGATGTTGGAGTCAGACAGACATGGCATTGTGATTCTAGCACCCACTAGCTGTGCGACCTCCAAAAAGTGCTTAATCACTTGTGACACCAGAATTCTCACCAGTAAGGCAGGCAGAAGTACAAATCCCAGGCCCCTCTAATCAGTAACCCTTTACTGATTAGTATAATGTCCCAGTGCATGTTGCCTGGCAAAAAGAAATAGATGCTTCCTTTGGCTTTTGAGAGGGCAGAAGTGAAAAGATTTTACTTTACAGAGCTATGAAAACCATGGTACTATAAGATCATGAAAAACACAGACTTCGGTGTATGAATCTGCATAGATACTTAACGAAATTGTTCAGAGTTGAACCTACCTGATGTTGGACATTCCCATAACTCTGTCAACCATCATAGGCATTGCACAGGAATCCACTAGCTAACACTGGGCATTCTTTGTACTTAGGCCTCTCCCTAGAAAGAGCTCAGTAGAGAGACTGTTAGTAGAAAATCCTGGAGTCACACTGAAGAAGGGCAATTGCAATCAGAGATTAACAAGCAAAGACTCATTCTTAAAGACTGGACATGCAGCAATTGCATGAGCAAATTTCTAGGCTTGATAATTAGGGCCCTGAATCAAGGAACAAGCATCTCAATGCACATCAGGCAAGTGGGATGAGAGCAACACGGTGCTCACAGAAGGGTTCTCCTCTTGGCCATGGAGAAGGAATAGGACTGGAGCCCCAGAATCCAGCTTATAGTCTCCTTATTGCATCATCCACAACTGCAAAAAATAATCTGCGGTGAGCTCTGTATACATTCACAATGGGTTCAACTATTCTCCTCCAAGCCATTTGTCACTTTCGTAAAGTCTAGAAACATTAAAAAACCAAATGTGCTCTCAAATCTCTCATTTGGGGACCCTCGTTGTATTTTTTTTTTCTTGAGACAGTCTCACTCTCTTGCCCAGACTGGAGTGCAGTGGCACAGTCTCAGCTCACTGCAACCTCCACCTCCTGGATTCAAGCAATTCTTCTACCTCAGTTTTCCAAGTAGCTGGAACTACAGGCAAATGCCACCATGCCTGGCTAACTATTTTTGTGTTTTTAGTGGAGACAGGGTTTCACAATGTTGCCCAGGCTGGTCTCGAACTCCAGAGCTCAGGCAATCCACCCACCTCGGGCTCCCAAAATACTAGGATTACAGGCGTGAACCACCACAGTCGGCCTATTTGTGGTTTTGAATTATCATTCCCTTCCCATTCTTCAGGAACAGGTTTAATCACAGCCTTTTCCTTGCTATATTGCATTTCCATGTTTCAAGCTATAGCTGTATTATTAAATCAAAACCCAAGTCCTGGTAAATTACCTTCTTTAACTGGTATCCAAGTTTACTCCAGAAGGAAGGAGTCATCGAAACTGATTGCCTCTAAGATTCTTTCAGAGTTGTTTCAATGTGGAAATTGACTTGAAATAGATGCTTTCCAAATGTTATCATTTTATGTTAATACAACCACAATCAAATAAACATATTCAATTAAAATGCGCCCACAAAAGAACAAAATTAAACAGGTTAAAAAAATACATACATATATTATATATAAAGACCTTTCATCTTAAGTTTGTTAAAACCGCACATACTTCCAAAGAAACAAAAATCAGCTAAAAATAAAAAAAAAATCCACACATGCATGTATCTATATGTGTGTGTAAAAAAGTATTAAATATATTTAAATCATAAGTAAAATAAGTCCTCACTTAACGTCGATTCTCAGAACTTTTTTCTTTTCTGTTTTTTTCTTTTGAGATAGGGTCTCTCTATGGCTCCCAGACTGGAGCCCAGGGGCATGACCAGAGCTCATTGCAGCCTTGGCCTCCTGGGGTTAAGTGATCCTCACACCTTATCCTGGAAAGCAGCTGGGACTACAGGTGCATGCCATCACACCTGGCTAATTTTTGTATTTTTTGTTAGAGATGGGGTTTCATCATGTTACCCAGGCTGGTCTTGAACTCCTGAGCTCAAGCAATCCACCTTCCTTGGCCTCCCAAAGTGATGGGATTACAAGTGTGAGCTTCCACACCTGGCCAATTCTCAGAAATTGCAACTTTAAGAAGACCAATATACAGCAGGTTGTTTCATTCAATATTATTTTGTTATAAAATTGAAGAGGGAAAAATTGGTTTTGTTATGTACAACTTTGCTTGAAGTCACAGTTTCCAAAAACCTACCAACGTTAAATGAGAACCTATTGTAATCATCTTTCTTCTTAACTTTCTTAATGACATGCACTTGCATTATTTTTAATATAACAATATGTACATTTGCAAATATATACAAACTAAACATATGTAAGTTATATATGAAGGCATTTCCTCTTTTTAAAAATCACACACACCAATATATTATTTATATAGATTATATAATGTATTTATGTGTGTACATATATACAAACGTCCTGTTTCCTTTAAGATTTTAAAAATCTTAACTATTGGAAGTACCTAAGATTCTCATTCTCTGAATTTTACCCTGTAAATTTATTCTGCTTTTCAAATGTGTTTTGTGTCACAGTTACTTGGAAAAGTCCCACAGCCTTACTGAATGATTGCTTCAAGAAAGTCAGTGGGTGAGGCAGAATTTAAATCACAATGGATCCTATGCCTAACAGCAGTCTGGCATTTCTAATGTGCGTTTGAGGGAGACACTACTTTCTTTTTTAAAAGCATGTGTGATGTTCTCTGTTGAGTAAGTTTGGGAATTGTGTTTAAAAAAAAAATGGGAAGACCATCACTGACCACAGAAATGGGAGTTTCAAGTGAACACATGGCTTGTGGATTGAAGAAGCAAGGACCTATTCAGCACATTTTCCAGGTTAATGTGATAACCTGGGGAAGCTGAAGGAAGTGGCTGTGCAACCAGCTTTCTGTTCTCTCCAGATGTTAGCTTGCACCAGGTAGCACAGGAGTTGAATGGAAGTAAAATAAAGCCAAAAACTTTCAATTCTACAAATGACTGGCGGGACCATGTTATCACTGACATGCCACACTGATATCAGAATTTCAGAAAACAAATGTTTCTTGTTTATTTTTTGAAGCTTCCTTCTCCTTATTGTTTTTACCCCCTTTATTTGGACATTCATACTTGTATTTGATTTTGATATTATCTATTCACATGTGGTATTAATTACTTACCATGTAAGAAAGTTTGAAAACGCATAGAAAACATAGTAATAGTTTTTGCCTTTTGGCTCTTTTTGAGAAAGGAAGACTAATGGAGGTTCAAATCTCCATCCTGATTGTTTTTAGTTATATGACTTGTGGCAAGGTACCTGACTTTCCTCAAGCTCCATTTCTTTATTTCTGTAAGAAGAAGCACTCCACTGTTTACCTTGCAAAGTTGCTGAGCCAATGAAATAAGAGATCATTTATAAAGTTGTGAGTGTATCCTAATTATATGAGGGCTGGTGGCTATTACAATTGTTGTTATGAAACGAGCCAGTTTTAACCATGAACAGCTAATCACTGTTTCATCTCAGACTCTCAGCACATGGACTTTGTGAACACTTCTGAAAAGTAATCAGAGCACCAAGCAACTTGCAGAAGATGTGACAGGACTAAGAGCCTTGCAGGTGAGCATGTGTTTTATTAAGAAGCAGTGATGATGCAAGGTGCACATTAGAGATGGCACTCAGCACTCTGCATGGTGAGCTCCAGCTGTGATTCCACTCAAGGAGAGAAGCTTTAGTGGGGAGGGCCAGTGGGCGCCCCTCCTTGTGGATGTGGTGCAAGACACTGAAGAGGCCCAAGATGCTGGCATCCCCAGTTGTATGCATTATGGGCACAAGGACCCCTCACAGGTCCTGGAGGGAGGTGGCTATGCCAGAGGAGACATCAGAAGGGAAAGAAAAAAAGGAAAAGAGGGAGGGAGGGCAGAAGAGGGGGAGACAGTTTAGGAGGAGGACAGGAAGACAGGAAAAGAGAGAAGGAGGAAAGGAAGGAAAGGAAGCAGAGATGGAGGGAGTCAAGGAGGAGGACAGGAAGGAAGAAAGACAGGAAAACAGAGAAGGACAGAAGGATGCCTCACCCACTGACTTTCTTGAAGCAATCATTCAGTAAGGCTGTGGGACTTTTCCAAGTAACTGTGACACAAAACACATTTGAAAAGCAGAATAAATTTACAGGGTAAAATTCAGTAAGGGAGTTGAGAAGGAGGAAAGGAAGGACAATAGGGAAAGAGAGAAGGAGGAAAGGGAGGGAAGAGAGAAAGGGAGTTGAGGAGGAGGTCAGAAAGGAAGAGAGAGAAAGAGACGAGGAACAGAAGAAAGGAGAGAGGGAAAGTAGAGGAGGAGAGCATCAAGGAAGGCAGGGAAACAGAGAAGGGGAAAGGAAAGGAGGGAAGAAGAGAAGGAGGGAGTCAAGGAGGAGGACAGGAAAGAAGACAAAGGAAGAGAGGGGGAAAGAAAGGGAGGGAAGGAGAAAGAGAGGGAAGGAGAAAGGGAAGGAGTCTAAGAGGAGGACAGAAAACAAGACAGGAAGAAAGGAGGAAAAGAAAGGAAGGAAGGAGAAAGGGAGAGAGGGGCAAGCGAGGAGGGAATTGTTTGGAGTCAGGAACCCTAAATCCTGGAACAATACAATGATAACGGGTGGGGTGTGATGAAGCCTGAGCCCCTCTCTCAGATGGCCAGTCATGTCTAGTCAGTGAGAATCCTGGGAGGACAGAGGAAGTTTGAACCCATGTTAGGATCTGAACACATGCCTCACTTTCCCACATTTCTGAAGCGCACATCCTCCCTTCATATGTGCTATTTTAGAGTAGTGTTTGTCTACTTAGGCATTAACATTATGGATATTACAAAACATGATTTGTAATCATTAGTGAAGGCTATAAAGCTGATGCTGGAATTTCTACTTTCTTTTTATTAATTAGAAGCTACATTTTATTATTTTCATAGGTATGTCTTTAATCTGTCCGTCCATTTTTTGAGAGTTGGTTTAAAAGTTAAATAATATAAGCTGTAAATACACTTTACCTTAATATGTACATTGCATTATGCTGAAATCAAATAAAATGGTCGACAGCAATAATGTCTTCCCTCCTCCCTGCAAGAATACCTGGAGGAAAGACCAGGACACAAGAACCTTGACCAGTGTTCACACAAATATTAAATGTTAGGGCTGGGTGCAGTGGTTTGCACCTGTAATTCCAGCACTTTGGGGGGTCGAGGTGGGTGGATCACTTGAGGTTAGGAGTTTGAGACCAGCCTGGCTAACATGGCCTGTACTAACAAATATACAAAAATTAGCTGGGCATAGTGGCAGGCACCTGTGGTACCAGCTGCTCCAGAGGCTGAGGTGAGAGGATCACTTCAACCAAAAAGGAGGGGTTTGCAGCAAGCTGAGATCATGCACCACTGCACTTCAGCCTGGACAACGGAGCAAGACCCTATCTCAAAAAATCAAATAAATATTAGTAAAGCTTAACATATTTGCTACTTTTTTATATTAAAATAGTAATCTTAAGTAGAAATTCTCATAAGCCCCCTCCCCACAACGAAATAGCTGGTATACCCCAGGAGGGGGTCAATGGTCCAGACCATTGGATGCCCTTGTTGAAAGGCAGATGCTGAATCAGTTGCTCTGGGGGTAGTGGCTGGGATTCTCCATTTCTAGCGAGCTTCCAGGGAATGCTAACACTGCCAGTTCAGATCCTATCTGTTGTCCACCACTGCGGAGAAGCAAACTGTTCCTCTTGCTCAGAGCCAGATTGTAGTCTGACGGTGAAGGCATTCAAAAATAATGACCTACCCCACAAAAGTACCAGATACATCCTAGCGTACAAAGCCAGGAGTGGTGAATTCAGCCACCTATGTCAGGCTGCCTTCCAGGGCACACTGGGCTTGGAGGAAACCATCAACAGGAAAAGGTGAGAAAATTTAGTGTCTCTGAAGCAAAAAACTCCTTAGGTTATCATTGCAAAGCCAACTATACAGGGGAAGATGGCAGGTAAATCTGCAATGAGGAGCTCAAATTGAGCTCTCATCAGACAGAAGTCAGAGCTTTCTGGTCTTTCAGCATCATCAAGAAAAGTGGACAGTGGACAGCCACTGAAAAAGATGGTCTCTAGTCCAACTTATCACGTTTCATCTATGCTGGGGAAGATGTGTAACTCAGAAAAGTAAAGTGAAGAATGGGGAAAAAGGGGCTCACAGAAAACAGATATAGCAAAGTGGAAACCAAATACAATATATAACAAAAGCACAGAGACACAGGAACCAGGAGTGCAAACTAAGAAAGTTGAAATAAGCTAAAGACTTCATACAGGATGGCATAAAAATAAACACAATGAATGGCATGTGTAAGTTTGTATCTTGTGTGAAAGAAGACCATCTATTTATATGTTCCATCAGTTGTTAATGCACTTTTGATGCCACCATACTGTAGTTTACTGGATTATTTCTATTGTATCTTACAGTTGTTAGGAAAAGCAAATTATTGTCCCATGGGGAAAACACAATTGCACAAAAAAAAAACTATAATTCATGGAAGGAAATGCAGCATCTCCATCTGCATAGAAGCTGTCCATCTTTGGCTGTTGGAGTATTATGAAAAGCTAAAAGCTAACTTGTATGTGTACATACCACATCATTAGAAGAAAATATCATTCTTTTCCAGTCTTGCTTGTGATGGAGAAATATTCACACATTTTGTTTTTTAAGCAGAGAAGTCTTCCATGTTATGCAAGGGCAAGTTACTAGAAAGCATAGAATGTAAAACTGATAAAAAAATGATGTGAACCATGTTTTCACACCTGTGGAGGGCTGAAGTACATAAGGTTTCCAAAGTCTCTTCCACAACTGCTGTGAAGCCTTGTCATTTCATCAAATGGCACTGGGGCCTTTTTCCTCTTTGAAAAATACTTTTTGAACTTATTGACTAAACAGAAATGTGACATGGTTATGATACAAAAAAAATCATAATTATGATTATGTGTGCATCCTTTTGTTTCCAGAGAATGGAAAGAAACTGGGAGGCAGATTTCTTGACTCTAGGTGGGAATTACTAGATACCATAGCGATGTGTGTGGAATGCATCTACTGTGGAATTGTGTTCCATAAAAAGATATGTTGGAGTCCTCTTCCCCCACTACTTCAGAATGTGACCTTATTTGGAAACAGGTTCTTGTCAGAGGAAATAAAATTAAAATGTAGTCATTAAGGCAGTCCTTAGGCCAGTAAGACTGGTGTTCTGTCAAAAGGCGAAAATTTGGACACAGAGATACACACAGAGGGAAGATGAGAGGACAAGTTACAGGGAAAGGAAAGCCACGATCAAGGTGAGTAGAGAGGCCTGGAATAAGTCCTTTCCTCACAACCGCAAAAGGAATTAAGCCTGCTGACATCTTGATCTGGGACTTCTGGCCTCCAAATCTGTAAGACAATATATGTCTGCTGTTTAGGTCACTTAGTTTGTGGTACATTACTATGGAAGCTATAGCAAACTAATATAGAAACTATGAATGACTGCATTTGAGTCACAAGTCCCTTCCGAATTTGCTCATAAATTGCCTTCTCTGTAATCAAGAGTCCTCAAAGGGAAATCAAGATTGCATTAAAAGGGGAAGCTTTCTTATAGTATCAGCTCTAAAAATACATAATTTTATTGACTGTATACTATGCATTAGTACTAAGGGCTTGACCTGCCTCACCTCCTGTATCACCTCCATTTTTACCCAGGAAGAAACAGACACAGGGACACTTTGTCTATCACAGGTGATAAGTGTTCTTGCTGAATCCAGGCATACTCCCGTCCACCATGTAGGCACTAAACTAGAAATATACCCTAATGTTTTTACACCTGTTTTTTGTCTTTATCCCCTCTTGTGGATAATAGGGTCTCGCTATACTGCCTAGGCATGTCTTAAACTTCTGGGCTCAAGCTACCTCCCAACCCCCACCTCCACCTCCCTAAGAGCTGGAATTACAGGTTTGAGCCACTGTTTTTTTTTTTTTTTTTTTTTTTTTTTGAGGCGGAGTCTTGCTCTGTCACCCAGGCTGGAGTGCAATGGCACAATCTCAGCTCACTGCAACCTCTGCCTCCCAGGTTGAAGCGACTCTTCTGCCTCAGCCTCCTGAGTAGCTGGGATTACAGGACCGTGCCATCACATCCGGCTGATTTTTGTATTTTTAGTAGACACGGGGTTTCACCATGTTAACCAGGCTGCTCTTGAACTCCCGACCTCAAGTGATGCGCCCGTCTCAGCTTCTCAAAATACTGAGATTACAGGCATGAGCCACCGCGCCAGACCACGTTTCCAAAGTCTTAAAGTTCTCTTATTTCCGCTTCGCAAAAGGTCCGATCCTTGTCCTTAAATGTGAATATACAATATAAAGGAACACGAAATATAAACAGGGACAAAAAAATATTTTCCGACGATGGCTGAGAGAAATAAAAGCTGTTAGGTTACATTTGAACAGTTTAAAATGAAGAAAACTCAGAGTATCCCAAAAGACAAATACCTAAGAAAGGATAACCAGCCAGACATGTTGACGATTAGTATTATTTCAACAACCTCCTTGCGCAGCTTGGCTTTGCCCTGCGGCAGAGATTGTGGCTCCTCTGCGCACACTGCGCATGCGCGGCCGCTGTCCCTGTCCCAGTCCGGACAACTGGGAGGCGGGCAGGAAAGGAGGGCAGAAACCCACTCACGGTCCAGGAGCTGGCGTTCCAGGCTCGGGCGAACCACCGAGGGAACTCCGTGACGAATGCCATTTGTCTGCAACCTGATGGCTCGCAGGATGCCTCCCTGAGCATCTTTAACCCCCTCTCCCCAGTCAACAGCCCCTTGCATGGTCCCTCCATTCTCCTTCACACCCTTGATCCAAATTCGAGCAGTCAATTTGCCCCCTGGCGAGGGCCTCGGCTCTGCGCGGTCGCTGGCTGAGTAGCTTGGCCCGATTCCGGTGTGAAGTGAGAAGGAACAGACGTAAAAGCATCGCGCCCGCTCGCACGGCATCCAGGGTCTGTAGCTGCCACCCGGCTAAAGCCCGAGGTGCGCGTGCGCGAAGCGGCACTACGCAGCCTGGGTCGCGCAGGCTGGAAGTAGATAGAGGAGCCTCCAGATGCGCATAAACAGAGCGGCCAAGGACGCGCGAAGACGCCTTGAGTGTGAGTGCGCGTGCGCGGGGAGGAGGGTGCGCGCGCACTTCTTCCTCGGCCTCACCCTTACCCAGGAGGCCGCAACAGGGCTGTGTCCCCGCGCTTGCCCCAGCCGCAGCCCTTCACCCACCTCATCTTTGACATGGAAGGACTTCTTCTGGATGGGTAGTCTGTGACCACCGCCTCCGTGAGGGGGGTCCTGGGCGGGCGTGGCAACTGTCGGCGGGTGGTACGTCACAGCTGGGTTGCCGCGACTGTGCAGTGTTCCAGCAGGAACCCGCGGGCTCCCATGCGCACGGGAGCCTGCGCCAAAATGGAGCTGCGGCCAGCAACGCCAGCTCGCTGGGCTGATGGTGGTGAGTGGTCGCGGCGTCTGTGCGGCCCAGTACCTGATTCTGGTCGCCCTATGTGTGGGACCGGGGCACTTAGGCGCGGTCCCTTTGGACCACCGGGCGGACGCTGGGCTTTGCGTCCTCTACACAGAGCGCGGTGGGGCCGGACCTCGGTCCTTTCTTCTGTTACCCAGGCTTGCAAACTTGAGCGGTGCCCAGCCTTGAGGTGTTGCACCTCACACTTGAGGGCATTAGCTGCGGGTATCTGGCCTCAGACCCTGACCCAAACGATGTATGAATGAAACGTACGCTGACAGAAACGTATTCTGCTTTGCCTGTCCAGCTGAGTGCCCGACCGCCTGCACACCAAGAGAGGTTTGTCATTGCGGCGGCCCTGAGCAGCTGGCACTCCAGGCTTTTATTTCGTATACAATTAACAACACAAGCTTTGAGTAAACACACTTGTGGATAATTAACATGGTTAAGAGAGTAATTCTAGGAATGATTACAGCTCAAGTACCGAAGTCTAAGGTAAATACCATTACAGGCAATCTCCCTAGTGGACCTCGCCCTAAGAAGGCCATCTGGCTCAAAGGTTAATTAATGGAGGTAGCGTAAACAGACTTAACTTGGAAGCCTCTATTATCCCTTATGACTAATGCTGTAAGGTGAGGACCGGCTGCCGTCAGCCTGTTCAATTATTACAAGCTATGTAACCGTTCGGCCTTCCAAAAAGGTTTGTGACTGTTCCCTATAACTCTCCCTAATATTTCCCAATAATATTTCTGCCACCATCCTGAGTGAATCCCCAACACAGCCTCAGTTCTGTTGTCTGCAAAATAGCCTGGTTGTTGCTGAGGGCGCGTCTTGATGGTATCATCCTACATGGTAGCGATTCTCCACCATGCAGGGTTTTGCCGCCCTAAGAGCATCCTCCAATGGAGATGTCGGGAGACATTTTGGATGTCACAGCTGGCATGAAGGGATGGGGTCACCGGCATTCAGTAGGGTCCTGACCAGGAGTAGTGCTAAACTTTCTGCAGTGCACAGGAATGTCCTATGCAACCAAAATAAATTACCTCTGCTGTCAACAGTGTAGAGGCACAGAAGATCTGCCAAGTGGCCTGGCTGCTAAGGGTGACCAGCTCCAGAGACCACCTGGGAGCCACTTGTGAATGTAGAAGCAGTGGCTCCACTCTCCCCCTGCCCAGTGAGAATCTACATTTTAACACAAGTGCATGAGCGTTGGAGAACCTGCTGTATGGATCTGAGACATTAACAAACCCAGTCGTAGTACATGTGAACTTCACCACCCAAGAGGAATTCAGGTAGAATTCAAAGAATAAAGCCCTGTTTTTAACTCAAGGCAAAAGTATGCTGAGCTTTACCCAAAGCCTCAGCAGAATTAACACTGTGAAACGTTTGTTGTAACCTCATATTCGCCAGGAGGCTTCACAGATCTGTGAACCTTCCTGTATACTCTGCATAGACTGCTGACCTGCTTGTTTATGTATATCATTCCTCCATTTCAAAACTCTGCACATTAGGAGAAAGTGTTTGCATTTCACCAATTAAAAAAAGAAAAAAAATCCTGCAGCTCAGAGAGGTAAAGCTACTCACCCAAGGTCACACAGCTAGTAAGAGGCCAAGCTTAGAAATAATTCTGGATTGATCCTGTTCTAAATATAAATGATGTTGAGCTCATTTTAAATTGTGAATGTGACCTTGTTCCTGCTCATCATATTGCTGGGTAGCTCACTAGAACTGTTTTCTTTTGAAAAGGCACACAAACACAAGTCTCTTCATTTTATGAATACGGAGATATAAATTGAGGTATTCCAAAGGAAAGTTACTCCCTACAGAGGTCTGTAATTGGAGCCGATGGTATGCAGCTACTAAATTTGAAATGAGTCAATTTCATAAAGCTTCTGATACATAAGTATAGTTTGTAGACATGATTTTTCCTACTCTGGTGATCAAAAAGTTTAATTGTCAAATATATTTCTTACCCTCTAATAGAAGGTCCAGATAACCTGTTCTGGGAGTCTCATGAATTTTAAGGCCAAACAAGATGTCTCATTAAAATTAAATTTGTTAAACTTCTAAATGAGCTTGATTCCTAATTCTCATTCTGAATTTGCACATAGCCATGCCCTGAAGTGATGAATGTGACTTAAATAGCATTACAAGCGTGGACCTCACGTTGTTACCCAATCCTCTGGTCTAGTCCTCTGATAACCAAGAATTAGTGCTATTTGGAAAAATAAGCTGTAGTTCTTTTTATTCCCCTCCCTCATTTTCTATTGATTTTCTCCTTTCCGGCCCTACCTTTTCTTTGAGGTGGTAAGGCCTTGCAAAATTTCCTTGGCGATATACGTTTGCTTATCCCATCCTTTCTCATGAAATGTGTGAATACAAAATACAGCATTCCAAAGTGTACCACTTTAATCTACCAGATTATGCCTGCTCTCATTCTTTAGTACCTCACTTCAGTGTATCTGTTTTTTGCGTAACAATGTATCATCAATTTATAATGAATTATTTTGCAGTAGGTCTGTTTTTTTGGGAATTTTGAATGCATTTTCCTAAGAAGTACTGTTTGTGGATATAGCCCCAATACTTGCATACTTGGGGAAGTAAAATTGAAAACAAATAGTTGGATGAAGAATTGTTAACATTACAGGAGACACTTGTTTAATCAGAGGAGAATTAGGAAGTAAATGGAAATTTTACAGTTAATGTTGACCAGGAAGAAAACCAGGGCACTTTCGCATGCTTTTAATATGTGTGATGCTGTTAGTTGTCCTTTTTTTGTCTTTTTTTTTTTTTTTTTAAAAAGCGTCTGTGGGATTCGATTTCTCTTGACCAAGGAAACAGTCAGTTATGATTTAGTTAATATTAATAACTCTGGCTCTCAAATGCCATTCAGAAAAGGAGAAAAGGGGACTGAGATTAGTTATAAAATGGAACAAGATTTTGAAAGAAGAAGATGACAAGTTAATTAAACAGTATCTCAGCAGCTGGACAGGAAAGATTCAGTTTGTAAATAACTGAAATTAGGAGCACAAAAGATGGTTCCAGTTACTTTAAAAAGAGAATAACAGTTTGGTGTCCAGAACAGCTTTGTCTCATAGAATAGATTTGGGCCAGGTAAAATTTTCTGGGAGCAACTTTTAATAAGTAAAAAGATACAGATGATATTGATTCCAATGATGTATGTTATATATACTGGCTTGGACAGCATGGATCTAGGCCTTTGTGGAGCAACCCATGATGTCTGTTGATAATGGCTGTGCTGGGAGGGCCAGCCAGAGGGTAGGTGTTAAGAATATTCAGAATTAGGAATTGTGGTGTGTGTAAAACGTGGTATGTGTAAAATGTGTTTTCTTGGAGTCTAATAAAATTTTATTTAAAATTCTTTTAAAAAATCAAACGGAAATAGGCTTATTTTCAAATTCTTTTTCTAAATTTTATTTTGTTATTACTATACTTTAAGTTTTAGGGTACATGTGCACAATGTGCAGGTTTGTTACGTATGTATACATATGCCATGTTGGTGTGCTGCACCCATTAACTCGTCATTTAGCATTAGGTATATCTCCTGATGCTGTCCCTCCCCCCTCCCCCTACCCCACAACGGTCCCCAGAGTGTGATGTTCCCCTTCCTGTGTCCATGTGTTCTCATTGTTCACTTCCCACCTAGGAGGGAGAACATGCGGTGTTTGGTTTTTTGTCCTTGCGATAGTTTACTGAGAATGATGATTTCCAGTTTCATCCATGTCCCTACAAAGGACATGAACTCATCATTTTTTATGGCTGCTTAGTATTCCATGGTGTATATGTGCCACATTTTCTTAATCCAGTCTATCGTTGTTGGAAATTTGGGTTGGTTCCAAGTCTTTGCTATTGTGAATAGTGCTGCAATAAATATATGTGTGCATATGTCTTTATAGCAACATGATTTATAGTCCTTTGGGTATATACCTGGTAATGAGATGGCTGGGTCAAATGGTATTTCTAGTTCTAGATCCCTGAGGAATCACCACACTAACTTCCACAATGGTTGAACTAGTTTACAGTCCCACAAACAGTGCAAAAGTGTTCCTATTTCTCCACATCTTCTCTAGCACCTGTTATTTCCTGACTTTTTAATGATCGCCATTCTAACTGGTGGGAGATGGTATCTCCTTGTGGTTTTGATTTGCATTTCTCTGATGCCCAGTGATGATGAGCATTTTTTCATGTATTTTTTGACTGCATAAATGTCTTCTTTTGAGAAGTGTCTGTTCATGCCCTTCGCCCACTTTTTGATGGGGTTGTTTGTTTTTTTCTTGTAAATTTGTTTGAGTTCATTGTAGATTCTGGATATTAGCCCTTTGTCAGATGAGTAGGTTGCAAACTTTTCACCCATTTTTTGGGTTGCCTGTTCACTCTGATGGTAGTTTCTTCTGCTGTGCAGAAGCTCTTTACTTTAATTAGATCCCATTTGTCAATTTTTGCTTTAGTTCCATTGCTTTTGGTGTTTTAGACACGAAGTTCTTCCCCATGCCTATGTCCTGAATGGTAATGCTTGGGTTTTCTTCTAGGGTTTTTATGGTTTTAGGTCTAAGATGTAAGTCTTTAATCCATCTTGAATTAATTTTTGTACAAGGTGTAAGGAAGGGATCCAGTTTCAGCTTTCTACATATGGCAAGCCAGTTTTCCCAGCACCATTTATTAAACAGGGAATCCTTTCCTCATTGCTTCTTTCTGTCAGGTTTGTCAAAGATCAGATAGTTGTAGATATGCGGCATTATTTCTGAGGGCTCTGTTCTGTTCCATTGATCTATGTCTCTGTTGTGGTACCAGTACCATGCTGTTTTGGTTACTGTAGCCTTGTAGTATAGTTTGAAGTCAGGTAGCTTGATGCCTCCAGCTTTGTTCTTTTGGCTTAGGATTGACTTGGTGATGTGGGCTCTTTTTTGGTTCCATATGAACTTTAAAGTAGTTTTTTCCAATTCTGTGAAGACAGTCATTGGTAGTTTGATGGGGATGGCATTGAATCTATAAATTACCTTGGGCAGTATGGCCATTTTCATGATACTGATTCTTCCAATCCATGAGCATGGAATGTTCTTCCATTTGTTTATATCCTCTTTTATTTCATTGAGCAGTGGTTTGTAGTTCTCCTTGAAGAGATCCTTCACATCCCTTGTAAGTTGGATTCCTAGGTATTTTATTCTCTTTGCAGTAATTGTGAATGGGAGTTCACTTATGATTTGGCTTTCTGGTTGTCTGTTATTGATGTACAAGAATGCTTGTGATTTTTGTACATTGATTTTGTATCCTGAGACTTTGCTGAAGTTGCTTATCAGCTTAAGGAGATTTGGGGCTGAGACAGTGGGGTTTTCTAGATATACAATCATGTCATCTGCAAACAGGGACAATTTGACTTCCTCTTTTCCTAATTGAATACTCTTTATTTTCTTCTCCTGCCCAATTGCCCTGGCCAGAACTTCCAACACTATGTTGAATAGGAGTGGTGAGAGAGGGCATCTCTGTCTTGTGCCAGTTTTCAAAGGGAATGCTTCCAGTTTTTGCCCATTCAGTATGATATTGGCTGTGGGTTTGTCATAGATAGCTCTTATTATTTTGAGATATGTCCCATCAATACCTAATTTATTGAGAGTTTTTAGCATGAAAGGTTGTTGAATTTTGTCAAAGGCCTTTTCTGCATCTGTTGAGATAATCCTGTGGTTTTTGTCTTTGGTTCTGTTTACATGCTGGATTACATTTATTGATTTGCGTATGTTGAATCAGCCTTGCATCCCAGGGATGAAGCCCACTTGATGATGGTGGATAAGCTTTTTGATGTGTTGCTGGATTTGGTTTGCCAGTATTTTATTGAGGATTTTTGCATCGATGTTCATCAGGGATATTGATCTAATATTCTCTTTTTTTTTGTCGTATCTCTGCCAGGCTTCGGTATCAGGATGCTGCTGGCCTTATAAAATGAGTTAGGGAGTATTCCCTCTTTTTCTATTGATTGGAATAGTTTCAGAAGGAATCGTACCAGTTCCTCCTTGTACCTCTGGTAGAATTCGGCTGTGAATCCATCTAGTCCTGGACTCTTTTGATTGGTAAGCTATTGATTATTGCCACAATTTCAGAGCCTGTTATTGGTCTTTTCAGAGATTTAAATTTTTCCTGGTTTAGTCTTGGGAGGGTGTATGTGTCGAGGAATTTATCCATTTCTTCTAGATTTTCTAGTTTATTTGCGTAGAGTTGTTTTTAGTATTCTCTGATGGTAGTTTGTATTTCTGTGGGATTGGTGGTGATATCCCCTTTATCATTTTTTATTGCATCTATTTGATTCTTCTCTCTTTTCTTCTTTATTATTCTTGCTAGCAGTCTATCAATTTTGTTGATCTTTTCATAAAACCAGCTCCTGGATTCATTAATTTTTTTGAAAGGTTTTTTTTGTCTCTATTTCCTTCAGTTCTGCTCTGATTTTAGTTATTTCTTGCCTTCTGCTAGCTTTTGAATGTGTTTGCTCTTGCTTTTCTAGTTCTTTTAATTGTGATGTTAGGGTGTCAATTTTGGATCTTTCCTGCTTTCTCTTGTGGGCATTTAGTGCGATAAATTTCCTTCTACACATTGCTTTGAATGTGTCCCAGAGATTCTGGTATGTTGTGTCTTTGTTCTCGTTGGTTTCAAATAACATCTTTATTTCTGCCTTCATTTCATTATGTACCCAGTAGTCATTCAGTAACAGGTTGTTCAGTTTCCATGTAGTTGAGCGGTTTTGAGTGAGTTTCTTCATCCTGAATTCTAGTTTGATTGCACTGTGGTCTGAAAGACAGTTTGTTATAATTTCTATTCTTTTACACTTGCTGAGGAGTGCTTTACTTCCAACTATGTGGTCAATTTTGGAATAGGTATGGTGTGGTGCTGAAAAAAATGTGTAGTCTGTTGATTTGGGGTGGAGAGTTCTGTAGATG
The DNA here is from genome assembly GCF_028878055.3 of Symphalangus syndactylus. Classification (NCBI taxonomy): domain Eukaryota; kingdom Metazoa; phylum Chordata; class Mammalia; order Primates; family Hylobatidae; genus Symphalangus; species Symphalangus syndactylus. The sequence continues at coordinate 11,689,511 of NC_072448.2, forward strand.
TCTATTAGGTCCACTTGGTGCAGAGCTGAGTTCAATTCCTGGGTATGCTTGTTAAATTTCTTTCTTGTTGATCTGTCTAATGTTGACAGTGGGGTGTTAAGTCTCCCATTATTATTGTGTGGGAGTCGAAGTCTCTTTGTAGGTCACTCAGGACTTGCTTTATGAATCTGGGTGCTCCTGTATTGGGTGCGTATATATTTAGGATCGTTAGCTCTTCTTGCTGAATTGATCCCTTTGCCATTATGTAATGGCCTTCTTTGTCTCTTTTGACCTTTGTTGGTTTAAAGTCTGTTTTATCAGAGAATAGGATTGCAACCCCTGTCTTTTTTTGTTTTCCATTTGCTTGGTAGATCTTCCTCCATCCTTTTATTTTGAGCCTATGTGTGTCTCTGCATGTGAGGTGGGTTTCCTGAATACAGCACACTGCTGGGTCTTAACTCTTTATCCAGTTTGCCCCTCTGTGCCTTTTAATTGGAGCATTTAGTCCATTTACAGTTAAAGTTAATATTGTTATGTGTGAATTTGATCCTGTCATTATGATGTTAGCTGTTTATTTTGCTCATTTGTTGATGCAGTTTCTTCCTAACCTTGATGATCTTTAAAATTTGGCATGATTTTGCAGTGGCTGGTTCCGGTTGTTCCTTTCCATGTTTAGTGCTTCCTTCAGGAGCTCTTTTAGGGCCGGCCTGGTGGTGACAGAATCTCTCAGCATTTGTTTGTCTGTAAAGGATTTTATTTCTCCTTCACTTAGGAAGCTTAGTTTGACTGGACATGAAATTCGGGGTTGAAAATTCTTTTCTTTAAGAATGTTGAATATTGGCCCCCCATCTCTTGTGACTGGTAGAGTTTCTGCCAAGAGATCAGCTGTTAGTCTGATGGGCTTCCCTTTGTTGGTAACCCGACCTATCTCTGTGGCTGCTCTTAACATTTTTTCCTTCATTTCAACTTTGGTGAATCTGACAATTATGTGTCTTGGAGTTGCTCTTCTCAAGGAGTATCTTTGTGGCGTTCTCTGCGTTTCCTGAATCTGAATGTTGGCCTACCTTGCTAGATTGGAGAAGTTCTCCTGGATAATATCCTGCAGAGTGTTTTCCAACTTGGTTCCAATCTCCCCATCACTTTCAGGTACACGAATCAGACGTAGATTTGGTCTTTTCACATAGTCCCATATTTCTTGGAGGCTTTATTCATTTCTTTTTATCCTTTTTTCTCTAAACTTCCCTTCTCACTTCATTTCATTCATTTCATCTTCCATCACTGATACTCTTTTTCCGGTTGATCGCATTGGCTCCTGAGGCTTCTGCATTCTTCACGTAGTTCTTGAGCCTTGGCTTTCAGCTCCATCAGCTCCTTTAAGCACGTCTCTGTATTGATTATTCTAGTTATACATTCGTCTAAGTTTTTTTCAAAGTTTTTAACTTCTTTGCCTTTGGTTTGAATTTCTTCCTGTAGCTCAGAGTAGTTTGATCATCTGAAGCCTTCTTCTCTCAACTCATGAAAGTCATTCTCTGTCCAGCTCTGTTCTGTTGCTAGTGAGGAACTGCATTCCTTTGGAGGAGGAGAAGCACTCTGCTTTTTAGAATTTCCAGTTTTTCTGCTCTGTGTTTTCCCCATCTTTGTGGTTTTATCTACTTTTGGTCTTTGATGATAGTGATGTACAGATGGGTTTTTGGTGTGGATGTCCTTTCTGTTTGTTAGTTTTCCTTCTAACGGACAGGACCCTCAGCTGCAGGTCTGTTGGAGTTTGCCAGAGGTCCACTGCAGACCCTGTTTTCCTGGGTATCAGCAGTGGAGGCTGCAGAACAGCTTATTTTCATGAACCGCGAATGCTGCTGCCTAATCATTCCTCTGGAAGTTTTGTCTCAGAGGAGTACCCGGCTGTGTGAGGTGTCAGTCTGCCCCAAATTCTTAAAACATCATAAAACAATAAGGTAGATTGCAAAGAGTAATAAGAACGTTTGCAGTTCTTATTGACCGTAAGGTACCATGTCTTTATAAATTAAGATTGCAGGATTTTAATAAGTCACTTCTACCTTACCTTTATATAGTAGGATCAAGACATATTCTGTGCCTTCTTGCAGAACTCCCATAGCTTCTCAGGACTCCCATAGCTCAGCATAATTCTGTCTTGAGTTAAAAACATGGTTTTATTCTTTGAATTCTATTCCCATAGCATTAAACTCCCATAGCTTCCACCTTGCCAAATAATAGCACTTGGGACTGTAAGTGGCTCCCTCACTGTCTGGGGCCCAGGAGACTGTAAAATGTCACAGAGGTAGGGTCTTTGTGGTGATCACTAAGCCCAGTACTGATGGGATTCTGGGGTGCTTGAGACAGTTGACACTCATGTCCACCATGTGGTCAAAATCCCACAGACTACAGTATGAATGTTTCACACTGTCATTCTTTATTAACTTCACATAGGCTGTTTCTTTAGACACTGAAACATCCATATAGCTGATGACAAAAATCAACTTATATAATATTAACACATGCCCTAGATGGATTTTCAGAAGAATTTGTGCATGTTGTCATGTGACCCCATGAAATACATCTGAGGTTTAAAATTGTAACCCATGAGCTTTTCAGCCTCAGTCTGTTCTTACTCCTTGATGTTATCAAGTCATTCGTTCCAAGTGGGGTTTCTATTAGTTTTGGCACATTTCTGAGGAAGGTGGAGCAAAGTGAAGGATCAGTCCACATGCTTCCATAGGTGGTTATTATTTAACCCCAGAACATGCAGTGATCCTAGTTGAAATGAGACAGTAATCACAACCTCCACTGTTTCCATCATATGTATTGGGTCCTGCTGTGAAAGTCAAAGCAACTCTGGTGGTAGGTTCACATTCTTTCTTTGCCCTCTCTCCCCTGGGGGCTGACACTGTGTCCTTGGGTTTTAACCTTGCTAGGTGAAATGTAGGTTCTCTTCCATATTTTCAAAGGAGATGGCTGAGGGTGGAGGCCAGTGTGAGGACTTGGGACAGAGGTGAGCCCTTATCTAAGGGGCCATGATTGGCCATTCACTACATTGATTGGCCATTAATCAATGAATAATCTGTTGTTTCTGAAAACTCAAAAGGTTTCTGGAATATACCAAGCACAAGACACATGTGTTCCTGTTAACGATCCGAAGAGATTTGGAGTAAGATGCTATATTGTATGTTGGAGAAGCAGCATATAATTGTAGACTTAGCTGCATTTGCTTCTGTTTTCTAGTGGACCTGAACCATGCCAACCTTAAGTTATTGTAGTAAGTGGTTGGTTGTCCACTACAGCTGTTTCTGTTTCTAGAATAATTGAGAAGGGCTAAGACTTAAATTGCAAAATTCTGCAGATAAGTAGAGTTCTGTCCAGCTTGCCACATAACTTTAATACAGCAGATTTCTAGGCATGCAGGTGTAAAAATATCCTTTTCTTTTTTTCTAGGTCTGCCTTTCAAATAGTATGATTTTATTTAGAATCTTTAAATAAACTGGATGCAGGCACACCTGAGAAATATTGTGGATTCAGTTCCAGACCATCACAGTAAAGCAAACATTGCAGTAAAGTCAGTCACATGAATTTTTTGGTTTTAAAATACACATAAGGTTAGGTTTATACTATGCTGTATTCTATTAAGTGTACAATAGTATTATGTCCAAAAAATGGATATAGTTTAAAAATGCTTATTGCTAGAAAAGATAAAATGCAAGGGATCATCTCATCCTCTGTGAGTTGTAATTCTTTTGCTGGTGAAAGGTGTTGTCTTCACATTGACTGTTGACCAGAGTAGTGGTTGCTGCAGATTAGGGTGGCTGTGGCAATTTTTAAAAATAAAACAGCAGCAAAGTTTGCTGTATCATTTGACTCTTCCTTTCACAAAAAACTTCTCTTTTGGCCAGATGTGGTGTCTCATGCCTGTAATCCCAGCACTTTGGGAGGCAGAGACAGGTGGATCACTTGAGGTCTGGAGTTTGAGACCATTCTGGCCAACACAGTGAAACCCCATCTCTACTAAAAATACAAAAGAAAAAACCCCAAATACATAGCCAGGCATGGTGGCTCATGCTTGTAGTGTCAGCTACTCATGAGGCTGAGGCAGGAGAATCACTTGAACCTGGGAGGCTGAGGTTGCCATGAGCCAAGATTGCGCCACTGCACTCTAGCCTGGACCACAGAGTGAGACTCTGTTTAAAAACAAAAACAAACAAACAAAAAAAACAAAAAGCAGGATTGGAGTTAGTCCTCTGGAAGAAGCAGCAGCTGCTGCTGCTTCTTTATCAACTAAGTTTATGTTAATATAGTGAATCTTTTGTTGTCACTTCAACAGTGTTCAAGGACATCTTCACCAAGAGATTTTTATCTCCAGAAACCACTTTCTTTTCACATCCCTAAGAAGCAATGTCTCATCAGTTCAGGTTTTATCCTGAGATTGCAGCAATTTAGTCAAATCTTCAGGTTTCACTTCTAATTCTAGTTCTCTTGCTATTTCGATCACATCTGCAGTTACTTCCTTAACTGAAGTCTTGAATCCCTCAAAGTCATCCATGAGGATTGGAATCAACTTTTTACAAACTCCTGTTAATGTTGATATTTTCATCTTTTCCCATGGATTATGAAGGTTGTGAATGACATCTGGAATGCTAAATCCTTTCCAGAATGTTTTCCATTTACTTTGCCTAGATGAATCAGAGGAATCACTATCTATGGCAGCTGTAGCCTTAAGAAACTCATATCTTAAGTAAGAAGACTTGAAAGTTGAATTTACTCCTCAATCCATGGGCTGCAGAATAGACACTGTGTTAGCAGGTCTAAAAACAATATGAATCTTCTTGTACATCTCCATTAGAGCTCTTGGGTGACCAGGTACACTGTCAGTGAGTAGAAATATTTTGAAACAAATTTTTGTTTTGGAGCAGTAATTGTCAATAGTGGGCTTAAGATATTGGGTAAACAGTACCGTAAAAAGATGTACTATCATCCAAGGTTTGCTGTTGCACTTACAAAGCCCAGGCAGAGAAGATTTAGCATCATTTTTAAGGGCACTAGGATTTTCAGATTGTAAATGAGCGTTAGCATCTGCATTAACCCCTAACACAAACGTCTGCCTGTCCTTTGAAGCTTTCAGGCCAGGCACTGACTTCTCTCTAGCTGTGAAAGTCATGGGTGGCATTTTCTTCCAATAGAATGCTGTTTTGTCTACATTGAAAATCTGGTGTTTAGTGTAGCTGCTTTCATCAGTGATTTTAGCTAGCTCTCCTGGATAGCTTGCTGCGGCCTTTCCATCAGCACTTGCTGCTTCACCCTACACTTTTATGTTATGAAGATGGCTTGTTTCCTTAAACCTCATGAACTTCTGCTAGATTCAGACTTTTCTTCTGCAGCTTTCTCACATGCCTCAGTCCTCATAGAAGTGAAGAGAGTTAGAGCTCTAGATTAGGCTTTGGCTTAAGGAAGTGTTGTGCTGGTTTGGTCTTCTACCCAGATCATTAAAACTTCCTCTGTGTCAACAATAAGGTGGTTTCACTCTCTTTTCATTTATGGGTTCACTGGGGTAGCGTGTTTAATTTCCTGGAAGAACTTTTTCATTGCATTCACAACTTGGCTAACTGGGTGCAAGAGGCCTAGCTTTCAGCCTATCGGCTTCTGATATGTCTTCCTCACCAAGCTTAAACATTTCCAGCTTTTGATTTAAAACAAGAGATGTGTAACTCTTCATTTGAACTCTTAGAGGCCTCTGTAGGGTTATTAATTGGCTTGATTTCAATATATTATGATTCAGAGACTAGGGAGGCCTGAGGAGAGGAAAAGATATGGGGGTCTGTTGAGCAATCTGAACACACACAACATTTATATTAAGTTCTCTGACATACATGGGCACATTTCATGGTGCTGAAAACAATGATAGTAGTAATCTCAAAGATCACTCAGCACAGACAGACATTAACAGACGTAATAATGAAACAATTTGACATATTGGAAGAATTACCAAAATGTGACACAGAGACGTGATGTGAGACATTCTGTTAGAAAAATGGTGCTGAGGCAAGGCGGGGTGGCTCACCCCTGTAATCTCAGCACTTTGGGAATCTGAGGTGGGCACGTCATTTAAGGTCGGGAGTTCAAGAACAGCCTGGCTAACATGGTGAAACCCCGGCTCTACTAAATATACAAAAATTAGCCAGGTGTGATAGTGCACGCCTGTAGTCCCAGCTAATCGGGAGGCTGACGCAGGAGAATCACTTCAACCTGGGAGGCGGAGTTTGCAGTGAGCTGAGATCGTGCCACTGTACTCCAGCCTGGGACAGAGCAAGACTCTGTCTCACAAAGAAAAAGAAAACTGGTGCTGATAAACTTTCTTGATGCAGCGTTGACAAAAACCTTCAATTTGTTAAAAACAATCTGTGAAGCAGATAAATAAGATAAATAATATATTCTTATTTAGTCATGGAGCAGCAGAGCATCATTGTTGTTGTTTTAGCCAGATTTCTGCTTTTTTCCTTGAAAACCTATGTGTTAAAATTTATTTGGTCCTTTACGTGTTACGATTTCTTTGGTCCTTTTTATCTTTGTGATTATTCCTTCTTCACTCTGATTCTATTTTTTAAAAACTGCTATAATTTGTATACTATTTTCTGTCATTTTTCAGCAGTAGATGGAGACTTAAAGCATCGTAAAGGAGCAAGGTAAATTAAACCTCTTAAGAAATCTGTGAATAATTGCTGGTGATTTAAACACTACAAGGATTTGTTAGTGACAGAGCAGGATTTTGAACTGAAAGCAATCCTTATATAGATGCTCAGGCAACTAGTCAGATCTTTTGATGAGATGTTTGAAAAGTGATCAATAGACAATCTGGAGGTTGAAAGCACAAAACTGTTATCCTGGAATACGTTAAACTTGAAAATAATGATCATACCATCAGCTATAAGGGAATTTTACTGATTAATAAATGCAGCATTTAATATAGTAAGAGCTCCCTTTAATAGTGTTGAAATGCTGGAGGGGGCAGCCTTGGTTTTGTGTTGCAGATATTTGAGGTTTAAAATGGCCTTATTGATCCATAAAGAGCATTCTTCTGAAGACACTGTAATCCTAACACGTGTTTCTCCTGTGTAAGAGCACAAAAAAGCAAACTTTGTTTTCTTTTTGGATTTTCATAGCTGGACCATCTGTGTGTTTACTCTTCACATCCCTTTTCAGCAGTGTCTGGCAGGTTGATCACAACCTTCCCTGATCCTCCTTTATCCCCTGTGTCACTTGTGTCCTTTGCTGTGATGCCAGAAGTGAGTAGCAGCTAAGGACCTGGGTGCAGCTGACCATGTGGCAAGGTGCCCACACATGGGAAGAGGATGGTCACCTCTTCACAGCCATGCCTGACAGGCAGTTACATGGCATTGCTTGTGGTGCTTGGCAGGGCCCTTGACTCTTCTCTCTGACTTCTGGGAGCTGGGCCGAATGATGTGCCCTTTTGTGATCACTGGTGCCCATTTATAACACACTGCAGATGACACAGTTGGTCAGAGTTTGCTGTTTGACTTCCAATAGACTGTCCAGTATGTCTATGAAGGTGAGAGCAAATGGTCATAGTTGGTACATTGAAGTTTATCTGAAGCCTTCAGACAAAAGCCAAAATAAGCACCACCCTCCTTCCCGCTTGTGTGAGCTGCCATGCACGTGTAAGAGAACTGTGGTCCCTGAGAACTGTACTCCTGTCTGCTCTCTAGCCCAGCACTGTCTATCTAGTAAATCTTTCTGCCAGGATGGAAATGTTCTATAATTGTACTGCACCTGGTGGGAGCCACAGCTGGAAACTGGGCTCCTAAAATGTGGCTTGTGCAACTTAGGACCTGAATTTCTTGTGTTATTTACTTAATTTTAAGTAGCCCCCAATGGCTAGTTGCCAAAATGTAACATAGAGACACAAAGTGTAGAGTGGACAGCACAACTGTAGAGGAATGCATTCACTCATCCTTAATATATTTAGAAAATACTCTGTTGGGTGTTACAAAGCCTTCAAAATTAGTCTCTTCCTTTAAGGATCTTAGAGTCTTGCTGGAGTCTAAAACATGATTGCTAAAATCTGTGAATAATTGCTGGCAATTTACACAAGAAGAATGCGTTAGCGACAGAGCAGGATTTTGAACTGAAATCATGTTGTGGGTAGCATACTGTCAAGGATAGATGGGAGTCAAGAAGAGAAAGGGATATTCTAGACCAGGAGAAATGGCCAAGCCATAGGCATCCTTTCTAAAGCACAGAAGAGAATGATTTTTTTAATCAACCAATGACTGTATTAAAAAAGAAAAAAATATGTTGCTAATGATTTCATTAAATTGTGGAGGTGAAAAGAGATTTGAAAACATAATCCTGATACATGCATTTTTTTCCTGTGTAAGAGCACAAGAAGGAAGAATTTGTTTTCCCCTTGGGTTTGCATAAATGGACCATCTGTGTAGCGCCTCTTCATATCTCTTTTGAGCAGTGTCTGGCAGGCAGAGATTAGAAATCTCTATCCAATGTTTCATCAAGAAATTCAAGACTAGGTCTAGGCAGCCTGTAATCTCAATTCTTTGGGAGGCCAAGTTGGGCAGATCACCTAAGGTCAGGAGTTCGAGACCAGCCTGGCCAACATGGTGAAACTCTGTCTCTACTAAAAATACAAAAATTAGCTGGGCATAGTGGCACACACCTGTAATCCCGGCTACTTGGGTGGCTGAGGCACAAGAATAACTTGAGTCTGGGAGGCAGAAGTTTTAGTGAGCTGAGATTGTACACTCCAGCCTGGGATACAATGCTGGATTCTGTCTCCAAAAAAAGACAGAGAGAGAGAGAGACAGACGGAGAGAGACATACTAGACTAATCTCTGTCAGGCTGAGATTAACTGAGCTCCCATTGGTAAGATCCTTTTACCCTATTTTAAACTGAAAATCTCACCACATCCTGCAAGCACACACCCAGTGTTTTACACAATGACTTTTGGAAGAGTCTAGTATGGTTATCGTGACACCATCCAAATTTCTGTTTTTTTTTTTTTTCCACATCATACGACCTTACTTGTTCTTCTGTCCCCTGTATTTCCTCTAATCTAGAAATTATGCATAGTGCTTCAGTCGGACACAGGTCAGCCACCTCTGTCAAGAATAGTGCTGCACCCCTTCTTCACCTTTTTAGAGAGATGTTTCTATTGGGTCTATACAGGTTCAATACCTTAACACTATGCTCAGCCCTGCAGAGGAGAGTTGTCCCCAGGGAAGCTGGTGAGCTGACTTCTCTCTTATGGTGGTGCATGGAACTTTTTAGTGAGAAGTACAGAGCCTAAGAGACAAGTTAAAAGTACTGGGCAAACTGCCTGTGTGTGTAGATGGCCAGAACCCTAAGGCAGGAAGAGTAGGCAGCCAGGGAAAGAGGTGTTCCATGCTGTGCACCCTTTGAAGAGAGGTTACTCACAGGAACCTAATAGGTTTCATGTGCATGGGTTCCTCTGTTCTATGCGGTGGGATACAGCAGCCATGCGGCTGTTTCTCCCTGTATCAGACCACACGCCACAGTGTCTTTGGTGTTTGCTCATGAGATTGAAGCACACTCATGGCTTTGGCACAAGATGCCTGAGAAAGCACAGAGTTATCAAGAGCAAATGCAGTTGCCTACGCTTTGTCTGCTTTCGAAAAGTAAACTTAATGTTTCAGTCTAAGATGCATATTTGTCAATGGGGTCCTACATTCTGCACAATTTGTTAGGCTACTTCACACAAAGTGATACAGGGATACTCATGCGGGCTTAAAATAGATTAAATCATTCATTTGGAAACATCATGCCCAATGAAAGGAACACAGGCCTTGGGGAGATGTAGGGTCCAGGGCCAGTAAAATACAACATGAGCACGAGCACCTTCTCATGCCAGGATGCAGTGGGGGGTCCCACTGGCACAATGTGAACCATTTGTAATCAAAAGAATAATGACCAGAAGAGAGTATAATACTTTACTTTTTAAAAAGGAGACTGTATTATGATTCTCAAAAGAAAAGAGAGAAAAAGCATGGCTGGGGGTGACCTTTTTGACAGAAGAATGCCAGTTAATAAGTATGGACAGAATTAGCCAGGTCACCATTTTGGCATCCTGACTGTAAGTAGCTCCCACAAGCATAGTCAGTGGAAGCCAAAACCATAGAGTAATCATGCAGGAGATGAAGGTGCCCGCAGTGCCATGCCACAAGTCACTGACTGATAACAGAGGCAAAGGGGCCTTCAGAGCAGGCAGCTCTGGGGACCACAATTGACATAGGGGCCTAACTGATGTAGGTTTGCCATCCAGAAAGCTGCATGTCATGTCACATGTGCTTTCTGAATTGACCTCAGAAATGGTTAACCTGAATCCATTTGGACCTCTAGGAGTTTCAGAGGGGTAGAGGAATACGGAAGGTGGCAGCATGTGGAAACAGCAAAATAAATCCTGAGTGTAGGATTTTCCACCAGCCACCTTGCCTGGATCCTTGAATATGTTGACTCTCATGGGGAAAAAGTAGGAACTGGCTTTTCCACCTTGAAAGAGGATAAAATTCATTGGTCCTTAGATTGGGGAAAAATATCTATAAAAGAGATTTTTGTCACAATTGGACAGCTGCGATGTGTGCTGAGTGTTTAGAGGTTACAATGAAATATTGCTGATTTGCCTGGGTTTGGCAGTGGTATTATGGCTGTGTAGGAGAGTATCATTCTTAGGAGAAATGTGCAGAGAGCTAGAGGAATGAAGAGTTATGGCATCTATGTATTTTCAGGTGTGTTGCAGGCAGGTATAGGGTATATAGATGTTTCCTATGCTACTACTGACTCTTCTTTATACCTGAAAAGTTAAATAGGCCAGGGAAGATTAAGTCTTAAGTATGAGACACTAAAAACAACCCCAAAAGTAATATTAAATAGTAATCAGTTAATTCTGTTTAAGAGACAAGATTGTAAAGCATGCATCTTTAGAAGATTCATGTTAGAGATATAAAAGAATCAGTTCCAGAACCTTCAGCTCTCTTGAACATTATGGTGGCAACATATTTCTTGTAGAAGTGTCTTATAGTAGAAAACATTATAAATAAAGAGTACTATTTTATGGTGCTCATTTTTCAGTTCCTCGTCTTTCTGTCATAGTGCAGATTTGTAGACATGTCTACAGGATTAGGAGACAGATGTCAAAAACACTGTCTTTTGGTGTCTAAAACACTGTCTTTTGATGTCTTAATTGGAAGCTGATATTTTGTTGGCATCGTGCCTAAAAAAGGAATAAAAGTTTCTAAAATTCTTCAAAGAGTAGCCACTGGTACCTGTGTGTGTTATGTCATATGCTGATGAGACATGACAGATAATGTTCCTAAGTGGCCTTATAGCTGATCCCAAGGGGCTCCTGTGACTGGGCTCTCACTGCATCTCTCATTAGACTTCTGCCTACTGGATCTGTGTCATCCCTTTTTGCTCCAAGGCCATTAAGGTCTTAGGAAACTGGAGGTCGGAGCTTGAACTGAATGATGGGATGAAATGACTTCTGGAAGTGCTGCCCACATCTCATGTATGTTCTCTTGGACCCAGTTGTATCCCTGCCATTAGAGCCCTGGAGGTTACCTGTTCATACACAGAATTCTCTTTCCCTTATTTACCTCAATTGCAGTAGCTTGGAAACCTTTTTACCTTTCCTTTTTAAAAAGAAGATGATTTGATTATCGTAGAAACATTTAGTGCAGTAAAGTGTTACACATGTTTCTGTTCTGGCCTCAACTAATCATGTATTTCATTAAATACTAAACATTTTGCTGATTTCTATATAGTACTTAAGTGCATTATTTTCTTTCTGGATCTCTTTATTTGCCTCGTTTATCTTAACATAAAGCATTTCTTTGGTTAAGTAGATACTCCTATCTGCTTTTTCTTTTTGTATGACTACTATTTAGGTTGGTGCTAAATTAATGGTGGTTTTTGAGATTACAATACCTGTAAGCAGACTAGCTTACTTTTTGCCATTTGCACCCCTGTGTTTAGTACTGGCATTTTGCTGACTATTCATCAGCTTTTGATGTGGTGTGGTATTTTTACATGTCAAGCGTTTGAACTGAAACTGTGATCAAATTTGAGATTTAGAATTGAGTCAGGACAACCTCAGGAGCTATTAATAGCTGGAAAGGCCCAGTGAAAATCTAGCACCTCCAACTTTTACTCCTGGGCACTTTATTACTTACAGTTACTGGCAGTCTTGGTACCATTCGTTCATACTTGTGCCAGCCCTCACAGGTACAGGTACAATTGTAGATACTAAAAGACCCACTGGCTGACATCTAGTGGTTAAATTCATCTCATCAGTGATTGAGAGGCTCTACAATGATTGAGAGGCTGTACTCATCAATGATTGAGAGGCTGCATTCTGGGGACAGGACTTCTGTGAAGAAGTTAAGAAGCCTGAAGAAGTTAACATAAATAAATGCCATGTACCTGTTGCCATGCTTATTATTTCTGCTGGCTGGGACTAGTGAGCGTAACGATTTTAAGGACGTGTTTTGAAACTGGCTTGTCTCTCGGCCTTCATTCTCATCCAGGCTTGTTGCTAAAGTGGGCTCTGTTTGCAGAATTCACTCCATCTTTTCCCTTCTCTCACTGTGATCTGGATTTTTGGCCTTAACACTCACAGAAATTGTTGTGATGTAGGCAGCAGCGATGTGCATGTTAGTTGCAGAGGGTACTGTTTTCTTCAATATCCCAGGTTCTTTGCTGCTTCCTAACCCTCCTTGGAAATCTTTCTCAGATAATTCCTCTTCTGGCTTCCCCATCACTTTCTTTTCCTACTGGTGCCTGTTTGGCATCTCTGTGGTTTTGCTGTGGACACTCTCCTCTTGTGGAGACCTCTTCTTCGGAGCTCATGGTTTCGGCACACACCTCTGCTCTGATGACCCCTTGACCTCCCTAGCTTGATCTCATCTCTTGTTAGTTACAATCCACATTTCCCAGTGACCACAGGCTCCTACTTGGCCCAGAGGAAGCTCTGAAGCATTGTATTTTAAATGGGGCTTCTAGTTCTCCGTCAGATCTGCTCTTTTCCTGAATTGTACACCAGGCAGCTAACCCTGAAAGCCCCAAAAGAGAAGCCAGGATTTATCTTCCAATCTTCAACCCCTTGCCATCCCCACCCACACCTTCCAAAAAACCTCCTTATTTATAAACATTTCAAAGCCACTTCTGTGTCATCCCAGCTATCATTTCCTGCTTTAGGCTCTCAGGCTTTTTTCTGATCTAATAGCAATATTTACTGAGAACCTTTACGACGTGCAGTTCTGCTGGTTACCTGAAATGAGATCAGTGGTGGCTGTAGGGTTTTGTTGCTCATGAGGGTGAAATAGTGGAGTTCTGAGGCCCAGGTGTATTTGGATAAAGGTAGATTTGGTGAGAAGGTAGACTTCACCAGGATGTTTTTGGATTTTTTTCTCCTGATGTATTTTCTTAGATTCCTTTGTCAAACAAATTTGGTAATAGACTGGCCCTTAAGTACTTTCTGAGAGAAGCATTGTTCATGTGGATCAAAACGACCTTGCATTTTATGTGTTCTCATTGTTGCCCTTTCCTGGGTGTTGCTTCTGCATTCTTAATGCAAATATGTGAGTTATTCCTGGTTGTGGCTCCATGACTTTTTCCTTTCTGGAACTGGGTTAGAAGTTATTAAGAAATTATTTTAGGCAGATAGAGAGGAAAAGTTTCCATTTCTTTTAAAGCAGCTCCAAAAAACGTTTCTTGTCTACAGAGAAAGTCCAGGCTCTTAGAGCCAGCAGGCAACTTTTGATATGCAAATGATAGCCATTAGAAACTGGGTCCACCCAATATAGTGATTCCCACCATTGACCTCTGCCTTTGCCCCCACATATCCCCACTCTCGTAGAACATCATGCTACCCTGTATTTGCATATTAAAAGGCTAGGGTGTGAGGGCCAGTTTTTCGGGGACTACGTGATTGACGCCTGGTCAAACCAATCCCCTGCATCCTTCCAAATCAAACACCACCTCCTCTAGCCTCTATATATACCTGGCTGGTTTCCACCCCACTTAAGGTCTCCTCTGTCAGCTTTGGAGCTCCCCCTCACTGTCTTTTTACAGGGAAGCGTCTTCCTTTTGCCTTCTTCCTTTTTCTCTTGCCTAGTAAACTCTCAGCTTCTTTTTTATTATTTATTTATTTATTTATTTATTTTTATTACGCTTTAAGTTATAGGGTACATGTGCACAACATGCAGGTTTGTTACATATATATACATGTGCCGTATTGGTGTGCTGCACCCATTAACTCGTCATTCACATTAGGTATATCTCCTGATGCTATCCCTCCCCACTCCCCCCACCCCACAACAGGCCCCAGTGTGTGATGTTCCCTTTCCTGTGTCCAAGTGTTCTCATTGTTCAATTCCCACCTATGAGTGAGAACATGCAGTGTTTGGTTTTCTGTCCTTGTGATAGTTTGCTGAGAATGATGTTTTCCAGCTTCATCCATGTACCTACAAAGGACATGAACTCATCATTTTTTATGGCCACATAGTGTTCCATGGTGTATATTCACAATAGCAAAGACTTGGAACCAACCCAAATGTCCATCAGTGATAGACTGGATTAAGAAAATGTGGCACATAAACTCTCAGGTTCTTAAAACTACTCCACATGTGTCCATGTCATTTTTTCTAATTTGACTTGAGACAAAGAACGTGGTATTCCTCCACTCATGGGAGCCTCATCAGAAGCTCTAGCCTTATCTCAGCCCTCATCTTGTTAAATCACTTATGCTGACCTTGCTCTGCTGACAGCAGCCTGATAAAAGCCCTTGAAGTTGCCCACCTCAAGTCATTTAGCAATACAGGTAGCAAAGAACTAGAGGTAGTTAAAATAAATGGCTTAACATTCCCAGCATTTAGGTGGCTCCATTCAGATGGCTTAAGGCAGGTGGAACTTTCTGCTGTGGAGAATTTGGGGAGAGAACTTTAAGTTCAAAAAGAATTTAAGAAAAGCATAAGGTGGATCTATGAGGGCTCTGGAGGAGAGGCTGAGATGTTCAGGGTGTTCCTTCAATTCATGTGCCTGACTGACTTCACAGCAAGTCCATCAATTGCCAGATACTGAGACAACTAATTCAAATGAATACATCATCATCCTTGTTCTTCAGGGGAGTGCAGGCAGGGGTCCTGTAACTTGTATAGGGGGAGGTGGACATAATCTGCTCTTCTACATTATCATCATTCATCTGCTAGAGATGACTCGATTTCCTTGCGAGCCAGGAAAAGGAAGTTGGCCAGTTAGGCATGCTTCACAGCAGAGCACATGAATCCCAAATGAGCCATGGGTAGGGTTGGGGAATCAGTGAGGTGAAGGAGGAAGGGCTGAGAGTATTTCAGGACAAAAGGACTTGGTGAGAGGCGGAACATAGGTAGACAGGCCTGCCAAGGGCAGATGGCAGCGAGCCTTGTGCCACGCTAAGGAATTCAGATTTTATCTCATACCCATCATAGAGGTTGGCAAGCACGTGATTTCTAGAGGGGTGCTTCTGATGATATGGACTGTTGGGTCTTAGACACTGGAGACAGAACACTGTTGCTATTGTCTAGGTGAACGATAGAAGAACTGCACAAGTTTCCTAAAAACTGGGGGGTCTAAAACAACAAGAGATTACTTTATCTCAGCTTCACATAGCCTCCTCTTCTTTCCTTTTGTCTCCTCTAAATAAGGACCCCTGCCATTGCATGTTGGGCCTACCAGGATGATACAGACTGCCCATCTCCAGATACTTCACTTAATCACATCTGCAAGGTCTTTTTTTCAAATATGGTACAATTCTCAGGCCCTGGGGATTAGGACATGGACATATACTTTTGGGAGCCACCCTTCAACTGACTACAAGGACCTGTGGGTTGAAATGAAAGGAAGAGAAGAGGTTGATTCAGAGGCCATTCAGCTGACAGCTAGGCATAGAGGGATGGGAGGGAGAAGGCAGATGAATAGCAGCAACTTGTCCGGAAGTTGAGATTAGAGGAAGCCATGAGGCCTGAGAATAGGGATGATTTCCATTTTAGGCATTTGAACATGTTGAGTTTCAGGAAACTGAAAGACTGGACACCTCTTAGGTTGACAGCATTAATGGAAACAACCATGATTTCCCATTTAAATCAAACAAAACTGTTGGTGCTGTCAACCCATGAAGAAAACTGACATAGGTGGCCATCAACATACACTCATCTTTGAACAGTGACAGTGTAGCAGGATTGATAAGGAATCAGAGAGACCAATGGGGTTCAGGAGGTTAATTTATTATTTAGGTACACTGGCCCAGTCTGATTAACATCCAATGGACTGAGCCCTGAACAAAAAGTTAAGTTACCTTCAAGCATTTTGTGGGGCTGCGGGAGATCTGTGCAGGGGGAAGCACTACAGAGTTGAGAAACAAAGGTGGTTATTCAATTAATTGAGACATGCATTACATCATTTCTTCTTTTCAAGGAAAAACATGTTTTATGACTTGAGTTTGTCTGTGTAGTGACCTTGCAGCTGCTCAGCTAGAGCAACAAGGTCTTCACGATGCCTGAGAAAGGAGGAGAGATAAGGCTCACTAGCCACAGAAAAACAGACAGTTAATTTTTAAAGGACTCCAGCTCTTTCTGTT
Source organism: Symphalangus syndactylus (assembly GCF_028878055.3). NCBI lineage: Eukaryota > Metazoa > Chordata > Mammalia > Primates > Hylobatidae > Symphalangus > Symphalangus syndactylus. Next base: position 11,706,154 of record NC_072448.2, read on the forward strand.
TCTCAGGGGGGTTGGATTTTCTTATGTACAAGTGAGTTTCTGCTTACACATGCTTTAATTTCTTTTAATTCCTATTCCATTCCCCCCTTTGGTGCTTTTTATAACAAAGGTGTTAATTGAAAGCACCACTGTTTGCCACCTCTTCGCAGAGCTGAGCTTCTTATTCTACAGGCAACGGCTGATATTTGGTTGATACCATCAAATGCTTGGTAGTGTGTCAGGTTACTATTGCCTCTACAGTGGACTGATTACTCCTAAAAGCAGGCATAAAAGGCAAGGGAGGATGAGGCAGTTGACAAGAATAGACAAAAACCCACCAATGAGGGTTTTGAATCCTCCCATGGTTGAGAACCATCCTCCAAACAAGGAATCTGGGGACCATCCGGATCAAGTCTGAACAGGGACATGGGCCAGCTTGTGCATTCTAGCTGTGATTTTCATGACAACTCGGCCATTATTACTGATTTCTAGGCAATAGTTGGTTAAATTAAATTTCCAACAGACTCCTTCCTCTATGGCTAAGACGTAATAATCTGAAGCTAATTGATTTTGATGTATAGCATTTCTCATTTGTCTTGCTTGTACTGCCAATAAATTTAGTGCCCTTGATGTTTTATTGGTTACAATTTCAAGGACTGCCTGCAACCTTATGATGCAGTTGAGCGTATGGATTGGGCTGCAGTACCCATCTTGTGCCCAGGTAGCTGGCCCATAGTATTTAATGATTTTTTCAGGAGTCATTTATTATCTTTCTAGTCTTCTATGTCCACATCTTTTTGATATTTGTGTCTATTTTTGTGATTATGTTTCCTCTATTTTTTTCATCATAAACTGGATACCCTAAGAGTTGCCCTTGCTTTAGAGGAATTAGAAAGAAGGATGGCTTGATTGTTCCTAATACACATGCCCCTGTCTATTTAGCCAGCAGTTGCCAATATGCCCATGCTCCACAGATCCAGTATAGGCCAGAGGGTGCCTTTTAACCATTTGGAGCCTCTAGCTGATTCCAAGAGTGGCTTAGAGAACCAAGAGAAAGCGTTTGGATCTGGTAAATAGGAGTTGTTCTGGGTATTTCTTCATACAGTTTTGTTTTTAGTCTCATCATAATACTGTTGCCTTAGGCAGGTTGTTTTTTCCCACTGCCTCTGTGAAAGCCTTTTTCCAATGGGCAATACAGTATTTTCCAATTATGGAGGTTTTTAACAACCAAACACTAGCTGAGGCTGTTAGTTCACTGGCAGGGTTAGGCAAAGTGAAGTTATCTTGTGGCATTAATTCTTTTGCCTCCCATGGCCACTAGTCCTCCATATTAGTTCATCCACATGCATAGCACGAGGAAATTCTTAAGCTGTCAGTTTTGTTTTCAGTTAGTTGAGCAAATAAGTTTTTGGTTGATGGGGGAAGCTCAGGCACTGACTGATCAAAATGCTTATAGAATGACTTACCAACCTGGAATTGCAGATTTGGATGCATTTGAGTCCTTCTAGTGTTTTTGACAATCCGTAATGGAACTCCAAGACCTGCTCCTTGTCTGTCAACTCATAGTAGTGCTGTCTGTCCTGTAGACCAAAATGGTAGCTCTGGCTTTAAGACAGTAAAATTTAAATGATTGCATGTCCTTGTCTTACAGTTTGGTTTGGTTGACATACTACTTAGCAGAGCAGTCCTTCCTGAACATAAGTGTTGGAGCTGTGTTGGCACGGACCACTGAATGTTACAGTCTTGGCATCCTATTTGTGGTTCTCAGTACAGATGTTTAGGGCTGCTGTTGCTAAGCCTCTCTTGTGTTAAACTATTGCAGACTGCTTCTGGCTTTTTAGGATTATGAACATATTTGGCATGGCAGGCATCAAAGTGCAAGGAAGTAGATCTTTTATAGGATGGAGGGCCTTCTTTGTTTTGAGCTATATGCTCTTTCTTTTCATCTCTCTGATTTAATATGTACCCCGATCCAGAATTCATAGAGTAAGTGCTTCGGGTCATAACATGCATATAGCTGATTATTTCCTGGGTCACAGACTGAATAGGTGGTTTGGCTGTATGTGCAGGTTCCTAACTTGGTTCCTGTACATTCATAGTAGGTATGGTACAGTACAGTTTTAACTGTCATATTCCTTACCCAGGTAGTATGTACACAGTGTGGGCATCCTTCTAGAGATTTCTCCTTTTTTAGTATTGGCAGAAATGATAAGAACATTAGTATATGTAATAGAAATATGCTTACACTACACATGGGCATAACAAACCGTCCTCTGGGCATAGACATTTGCAGCATTTGCAGTAATAACATAACAGAACAATCAATATTCACAGAATTATAATTAGGCTTATAAATTGTATTTACATTTACTTATCTGGAGATGGTCCTTTTAGCTTTGGCTGTGGGTAGACTAGTTAGCTTCTGGGATGTGACTAGAGCAGAGCTTGCAGGATCCTCAAGCTTCAGCCGTGCATAGACTGACCAACCTCTGGTGTGATTAGAGCAGGGCAGCTGTCCTTCTTACTGGTGGTTGGGTTTTGCTGTAGGACTATTGGGGTGGGGTGATCTGGGTCTCGTTGGCTAATCCACTGGTCATCATCAGGAGTCACTGCTGCCACTGGTTTCAGCCAGCTATGGTGCATCCAAGGTGTGACACCTGCAACTTTAAGAGCAGTGGGAGTAGACATCACAATATGGGGCCTCTCCTTTATGCTATATGGGTCCTAAGGTGGTTGGATTCCATTTTAACCTAAACCAAATCCCTAGATTTGAAAGGGTGTTCTGGGTCTGTTAGACTTACAGGCATTCCTTTTTTTTTGTTTTTTTGAGATGGTGTCTTACTCTGTCACCCAGGCTGGAGTGCAGTGGTGCAATTTCTGCCCACTGCCAGTTCCGCCTCCTTGGTTCATGCCATTCTCCTCTCTCAGCCTCCTGAGTAGCTGGGATTAAAGGTGCTCGCCACCATGCCCAGCTCATTTTTTGTATTTTTAGAGATGGGGTTTCACCATGTTAGGCAGGATAGTCTCGATCTCCTGACCTCCTGATCTACCTGCCTCGGCCTCCCAAAGTGCTGGGATTACAGATGTGAGCCACTGTGCCCAGCCTCAGGCATTCTTTTTCATACTTAGTCATGCATCTTTTCCATGGCCATATTTAAAGCCTGCATGTGCCTTTTTAAAGTTAGTTCTCCTAGTTTACAGAGATTACCTTTAATCTGATTTATGATGGCAGGTGGCTGGCTGAACAAAATCTCATAGGACAAATAACTAGTTTGTTTGATGGGAGTGCACCTGACTTGGAGGAGGACCACGGGCAAGACCTGATCCTACTTTTGATGAGTCTTTTGACAAAATTTCTTCAGCAGCTGTTTGAGTCTCCGGTTCATGCACTCCACTTTACCTGAGCTCTGTGGCCTGTAGGCTGTATGTTATTCCCACTTTATTTTTAATAGTCGAGTTCTGAACTATTTCAGCCACAAATATTGGTCCATTTTCTGATCTTATAGTTAGAGGCAGTCCAAATCTGGGAATAATGTCTCTTAACAACACCTTGGTCACCTGTAGTGCCTTCACTGTCCAGGTGAGGAAAGCCTCGATTTATCCTGAAAAGTTGCAAATGAACACCAACATGTATTGATAGCCCCCCTTTCAGGGCAATTCAGTGAAGTCCATCAGCAGTTTTTCACAGGGCATGGCTTCTGTTTCCTGAACTCCTGGGGGCTGAGTAGGTCCTTGTTTTGGATTATTCCAGGCACAGGATAGATGTTGTTTGCAAACAGCATGGGTGATGAGAGAGAGTTGTGGCACATAGAAATGTCGACCTATCAAAGTCTCTAGGGCTATCCTTCTAATGTGTGTTCCTTGGTGGAACTGTTTTACAAATCTGGGGCTATTGTCCCTGGGGCAGCTAGCCTCCCATCAGAGAACAGCCACCATTCACTTTTAATGTATTTCCCTGTTTCCTGACCAAACCAAGCCTTTTCATCTAGAATGTAGCTTGGGATCTCTGGGAGGGCAATCTCCAGGAGGAGAGGCATAGCTAAGGCTTTCTCTTTAGAACATGGAGTTGTCATTGCAGCCTGCTTTGCCTCTGTCTGCCTTTCTATTTTCTTTGGCCTTTAGTGTTCCTGCTTTTTGGTGCACCTTTCAGTGCATCACTGCCACCTCTTTTGGGTCCCGTACAGCATTTAAGAGCTGTAGAATTTCTTCCTTGTACTTTATTTCTTAGTTCCAGCCATTACAAATCTTTTATAACACTGACTGGTGCTTTTATCTGCATGTTGGAACACTTCTGAGATTTTTTTATTGGTTGCCTTTTTCGTTTACCATCATTTAGCCTTTGCAAAAGTGCTTCTTGGCACCTTGTAGGTGTTGAAGCTGGACTGCATCATCTAGGTCCTAGTGGGGGTCCTCTTGTCCTCTTAAGAGACATAAGCATAACATGGGCATGATCAGACCTGTGATGGCCTGACTTTTTCAGCCTTTCACTTTAACTTCCCGGAGCTCTGATTTCTGCTTCTCAGGTGAGACTGGGAGCATGTATCTGTTTGAACTTAGCTCCTTAGGGGCAGTTAGCCTTGGTAAAAGGGTGTAGATTGGAATGTAGGGAGGAGGGGTCTCCATTCCCTCCTGTGGTTCTTGCAAAACCGGTTTTCTCTTTCTTAAGACTTTTCTTTTGTCTCCATAGCTTCCAGGGCAGCTGATTTTTACTTTCACTTTTGGCTCTGCAGTGCTACAAGCCTCTGTGACTTTCCCTTTAACTCTGTAGTTGCCAGTGCAGCTGATTTCTCTCAGCGTGAGCTGTGAGCATTCTACAATAAGCTGCTAGGCAGGGCTGCATTCATTTAGCGGTGACTCAATATGAAAACTAGGTCTGAATGCCCTGGCTATCCTCTGACTCTAGTCACCACCTTAAAACACATGACCAATTTCTCTATAGTGCCTTCAGCCAGCCATCTGACACTGAAAGAGGACTATTCTAATTCACAGTATGTCCTTAACTTTTGAACATCCAGTCTTATCCTATAATTATTTCTAAATGCTTTTTCAAAATTCTTTATCATGCACTCCAAAGGAGTTGGTTTTGACACGTTCTCTCCCATTTTCTCTCTTGCATTGCACTTTCACTGTCACTTTCACTCTCTGGTGCATCAGACCGGGTCCTATTATGGGCGTTTCGGATGCTGCTTAGCCAGGAACATGCATTCCCCTTACAGCCTGCTGCAGCTGCAGAGCTGGTTCTATAAGCTGTATGCAGTGTCCTAGGTCTGATTTCCCCATACTCGCCTTGGAGCACACAGCCTGCGCTAAGGGACCTGTGCCTCCCCACATCATTCCCCACATTGTCCTCTCCCGAGACTATCTCTTTCACACACTTTCACACACCTCCCCTGCCCCAGGACTCCTCATTGGGTACAACAAGTCTCTCCTGTGTCCTGGTTGAGTGCAGTTAGACTCCCACATTCACACAAATACACACACCACTCCTACCACAGGACTCCTCATCAGACTAAATGATCCTATTTTGTGTCCTGGGTAGGTTCACATGCACCCACACACTCCCAGTTGGAGTGGCAAGCCACTCTTGCCACCCTGACAGCAAGCTCTGCCTTGCTGCACTTGCCACTCTATCAGCCCATTTTCTCCTTTTCTTCAGTTCCAGTGAACCACTTTGATTTTGTTAGTGGGGACGCGAGTTTCATCCAAATTGGCAGGCCATTCCTGCTGTCCCCAGATGCTCTAGCTTTGATTAATGGTCAGTCCCCAACAGGTGATGAGGCTCCCCTTTGTCCCTATGGGATGGGCTTTCCTGCCTTGGGCTCTTACTCTTTACCATGGTTTGTGAAGTGTTGGTATCATCCTGCAGCTCCATCCCCGTTCCATTGCACTACTGGCCAGGGCCCTGGGATGCAGGGACAGCTGGTTTCCATCTGGGTGAACCTCCCTTGTGGCATGCCTTGGATGCTGGGTCTCCCCTGGCCCGGGGGCTCTAGTCCTACAGGCAAAGGAGACAGTAAATCTGTTGTCTCCAATCCTGGACGAGCTCCTAGAAATGTAATGGGATTGATAAGGAATCAGAGAGACTGATGGTGTTCAGGAGGAGGATATGTATTATTTAGGTGCACTGGCCCAGTTGGATTAACATCCAAAGGACTGAGCCCTGAATAAAGAGTCAAGTTACCTTTTAAGCATTCTGTGGGGCTGGGGGAGATCTGTACAGGGGAAGCATATTAGAGACACAAGAAACAAAGTCAGTTATTCAATTAATTGAGAGATGCATTACATGATTTCTTACTTTTCAAGGAAAAACAAGTTTTGTGACTTGAGTTTATCTGTTTAGTGACCTTGCAGCTGCTCAGCTAGAGAAACAGGATCTTCACCATGCCTGGGAAAGTAGGAGTGATAAGGCTCACTAGCCACAGAAAAACAGGCAGTTAATTTTTAAAGGACTGCAGCTCTTTCTCTTTCTCATGGGGTAATTGTGTTTTCTTACATATAACTGAGTTTTTGCTTACACATTGTTTAATTTCTTTTCCATTAGTACCTAGAAGGCAGTTTATTTTTTACTTTTATTATTATTATTTTTTGAGACAGAATCTCATTCTGTTGCCCAGGCTAGAGTACAATGGTGCAGTCTCGGCTCATTGCAACCTCTGCCTTCCAGGCTCAAGTGATTGTCCTGCCTCAGCCTCCCAAGTAGCTGGGACTACAGGTGTACACCACCACACCTGGCTAATTTGTGTATTTTTAATAGAGATGGAGTTTTGCCATGTTGCCCAGGCTGGTCTCAAACTCCAGGGCTCAAGTTATCTGCCTGCCTCGGCTTCCTAAAGTGCTGTGATTACAGGTGTGAGCCACTGTGCTTGGCCCCTAGAAGGCAATTTAAACTTATTATTTCTAAGTCCCCTTCCTCAGTGAGAATACACATGCACACAGAGTTGGATAGTTGGTCTAGGAAGGGTCTAGAAATTTAAATTTAGCTGTGTGCCCATCACGTTTTATCCTCTTTTTTTAAAAACAACAAAAAAAAGAACACGTGGCGTTAGAAAGAAAATCACTGGGTAGCATGAAAGAGAATATGCAACTCTGATACAGAGGGAGTAGCTCTAGATCCCTAGTTAGTCTCCAGTCAGCCTCCAAATCTCCCCCAACCCTACATCAAAACCTGAATCCCTCCCCAATTCTGAGTGAAAGCCTGCTACTTCCAGCTTAATCTTTGTTGACATGTAAGGATACAGAATTTGAAACCTTGAAGTGCTTTTATTCCACTCCCTTCTCCTTTTCTTGTCCCAGCTGGGTTACAAATGTCAGGGAGAAGTAGAGGGCCCAGTCCCACCTTCTGGGGTTGGGGTTATTTAGCCATGGGATGCACTGTGATTTTCAAGTACAGTTGATTTTCCAGAGAAGGAAGTAAAAAGAAAGTGCTTTGGAGTAAACTTTGAACTCCATTCACCATGCTGGGGATAAACCTGGAAAATAACCATTTGTTGGGTGGTGCTCCGCCTCACATATTTTACACCCAATCATCCCCCTTTCCCAGTCATTTTTTTTCAGAATGGGATGGTGCCCTGCATGCTGTGTACTGCCTAAGTATGACATGTCTGGTAATAAGAAAGGTTAAGAAGCTGCTTCCTTTGCCTTCACTGAAGTTCTCTTGCCCAGATGTGAAATCTTTAAAAGGTCAGCATTTTTGAATAAGGAATAAAATCATATTCTAACATAAAAGTTCATGGAGTTATACAATAAAATAATAAATTAGTAAATGGCACTTCCTTAGGTCATGGTCACTGGTCACTGTTTTTGCATCCCATTCTTCTCGCCTTCAGGGAATATCCCCTCAGGTATGAGAATGCTCGCAACTTAGAGCCTGAGAAAAGCTTTGCATCACTGTCTTGGGGCCGGCAGCAAAATGCTGAGTAATGTTGGGTCCTACAACATGTCCTCCATGGATGCCAGGCTCTAGGCCTATTCTGTTGACTGCTGGAGTCTGAACATTCAGAACACCAGCCCAACATGGCATGTGTATTGACAGAGAGACTTCAGGAAATTTTTATCTCCTGGAATGAATGTATACATATTATGTGAAAAAGCAGGGACTAGATAGAGCCAACATATTAGATCCCCTTCTTTCTATGCCTCGTTTTCTACATACTGCAGCCAGAATGAGAATATAAAATGGAAAGGAAGAAGGCATATCATTTTGTATGTGCCCTATGGTCTTTAAATGCTATTAAATATTGTTAATTAAATGCTGCCATATAACTAATTATATGCTGGCACCACTTTACTGTATACTTGCATTCTCTAATTACATTCAAAGCAATGGTTGCCCAAAGGCTAAGGGTATGCTCTGACCTTTCTTCACCCATGAGGACTATGTTTTAACTTGTAATTTCACCTGCAGGAGCTCACAGTCCAGCGGCATTTAAGTGCAACTATACTTTACTCTCAGTAACTACTAGAAAAGAGAGATTGGGGGTTTGGGCTGGGAATTTATAATCTCATATTTAAAAATATGATTTCTTGCTTATTTATGGGTTGAGCATTTTGGGCCCCCATTGTTTCATCAAATATCAGGCTACCTGATTTTTATTCACAAATTCATGCATTAGTATCCACATTAGAATGTAAACACAAGACATAAGATAAATTTGTTGTGTAGTACTTTGATAATTAGAACACATTTCCCCAGATAGAAATATGAAAACTAGAGGTTAGATACCCACTCCCATATTCACATAACCCTTACACACCTGAGGAGCTGTCTCGGTTCCGAGTGTCCCTGACGATCTCTTATTTCTTATGGGAAAGTGTTTGAGTACCAGCTTGGGATGCCAGGAGTGTAATTCTCCAGGGCAGAGACTCTGCTGCCAGTGCCATTGAGTCCCTAGCCCTTTTTCATACTCTGCTTTCTGATGAGCTTTCACATGCAGACATAGTATACTGTGGGTGCTTAATATTGCTGTAGGACTTCTTGTGTCCTGAGTTCACCACTACACTTTAATTCTAAACATTTATAAACTATTAAAGTTAGATTCAAAAACTTTTTTGTTCCCTAAGCTTTTTCTGCTTATTTCACTGATAAATCTAGTAAATGTTGGCTTGGCATGGTGGCTCATGCCTGTAATTGCAGCGCTTTTGGAGGCTGAGGCAGGTGGATCACCTGAGTCCAGGGGTTCAAGACAGCCTGGGCAACATGGTGAAACCCATCTCTACTAAAAATACAAAAATTAGCTGCATCTGGTGTTACACATCTGTAATCTATGCTACTTGGGAGGCTGAGGCATGAGGATCACTTGAACCCAGGAAGCAGAGGTTGCAGTAACCCAAGATCATGCCACTGCATTCCAGCTTGGGTGACAGAGTGAGTCTTGTCTGCAAAAACAAAAAATCTAGTAAATGTTAACAGTCGCTGTTCATAGGTCATAATAATGTTTCAATCCCTTTACAAATTTATCATAAACTTCAGTTTTATACTATTAAATTACACTTATAAAACTAGTATATTTTATTTCTTTGTTGAGTACTTCAGTTGTCTGAATTAATGAATGAAACCCTTTTAAATAGTCAGTCATCTTAAGCACAATAAGTGAAGTTTATAAAAGTGATGAGCCTAAACTTCTTAATATTTCAACGTCATTCTTATGTCTTAAATTGCAAGTGTTAATAATTCAGGTATGTATTTAAATGATTATTTATAGAGTTATTGTTCTCACAGGCCAAATTCAATTAAAGAGTACAAGTAATAAAATAATAAGTAACACGAAAATGTATTCAGTGGTCTTACCTCTCTTAAACATGTCTCTAAATGATTTGGTTGTTAGGAGACACTAAGGAAAACACTTCCCCTCCCAGTTACTTTACATTCCTATGCAGGTGATTGGATTTTTCATTTTTTTACATAAATCCAACAAACTTTGAACTTGACAAGAATCCTCCATTCTTTCACTATACTTCTTTCATTATACTTCTCAGGTCAGGTACAGTCCCAGGTACAGGTGTTGAAAGAATATCTGATTGAATTCTGGATATCTTTCATGTAGTTTGTCGACTGACTGACAGTGACAACTCGTAAGGCCATATTACTGACATAGTTAGAACACTGAGCTAGCCTTAATTATGTGTGTGCAGAGCCCCTAGCTGTTCAAAGAAAAGGCGGTCTCTTACCAGCTGTCCTTCCCTGGTAATTGGAGTTGTAGAATAAAAGTGAGTTGCTCTTTGAGAATGTGAATGAGCATTTCTGACTCCTCATCCTTCAGAGTCCCCATGTGTAGAAGGCTTGGTAAATTGAGCTGTGCCTGTGGTTACCAAGCTATGCCTCCTTTTGTCAATGTGACTCCCACTTTGCTACTTTGAGTACCAGAGGTACACTCTGCATAGTGGGAACAATACCCTATGCTTTTTGGCTCTTTTGAGAAATCCTAGGTAGAATTAGATAAATAAAATCTGAAATACTTGAATGAATTTATACATATGCAGATATGTATTCTTTAAAAAATGATTTTGATCCTTATTTCTTAAGATTTTCTTCATCCCTTCCCCATGTTAAGATAACACCTTCCATTGACAAACTGCTCTTGCCTTTTATTTAAAACAAAACAAAACTGAGTAGATAAAGAAGAATAACCCAGTGTCATAGGCTGAGTCATGTCCCCCTGAAATGTATGTGGTGGAGGCCTAACCCCAGGACCTCAGAATGTGACTATTTTTGGAGATAGGTCTTTGAAGGGCTAAATGCAGTCCTAATCCAATGAGACTGGCATAATTATAAGAGGCAAGTAGTACACGGACACACCACAGACAACCACGTGAAGACACAGGGAGGGTGGTGTCTGCCAGCCAAGAAGAGAGGCCTCAACCTTGCTGAATGACTCTGATATTAGACTTCCAGCCTCCAGAATTGCAAAAAAATTAATTTCTCTTATTTAAACCACCCAGTCTATGGTATTTTGTGATGGCAGCCCTAACAAACTCATAGTCCCAAGAATTTAAGATTTTTCATTGTGGGAAGGGATCAGGCCATCTAGATCAATATTTTCCCAAGTTTCTGGGCAAACCTCTCCAGGAAGATGGGCAGCAAATGGCCCAGGGCTGTTCAGTTAGAGGATTGCCACAGAACTTTCTCCAGTCTCAACTCACAACTATTTACAGCTGAATTGTCACACATAGTTCTGTAAACTCTGCCTATAGCTCTCATTCACTTTAGGTTGTGAATGAAATGTTTAAAGTTTATTTTTATGTTTTTTATATATGTTTGAAAGTCATTGTACAGAAGCCTGATGAGAGGGGAAAAAATAGCCAGAGTTTCTTATGCATTGGATTTCTATTGTTTCTCTAACAAATTACAACAAACTGAGGCCGGTTTTTACCAATCTCTTGGTAAAACCAGGTGTTAGCAGGGTTGCATTTGTTTCTGGAGGCTCTAGTGGAGAATCTGTTCCTGCTTTTTCCACATATTAGAGGCTACCACATTTCTTGACTCATCTTCAAAGCTAGCACTGTTTCACCTCTCTGACCATGCTTTTTTAGTGCAGTCATTTGTAGCCGTAATTTCCCTCCAAGCATTGCATATGCTGCATCCCATGAGATTTGGAACATTGTGATTTCATTTTCATTCTTCTCAAAGTATCTTATTAAATTTCCCTCATTATTTCATCTTTGACCTATAAATTTTTAGGAGTATATTGTTTAATTTCCACATCATTTGTGAATTTCTGAAGTTTTCTTCTGTTACTGATTTCTAATTTCATTTTATTGTTGATTGAGAAAATACTCTGTATAATTTCATTTCTTTGAAAGCTTATTGAGACTTGACTTATGACCCAGTATATGGCGTATTCTGGAGAATTTTCCACATGCACTTACAAATAATATATATTCTTTTATTATTGGGTCAATTTTCTATAGATGTCTGTCAAGTTTTATTGGTTTACAGTGTGTAAATGGATTAAATCAAGTTTTATATTTCTTTATTAATCTTCTGTCTAGTTCTGTCCATTATCAAAAAGTATGGCACTGAAGTTACCAGCTACTATTGTTCAATCAGCTATATCCCCTTTCAGTTATAACAGTTTTTACTGTTTATATTTTGGGGCTCTGTGGTTATGTTCATTTATGTTTACAATTGTTGCATCTTCTTGATAGAGTGACCTTTTTATCACTGTATAATGTTTCTATTAAAACTTTTTTTTTTTTAGTAAAATTGTTTGTCCTAAGTCTGCGTTGTCTGATATTACTTCTCCAGCTGTCTTTGAGCTATTGTTTGCATGGAATATATTTTCCATCATGTTACTTTCAGTGCTTTTGCACCATTTGTTCTAAGTTGTATCTCTGTTGTAGATATCATATAGTTAGATCATGTCCTTTTTTTTTTTTTTTTTTGGTACTTCCATTTTTCCAATCTCTACCTTTTAATTGGAGGGTTTTTTTTTTTTTTTATTTTGTTGAGGTGGAGTCTTGTTCTGTCACCCAGGCTGGAGTGCAGTGGTGCAACCTCTAATTGGAGTTTCTAATCTATTTATGTATAGTGTGATTATTGGCAAGACAGGATTTATGAGTGGCATGCTGTTGTTTCCTGTCTTAAGTTTTCTCGTTACCTTATTTCTTCATTACTGCCTTTTTTAACTTTCGATATTTTCTAGTGTGCCATTTTAAGTATTTTATCCTTTATTTTAGTCTATTTCTTAGTGATTGCTCTGTGGATTATGATAAACATCTTAACCACTTAAGTAGCTCACAAATCTTTGTTCCTATGTAGTTACATTTCCAATTCTCTTTCTGTTGCTGTTGTCATACATATTACATGTTTATACATTGTTTTCCCATCAACACTTATAATTTCACTTGGTGCAAAATTTGATTTACAAACAAAACATGCATTTATACTGTCTTTATTTTTTCCCAAGGGACAAAACCAAAGCTGAATTGTGAGCCATTGCTTTCAAGTATAAAAAATAAATATTATAGCATCTTTGTCCTTTATCTCTCTTTAAAGTAACTTAGCATAATTTAGAAAGATCCCCAGATATGTTTTTAAATTGAGTATTTGATAATGAGCCCCCTAAAAATCCTGGATAAAGAATGTTTCATTTTTAAGTTTTCCAAACCTGGCTTGATATTTTCCAGAACCATTAAGGGGAGAGAGAGGAAGTGGCCATTCACTTAATTCAGCAGGTGGAGTGGACAGGCTAGTAAAACATACCTTTTTTAGTTTTCCTTTGTTTTCTTTAATCTCCTCTGGTAGCTGTTCGTTACACTCAGAATCTGGGGTTAGTTTTTTACACTTGTTTTCCTCTTCCTCATCTGAATCTGCCTCATTGTCTGTTTGAAATGGCTCAAGAGCTGCCTTTATTAGAGCCCATATTGACCAAATGGAAACTGGAATTTTTGCTCCATCTTTATAAGCCTTTAAAAAATATCTTCTAATTCTCTCCTTTTCATCTAACTCTATAGTCCCTTGTTCTGGAAACCATAGGGAAAACTGTTTTTCTGTACTAAAGAGTGATAACTTCTGAGTACTAAATTTCACTCCCCCTCTTTGTAATAAATGCCTTAAGAAATTCAAATAAGCAGAATGTTTGCTTTCACCTTGTCACATTGTTACCCTGGTTCTTCCAAAGCACCCAGCTTACATGCCGAGCTTCTTTCAGTCATCCTCAGGTGTCCTCTGCTTTTACATACTCTAGCATTCCTTCACCAGGGTCTTCATCACCCCACGTTGGGTGCCAGGAATGTTCGGGTGATTGGACCCAACAGCAGGCCGTGGGGGCGACAAAGTCCCATGGAGTCAAAGGAATGAGAAAAGACAAGAGAGAAAGTTGGACTGGGGAGCCAAAGCTAGTATGGAGGCTGTGAAGGCCCTGAGCTATGGGAGTCCACACTATTTATGGGTGATCAAACAAAGAAACAGTTGGTGAGAATGTGAGAGTTGAAAGGAAGTGATGTATAAAGTGAATTAACTACAGCTGTGACGGTTTAGCATTTTCTTTGAAACATATGGCTTCTTGAGATAATGGGAGTGCTGGAAACAAGGATCCAGCAAGTCTGGACACATTCCAAAGGCCACTAGAGTTTTAGACCCTGGACCCCAGACTTGTTCCAAGCCCAGCCTTGGCTTCTCTCCCAACGCTCAGCTTTTCTCCCAACAACCACCAAGGGGATGTCCCAAGCCATTCGTGAGGGATTTGCCACCATGATCCATATGCCCACCACCAGGCTCCACTTCCAGCACTGGAGATTACAATTGAACATGAGGTTCGGATGGGAGCAAATGCACAAACTAGATCATTCTGTCCCTGGCCCTTCCTAAATCTTCTGTCCTTCTCAGTTTGCAAAATACAATCATGCCTTCCCAATAACCCCCCCCAAATCTTAATTCATTCCAATATTAACTCAAAAGTGCAAACTCTCATCTGAGACAAGGCAAGTCCTTTCTACCTGTGAGCCTGCAAAATCAAAAACAAGTTATTTGCTTCTAGGATACAATGGAGGAATAGGCATTGGTTAAATATTCCCATTCCAAAAGGGAGAAATCGGCCAACAGATATTGGCTGCAGGCCCCACACAATCTGACACCCAACAGGACAGTGATTAGATTTTAAAGCTCCAAAATAATGTCCTTTGATTCCATGTCCCATATTCAGACCACGCTGGTCCAAGAAGTGGGCTGCTAAGGCCTTGGGCAGCTCCATCCCTTTGGCTTTGCAGTGTGCAGCCCCCAAGGCTGCCGATCACTGGCTGGAGTTGAGTGTCCACAGCTTTTACAGGGTGTAAGCTATTGATGGATCTACCATTCTTGGGTCTGGAGGATCGTGGCCCTCTTCCTACAGCTCCACTAGGCAGTGCCCCAGTGAGGACTTCATGAGGCCTCCAATCCCACATTTCCCCTCCACATTGCTGTAGTATAGGTTCCCAGTGAGAGCTCTGCCCCTGCAGCAGGCTTCTGCCTTGACATTCAGATTTTTCTGTACAACCTTTGAAATGTGGGCAGAGGACACCAAGCTTTATTCACTCTTGCAGTCTGTGCACCTGCAGACTTAGCATCCTGTGGAAGCCACTGAGCCATGTGGCTTGTGCTGTTCAGGGCACCAAGGTGAGCTCCCTTTGAGCCCTGGCTGAAGCAGGAACAGCTGGGTTGTGTATGGCACTGTCCTGTGAGAGCTGGGTCCTGGGCCTGGCTCAGGAAACCTCAGAAACCTTCCTTTCTAGGACCCTAGGCCTGTGATGGGACATGCTGTCTTGGAGACTTCTGAAATACCATTGAGGCCTTTTCCCCACTGTCGTTGTATCAGCATTTGCCTCTTTTTTAGGTGTGCAGATGTCTCTGGCAAGTGGTTGTTTCACAGCCTGTTTGAATTCCTCTCCTGAAAAAGCTTTTTGTTTGCCACATGGCAAGGCACATATTTCTCAAACTTTTGTGCTATCTCCCCTTTAAATATGGCTTCCAATTTTGTCATTTATTTGCTTCCACATCTGAGTAGAGGCTGTTAGAAGCAGCCAGGTTACATCAAGCATACTTTGCTGCTTAGAAATTTCTTCTGCTAGACAGCCTAAATGATTACCCTGATGTTCAACCTTCCACAGAACCCTAGGACATGAAGAGAATGCAACCAAGTTCTTCCCTAATAAATAATATATGTGACCTTTCCTCCAGCTTGCAGTTTCTCATTTCCATCTGAGACCTTGTTAGCCTGGACTTCACCAACCATATCACTATCAGCATATTGGTCACAAACATTTATTCTCTAAGAAGGTGCAGTTCACCCTTCTCTGTTCTGAAATCCTTGTAGCAACACGCCACTTCTGCTACAAATTTTCTATATTAGGCTGTGCTTGCATTGATTTGAAGAAATGTCTGAGTCTAGATAATTTATAAGAACAGCAGTTTAGTAGGCTCACATTTCTGCAGGTTTTACAGGAAGCATAGTGGCAGCTGCTTGGGGGGAGTCCTCAGGAGGCTTACAATCATGGTGGAAGGCTAAGCAGGAGCAGGCATGTAACATGGCGAAAGCACGAGCAAAAGAGAATTGTGGGGGAGGTGCTACACACTTAAGCCACCAGATCTTGTGTGATCTCAGAGCAAGAGCTCACTCATCACCACCGTGGGGCTGACCAGAGCCGTTCATGGAGGATCTGTCCCATGATCAGGATACCACCCACCAAGCCTTGCCTCCATTTCAGCTACAATTCAGCTACAATCTCAGGCTACAATTCTGCATGAGATTTGGGAGGCAATAAGTGTATAAACTCTATTACTGATCATTGAATTTTCTCCTCATAAACATTGACCTGATGCAGGGTCTTTTTGATGTAAAGGTGGCATGGAAATTATTTCATTCTGATTGATTATTACCAAAGGCTGGGCGAAGGCATGTGTTAAGGGATGCAGGAATGCCTGTGGAATGTGGAATGGTGAATGAGGCTGAGCATGGCAGGGGTCCCAGGGCCTAGGACCTAGAGAGGAGTGCCTGGCTCACTCTTCAACTGGGAACATGCTACGGGTTTGCTTTTGGATGGCCAAGGTGGCTGGGAAGAAGTCCGGAGGTAGGCCAGAGTAGGAAGGGCTGCTGTATGCATCCCATGGGTCTAGCTGAAAGCTATGGGGTCCTTGGTCAGCTCAATGACTGTCTCTCTTTTAAGGAACTTGATTGTCTCTGGCATGCCTGCAGAGTTTCCACCACCAGCCAGAGAGTCAAAATGTTTCCCAAGCCAATCCCATGGGATGCCTCACTTCTAGTGAGCCACACCTAGTCCCCACAACAACAACCTCCAGTCAGGGACCACCTGATGCCTCTCTTTTCCCACTGTAAGGCTTTCCTGCTCCCCCATCTCCATTTGAGCTTCTGCCAGAGGCAAGTGCCAGTGTCCATCTCTCTTGCTATGCAAGCTCTGAATGAACAGCCTCTGCTCATTCTCATTTGAAGTCATTCTTATTTACCTTCACACATGTACAGGATTTTTATAACTTAACTCAGTGCCTCCTCATTAACCAGAATCTGTTGTTTTTCGTGGGCTTCTCCTGTCTTCCCACAAATCTAATAAAGCCTTCCTGTGACACTAGGAAGCTTTGAGCAGGTAAGACTCTTCCAGTCCATGGTGATGTGGTTTGGCTTCACTTGTCACTGCAGGCTCAGGCCAGCTCCCCTTTGCAGCGATGTGCATGGAAGCAACTCTGGGAGTGAAGTGAAAGAGTGCTGCCAACAGGATCTGGGTTCTGTGCTGTGTGCCAGGAGCATAGAGAACAATGTTAAACAGCTGTTGCCCACAGCGGACCTTCCAGAACAGTTTTTGCATTAGGGTTCTAGAAATTATTAAGTAAGCTTGGATGTGTACAAAGGTCAAAAAAGCCCAAGGCAACCCCAGATATCCGAACTAGCCATTTCAGAAGGCTGAAACCTTTCTGCTGTGAAGGGCTGTGTTTCCAAGCTTATGTAGTTCAAAGCTTAATTTTTAGGATTGCTGTGCTACTGACTGAAAATTGGTTTTTGGAAATTGACCCTTAGTTTCCAATAATACCTTTCATAAACGTAGAAATTCTTTCACTAGAAGAAAAGGAGGACATTATGTTAGAACGTACGTATATAACAAAAATGTAAAAGCTTCAGTAGTTACTCTCAAAAGAAGGTCACCAACGACAACTTTGGTTACATGTGTAATGATTCTAGCCTAGAAAATGTTTTTTTCTTGATTCCCATTTAAGAGAGATGAGCCAATTAATCTTTGAATATAGTATGTGTCATCAAATTGTCAATGTTTTTATTCCAAGATTCATGTTTCTTTAAAAGAACTATTAGGGTGTCTCTTCATAAGTGCTTCATGCTGGCCATGTCTGTGAGAATGCTGTGCATTACTTTCATTGAATTGTACATCTGATTTGATCCAGACCTAATTAACTATGATTAACTGAGAACTCCAGTTTATTGGAATTATTTACTGCAATTAACTTGAGAAAGAATGGGGTATATTTAAGGGTACTTACTTTTAAATCTTGTTTTCATTACAAACACATTAAAATAAGTCTGATTTGGGGGTAACAGAAGGAAATAGGAAAAGAAATGTAGCTGAGTCATGATGGGGTGCAATATAAAGGCAAGTAAGTACTGGGATGAATGTCATCATAGTTTATTCTTTAATTTGTACTAACTTCTACATTTGTGTATGTATAATTAAACAGTTCTTAGTTAAGATTAATACATTTTTAAAACCACAACTTTATAGAACACAAGTCTTCCGTGAAAACATAATGCCAGGTCAGTGGCCCTCCACTTGAGCGCACATTCAAATCATTGAGAGGGCTCTGTAAAACACACATTGCTGGGGCGCACCCCAGTTTCTGATTCTGTAGATCTGGTGTGGGGCCTGCTGTGTGGTTTGAATGTTTATTCTTTCTGAAACTCATGTTGAAACTTAATCTCTAGTGTGGCAGTATGGAGAGGTGTGGAGCCTTTAAGAGGTGTTGGGTCATGAAGGCTCTGCCATCATAAATGGACCCTTTCATTCATAGATTAATAGATTAATGAGTTATTGGATGAATGGGTTATCATCAAAGGAGTGGGACTGTGGCTTTATAAGAAGAGGAAGAGAGACCTGAGCTTGTGCCGTTAGCCCCATTGAGATGCTATGCCCTGTGACATCTTAGGACTCTATGGAGTCCCCACCAGGAAGAAGACCATCCCCAAATGCAGCCTCTTGACATTGGACTTCTCAGCCCCCATAACTGTAAGAATAAATCTCTTAATAAATTATCACGTTTTAGGTAGGCTGTTAATAAGCAACATAAAATAGACCAAGACAGAGCCCAAGAATAGTAATTGGACAGCATCTCACATAATACTGATGCCGCTGATCCAGCGACCTCATCTTGAGAATCAGGGTGTTAAGGAAACAAGCAGTAGAATATCTTTGATGAACAAAGCTAGTGGGTGTACATTTTAAATAAATTCAACAATTACTGATTACTGTGTACCGTCAAAATGGTTTAGAAAAATGACACCACCACTTCTATCAAAATGTACTGGATGCTGGGTTTTCTAATTAAAGCAAAATCACTTTAAAATATGTTGTTTTCCACACATTCATAAACACTGCTGACCCTTTTTCCTCAGCTGCCGTTAAGGTTCTTAGCCCTTGCAAAGAAGTGAAGGCCTTAGCTTATCTTAAGCTTAGCTTAATGTTGTAGTGAAGCTGTCACTTACTGGGTGAGTAGCAACTTGTCCCTTGGTGGCAGCTGCACACCATGGCCTCTGTCTTTGTTCGAACTCATTTGCATCTACTTGGCCCTCATTCTGCACTGCAATGAGGTGGCCATTACATAAGATAATTGCCTTACTTAAAGCAGCTAGTGTAAATGGTGAAACTTTTGTGCCTTGCCTGTTTTCAAGGGCTTGGCCAGTGTCTACATTGGGATCCTTTTCGGTAGCATGGGCAGGCTGGTGGACCTGCACCCACATACAGTTCTGCCCCTATACCACTGCCCCAGCTAGAGTCAACGTTGAGAGCCTCCAGGAGCACTATAAGGGATGCTGGATCTGTACCTGTAGGCAGTCCTCCCACCTCACTGCTGTCCCAGCTGAGCAGAAGAATGTACAAGCAAGGAAAGAAGCATCAGAGGAGTCTACCCAGGAGATGGGCCTTGATCTTGTTGACCAAACCTCTTTTGTAACATGATCAGCAAAAGGCTAAACTCCTGGCTGGGCACCATGGCTCATGCCTGTAATCCAAGGACTTTGGGAAGCCAAGGTGGAAGAATCACTTCAGGCTAGGAGTTCAAGACTAGCCTGGGCAATATAAGGAGACCCTGTCTTTACAAAAAATTTAAAAATAAGCCTGGTGTAGTGGTGCACACCTTTAGCCCCAGCTACTTGGGAGGGTGAGGCAGGAGGATCACTTGACTCCAAGTGGTCAAAGCTGCAGTGGGATGTGATCACCCCACTACACTGAGATGAGACCTTGTCTCAATAAAAACAAACTGAAATTTTAAAACACACACACATTCAGTGAATATCTTTATAACTGTCAGATTGTGATAATTTGATTCTAACTCAAGATCAGCCCTTTTTATAGTTTATTTTGTGTCTTTAAGGAACCAGCCTAACTAACACAAAACACTAGCTTTGGGTTTTTTGTCCTTTTTGTAATTAGGAATGATAAAAATTAGGTTCAAGATATATCAAGGTAAGTTTGAGGGAGAAATGCATTAAGTCGATTCATTTGTGTAAAATGCTTAAAGTGTAACTTCATAAGTAGGCAGTGATAAACTTGGGTTCATAATTCCTTACTCAAAATCTATGAAGGCAGATTTAAAATTTTAAAAATTTAAAAATTTAGATTTTTTAATTATTATTTTTAAAAGGTATTAGAATTCACATGTTCCATGACATATAACATCCTCAGGCAGCAACCATAATCAAATCCTTTAGGATTTGTATAGGGAAATGCTTGAAGAGTTGTGCTAATGAGAGGTGAAGCCAGCTGGGCTTCTGGGTCGAGTGGGGACTTGGAGAACTTTTCTGTCTAGCTAAAGGATTGTAAATGCACCAATCGGCACTCTGTGTCTAGCTCAAGGTTTGTAAATGCACCAATCAGTGCTCTGTGTCTAGCTAATCGGGTGGGGACTTGGAGAAATTTTGTGTCTAGCTAAAGGATTGTAAATGCACCAATCAGCACTCTGTGTCTAGCTAAAGGTTTGTAAACGCACCAGTAAGCACTCAAAAAAGTCCAATCAGCTGTTTGTAAAATGGACCAATCAGCTCTCTGTAAAATGGATCAATCAGCTGTCTGTATAATGGACCAATGAGCAGGATGTGGGTGGTGCCAGATAAGGGAATAAAAGCAGGCCACCACATCCAGCAGCGGCAATGTGCCTGGGTCCTCTTTCACACTGTGGAAGCTTTGTTGTTTTGCTCTTCACAATAAATCTTGCTGCTGCTCACTCTTGGGTCCATGTGCCACCTTTAAGAACTGTTTTAAGAGCAGTAACACTCACTATGAAGGTCTGAAGCTTCACTCTTGAAGTCAGCAAGACCACGAAACCACCAGAAGGAAGAAACTATGGACACGTCTGAACATCAGAAGGAAAAAAACTCTGGACACACTATCTTTAAGAACTGTTACACTCACTGTGAGGATCCGCGGCTTCATTCTTGAAATCAGCGAGACCAAGAACCCACCAATGCCAGATACATTTTGGTGACCATGAAGGGACACCGACTGTCGCTGAGCAATAAGCACCATCAGAATCCTTTTGCTTGCCATTCTGTCCTATTTTTCTTTAGAATTTGGGGGCTAAATATGGGGCACCTGTTCGCCAGTTAAATGTGACTGGCGCAGTCACCAGACTAAAGATACGGGTTTCCGGCTTTCTGGGAAAGGGCTCTTTAACAACTCCTGACTCTTCAGGGTTGGAAGCGTTGGTTTGCGTTTAACCAGCTTCTACTTTTCCTGTACTTCTAGGCTGAGCTGAGGGTTGACAAAGAGGAAAGCCATTCAGCTCTAGGGTCCTGACAATAAGTTGGTTGACTCTGCGGCCATGAGCGGAACCCTCAAAGTCATGTTGCCCAAGTGAGACTCGCCCATGTATCCTATCTATCCTGACCCTTGTCCCCGGGTCCTAATGCCTGCCAGACAAACCTCCTCTCACTTCTCTTCTCCAAGGCTAGCCCTGCTTCTAAAAAACACTCCCTGTCTCTGGTGCTTTTCTAGTTTCTCCTGTAAGAAAGATTTCTAGTATAATCTTCAGGAGTCTGTTACCTTCTTTAGGCACCTGGGCTCACCAGTCAGAAAGTCATAGTTTTTGCCCAAAGCCCCATTGTAGGGGAGACTATCTGGAATTTTAGGATCCCTCCTCAGATAAGCAGGCCTAACAAAAGCCCTTCCTGAAGCTAGGTTATTGGGAGCTTCAGAAATGATATCCTTCCTATTCAAGTGAGGACAAAAGGTTTTACTCTTTGAACCTTGGAGATCCCTTCCCTCCCTCAGGGTATGGCCCTCCACTTCATTTTTGGAGAATAGCATCTTTATAGGACATGGGTAAGGTCCCAGTACTAAAAAGAGAATGCTTAGGACTCTAACAGATTTTCAAGAATGCATTGGTAAAGGCCACTAAATCAGATTTTTCTTGGCCCTCTTTGTGGTCTAGGAGGACAGACGGGTGCACCTTTTCAATAATGCATCAGTAAGGGCCACTAAATCCAACCCTCCTTGGCCCTCTTTGTGGTCTAAGAGGAAAACTAATGTTTCTACTGCTGTACTGGTGGGCACAACTATCCGATCAGCAGGGTCCAGGGACCATTGCAGGTTCTTGCGCAGGGGGAGAAATAAAACAAATCAAAACTGTGGACAGTTTTATCTTTCAGATGGGAAACACTCAGAAATCAACAGGCTCACCTTTGATATGCATTCTAAGCCATTGGGACCAAATTGACCCAGAAACCCTGAAAAAGAGGCAGCTTATTTTTTTCTGCACTATGACTTGGCCCCAATATTCTCTCTGATGTGGAAAAATGACCACCTGAGGGAAGTACAAATTACAAAACTATCCTGCAGTTTGACCTTTTCTGTAAGAGGGAAGGCAAATGGAGTGAAATACCTTATGTCCAAGCACTCTTTTCATTAAAGGAGAATCTACAACTATATGAACCTTGCAATTTACATCCCACAGGAGGACCTCTCAGCTTACCCCTATATTCTAGCCTCCCTATAGCTCCCCTTCCTATTAATGATAATCCTCCTCTAATATCCGCTGCCCAGAAGGACATAAGCAAAGAAATCTCCAAAGAACTGCAAAACTCCCTGGGCTATCTCTTATGTCCCCTTTAAGCTGTAGGGGGAGGGGAATTTGGCCCAACCTGGGTACATGTCCCTTTCTCTCTCTCTCTGATTTAAAGCAGATAAGGGCAGACCTGGGGAAGTTTGTAGATGATCCTGATAGGGACACAGTTGTCCTACAGGTTATAGGGCAAACCTTCAATCTCATTTGGAGAGATGTCATGCTATTTTTAGATCAAACCCTGGACTTTAATGAAAAGAATGTGGCTTTAGCTGCAGCCTGAGAGTTTGGGGATACATGGTATCTTAGTCAAGTGAATGATAGAATGACAACTAAAGAAAGGGACAAATTCTCTACCAGTCAGCAAGCCATCTCCAGTATAGATCCCCACTGGGAACTTGACTCAGATCATGGGGACTGGAGTTGTAAACATGTGTTGACCTGTGTTCTAGAAGGATTAAGGAGAATTAGAAAAAAGCCCATGAATTATTCAATGATGTCCACCATAACAGAGAAAGGAATAAAATTCTTCTCACTTCCTTAAGCGGCTACAGGAGGTCTTAAGAAAATATTCTCCCCTTTCACCTGAATCACTTGAGTGTCAATTTTTTCTAAAAGATAAGTTTATTACCCAGTCGGCCACAGATATCAAGACAAAGCTTGAAAAGCAAGCCCTTGGCCCTGAACAAAATCTGGAGGCATTATTAAACCTGGCAACCTTGGTGTTCTATGATAGGGACCAAGAGAAACAGGGCTAAAAGGAAAAGCAAGATCAGAGAAAGGCCACAGCCTTAGTCATGGCCCTCAGACAACCAAACTTGGTGGCTCAAAGAGGACAGAAAATAGAGTAGGCCAATCACCTGATAGGGCTTGTTATCTGTATGGTTTACAAGGACACTTTAAAAGATTATCCAATGAGAAATAATCTGCCCACTCATCCATGCCTGCTATGCTGAGGCAATCATTGGAAGGTGCACTGCCCCAGAGGACAAAGGTTCTCTGAGTCAGAAGCTCTCAACCAGATGATCCAACAACAGGACGGAGGGTGCCTGGGGCAAGCGCTAGCTCATGTCATCACTCTCTCTCAACCCCAGGTATGTTGAACCATGGAGGGCCGGGAAATTTACTTCCTCCTTGACACTGGTGTGGCCTTCTCAGTGCTAATCTCTTGTCAAGGTCCGTTATGATCTGAGGAATCCTGAGACAGCCTGTAACTAGGTATTTCTCCCACCTCCTCAGTTTTAATTTGGAGACTTTACCCTTTTCATGTATCTTTCTTGTTGTGCCTGAAAGTCCCACACCCTTATTAGGGAGAGATATGTTAGTCAAACCTGGAGCTATTATTTACATTAATATGGGGAACAGTTTACCCATTTGTTGTCCCCTACTTGAGGAAGGAATCAACTCTGAAGTCTGGGTATTGGAAGGACTATTTGGAAGGGCAAAAAATGCCCACCCAGTCCAAATCAGGCTAAAAGATGCCACCACTTTTCCTTATCAAAGGCAGTATCCCTTAAGGCCTGAAGTTCATAAAGGATTCCAGGATATTGTTAAACGTTTAAAAGCTCAAGACTTAGTAAGGAAATGCAGCAGTCCCTGTGACACCCCAATTCTTGGAGTACAAGAACCAAATGGTCAATGGAGACTAGTGCAACATCTATAGCGGAAGGAGATTTAATAGAGTCAGAGTTCCACATGGCTGGTGAGGCCTCAGGAAACTTACAATCACGGCAGAATGGGAAGCAGCCGCTTTTTTTGCAAGGCAGCAAGAGAAAGGGGTGAAGGAGGAACTTGCAAACACTTATAAAACCGCTAAGTTCTTGTGAGAACTCACTATCACGGGAACAGCGTGGGGGAAACCACCCCAATGATCCAATGACCTCCCTCCCTCCACACATTGGGATTACAGTTTGAGATGAGATTTATGTGGGGACACAGCCAAACTGTATCACCAGATATGTGCTTTAATGACAGTCAGCTTAAGGTGTTTTCCTTTTAAATAACTCAGAGTTATAAAATTGAAGATAGGTACCCATTTGCATGGTAAACAGATACAGCTTCCTGAGAGAGCAGGGTCTTACATCTTTGTTGGGTAAAACATTGACCACTGTGCCTCAGGGTAGACTTAGCAAGCATTTAACATACATTTTCAGTTATAAAAGATGTTACTTGATTTGTTGCAATTACCCAACCTTCGCCTTAGAAACTTGTAGGCCATTGGCCTAGGCTTCCTTCAGGCCCAGCGTTTCCATAACAATTGAATTAATTTAAGCCACAATGCCTCCCATGAACTACCTGGAAACTCCGACTGCCTCTAAGGATGAAAACGGCCACCAGCCTGGGGCAGCCTGTAGCTTCTTCAGAGCTTCCCCCTCCTCCCCTTGCTGCTCTTGCAGCTACTACAGAAGCTGCTCTCAATATGCCACACAGATTGCAGCTGGCGGGAGGGGAGTGGTCACAGTCACAATGTGTATTTTCTAACTCACCTAAGGAAGGTAGTAGTGTATGTGGCCGTAGCATGTTAAAAACAATATGACCTTTCCTGGTAAAAAGGACACTGAAGCAACGATAAAGCTGCTAGCTTGTTAGTAAGCAGGGAAGAATATGCATCTGATGGCTGGTGCAATTGTTTTATGCTCCTTTATATTTCAGCATTTTTCCTTTCAGAGCGCTGTCCTTTAAGTGTGCCATCATCAAAAGCTGTAGTCATCATTTGATCTGAGGAGTTTAATTACTTGTTTAGATCCTTGCTTATTCCATGGATTTAGGATGATTTTATCTAAATGGTGAGGAAAAGTGTCTGTCTGCACCATCCCCTACAGATTTATAATCCCACAGTTCTGTATCTTTTAAATTAAAACTCCATGACATTTTAAGCTTTAAATAAACACTGTTGAAACATTTTTAGAGGATACAGCTGTTTATCTACCCTTGTCCACACTCCTTTCTTCCTGCTCACACACTGGCCTTAGCCGCAGTTCCACAGAGCACCTCCATCATCCTGCCTGGCCTCTGTTCCTTCACTTGGCTTTTCAAACCCAACAGTGGTGTCTCACTTGTTCGATGCCTGCAGTTTCCTTTTGTCAGTTTTCCTCTCTCAACTACTAGAACAAACACTCAAGAAAGTAGAATGTACTGCCTCACTGCCAGTCCATCCATCTTGTTGCCCTGAGAGCCCTGCTCTTTCTCCCCACCACAGAGAAGAAGAAAATAAAAGTAGCGCTCATGCCTGGGTAACCTCCCTTAGAGGGGGCTTTTCATCACTCTGCTGTTGAGGAGGAGGGTGGGCCAGCCCTTCCTTCTGTTCCGCAGCTTCTTTAGGGAGACCGAGCGCAGGATGGGATCCAGGAAGCCTTGAGTTACTCAAATTGTTACTCCAACTTCTACAAACTAGCCGAGGAACTTTTCTGAGAGTCCAGTCTTTTGTATTCCACTAAAAGACTTTGACCCGGCCAGGCATGGTGGCTCACGCCTGTAATCCCAGCACTTTGGGAGGCCGAGGCGGGCAGATCACAAGGTCAGGAGATCAAGACCATCCTGGCTAACACAGTGAAACCCCGTCTCTACTAAAATACAAAGAAATTAGCCGGGTGTGGTGGTGGGCACCTGTAGTCCCAGCTACTCGGGAGGCTGAGGCAGAAGAATGGCGTGAACTCGGGAGGCAGAGCTTGCAGTGAGCCGAGATTGCACCACGGCACTCCAGCCTGGGCGACACAGTGAGACTCCACCTCAAAAAAAAAAAGACTTTGACCCATCCATTCAGGGATCAGGCCTTCACAATCTTCAATATCCAGAATGGTGGAGATTCTGAGGTTTGTTATGTTTTACAGTAATCTTAATAAACTACAGCTCAAGGCCAGGCATGGTGGCTCATGCCCTAATCTCAACACTGGGAGACGTATTTTGGAGGATCACTTGAGCCCATAAGTTTGAGGCCAGCCTAAGCCACAGGCCATGGCTCCTATATCTACAAACAGTAAAATACAGCTTGTGGTAGAAAAGCAAGGAGAAAAATATTACAGTGGTGACAAGGAAGTGGCACCTGACATGCAGCTATGGGTGGCTTTGCCAAGAAAAGCAGAGAAAGAATAGAGGAGGGCTTTTCTTGTTGCTGGTAGCAGTCAAAGCCAGGGTATCCATGAGGAGGCAGAGAGCCCAGGAAAGGTGGCCACAAAAGGGGTCAGTGCTCAGGAGGAGGAAGGAGGTTGGGGAGTGCAGGGCAGGGGACACCAAAAAGCCCAAGGAATAGACCCATCCACAACAACCAGCCTCACCCTGTCCACAGGCAGACTAGACCCAGCCTCAGCCCCATCCCAAGGAAGAAGAGCTAGTTCACTAGGAAAGTGCGGTGAGCCCTGGGACAAGGACTAAGCGTACCTAGAGGCAAAGTCCACACCGTGACAGCTAAAGGAATCAATGAGCCCAGACCTCTGAGTACAAGGTGGCAAGAGCCCTAGACGATACTGCAGGTGCTGCCAAGAGATACAATTTGGATGCTGCTGAAGGGACAGGGTACAGGGCCACACAGAAAATGTCTTTTCTTGAGACAGCGCCACTCTGCCCTTGGTACATTCAGGAATTTTGCAAATAGGTGGTGGATATCGTTGCCTGCCCAGGCCATGTGTCTACAGAGATGGCCATCACCTTCTGTGAGAAAGATGCAGGAGACAAAGCACAGGTAGCCCTACCATTGTGGGAAGGCTCACAAGATACCTTCCTGGCCTCCTCCATGTGTGACAGTGAATCCCACCCTGTGCTGCAGGTAGCCCTCTGCATGCGTTTCTGAGAGTAGCAGATATTTTGGAATTAAAACCTGCCATAACTCTTGTTTTTTTCTTCTGACAGAATCTCACTCTGTCAACTACGCTGAAGTGCAGTGGCATGATCTCGGCTCACTGCAACCTCCCGGGTTCAAGTGATTCTCCTGCCTCAGCCTCTTAAGTAGCTGAGATTACCAACATGTGCCAGCAGTCCAGCTAGTGTTTTTTTATTTTTCATACAGACAGGGTTTTCCATGTTGCCCAGGCTGGTCTTATACTACTGAGCTCAGGCAATCCACATGCCTCAGCCTATGAAAGTGCTGTCATTATAGACATGAGCCACCACACCTAGCCTGTAACTCTGTTAATAGCTATTCATACCCTGCCAACTTTCAAAATGCATCAAGGCAATTAGAGACAAGCATGCATACCTATGTGCAGGTAAGCACGTGAACATACACAGGAGTATGAAGACTTACATGCCTCTTGGATACACACAGCCTTCTCTATGTGTACACATTACCTCCATCAGTGTGTCCTGTGTCTCCCAGATACTATCTTACATGGAGAAAAAGTAGTATTTAGGGATTATTATTGTATTTGTTTATGTCATTGTGGAACAGTTAAAGGCCATTGAGATCACTTGCTCTTTTCAGGTCTTGTTGGGTCCAGCTGTACAGATTCAGGATAGACTACATCCTGCTTATGCTGCTCCATGCCCTGTGGGAAGGTGTCACTGCTAAATCTAGAACAGGTGGCCAGTCATCTAACTGAATTTGAATCCAGATTTTTGTCAGATGCATCCGTGTGTCTTCTTTTTAAATCAGGTGTGAACAGGGCTATTCTCAGCCTCTCAGGTTCAAGGACTGCCTCTGTGCCACCACACACTGGAAGACAAGGGCTCTGCCCAGGCCTGGGGACAGCCTTCTACATTCACTGGGGCCTTGGGGGGATTGTCACCAGGCAACACTCAGCTCCATGGAGCTTACCTGGTTTTGAAATTCCACTTGGTAGACATTCCTCTGTGTTGAAGTATTTCTTTTTTTTTGGCATAATGCCTCCTAGCAGGTCAGTTAGTTGGCTTTTCAGTAAAGTAATCCTTCTAGGCTCACAATGGAGACAGTAAGAGGGGGGAAGACAGCTAGGAGGCTGGCACTAGAATGTTACTTATGTGCCCTGAAGTATTCATTCTGTAAAGTAGGATTATTTCACTGTAGTAGCATCCTCAGTAGTATTCTTATTGGTAATATGAGTGCAATTGATACTATGTATATATTAAATACACATACAGAGAACACATGAATAGAAATGGGTGTGACCTAGTACTAGTTATTATATTGTATGTAGTGTATTGTAGCCTATATTAGTGGTACTGGTATTATTATTAGCAGTATTCCTCTCCACCTTGTGTAAACATGAGGGAAGGAGTCACCTGCAGGTCTACTGTGTTTATGAGGCTGTGCTCCAAGTAAGTGCCAAGCCGGGAGTTAATTCTCAGGTCAGCTTTCACCATCCTAAATATTCTGCTCTCACCTGGGAGCTTCACAGAAGCAATCTGGCCAGGCATGGTGGGGATTCATCCCACTGGGCAGTGGAAATGTCCTTAATACGAGTGGGCCACGAAGTGGACTTTGTCAGTTGATGCTGGTTTCCATGTTGTTGGGAAAACCAAATGATGCCTTGTGCTATCGGATGGAATTGACCATTCCAAGGATATATTTAGATTAAATACATACATTTAAACAGAAAACACAGTAATACAGATTTCATTTCTCTCCTGAGTTCCAGACATAACTCCAGCAGCCTTGAGAGGAGGCTGCCCATGGTGTAATTTAGTGAGAATGACCTGCAAACCTTTCTCCTGTTCACTTAGGTCTCCATGAAAACCTTTGTTCATGGGATGCTACCTACACAATGTATGTTTTTGCTGACTTGATACAAACTCACTTATATGCGCTCTAAAAATCTCTATCTTTGTGTCCTTATTTTTCTGCAGATACTGAATGGCAGTACTAAGTGTTGTTTCAAGAAATATGTGATCACTATGGCAAGAAATACAGCTGGGATATAAAGTCCCTGGTTATGGGTAAGATTGCATTAGAAGCAGCACCGATACACATCTTGCAGCTCCGAATGTCCAAAGAGGAGCTGGTGGAAAAAAACCAAAAGAAGTTAAAGGGAAGTGTTCCCCACAGCTGTGCTCATGGCAGGTGCGGTTGCCTTGCTGTTTGCAGGACTCTTTGGGGATATTAGCAATGAGTTTTGTAACTCAACTTTAAAGGCTAGTGCCGGGCATAGTTAGTTTGTCCTCTTTTCTTCAGTCTTGAAACTAAGCCTCTCCTTGGTGGTCCTGAAAGAGTTTGGCTGATGCTGTGATTCAATTTTTTCTTTAAGGGCTTATTAAAATAATATGCATTAGTTTCAGTGATTTCTGAGTTCCAAAAGCATTTGAGTATTGTTTATATTAGTATCTATAAAGTTATGTTAATGACAGAATGGCTTCAAAGTTTAACTTAATAGATGGTTTTGCAGGTTTCTTTTCAAAATCTGATATAGAATTAATATTTCAGCAACTATTCAAACTTAGCAAATTGATAAGCAGCTAAATCTCCCTAAAGAAGCTTAATTAAAAAAAAGTAAAAAGCCCAATTCATTTTTACCCTGTGTGTTTGTATTCCCTTCAGCCAATGCTTTCCTTGTATCCTGTTTTCTTCTGAAAGGAAAGACATTGCTCCCTTCAGGCTTGTTAACTGACATCAATCAGAATGGGCTTTCCTTTTGCTTTGCTTCTTATTCAGGAATGGTCTAGATTACAGACCTAGAAAATAGACTATTTGAAGATTCTTCTGGGATAACAGGATGAATACTCTGTCTTAAGAATTCCTGTTGCCAGGGGAGAAAAAAAATTGCAGTTATGTGAGTAATCTTGGATTTAAAATTGTATTAATATGAAGCATATGTACTTTTGAAATTTGTGTTAGTTATATTTATGCATATGTCCAAATGTGGATTGACTATTCTTGGGAAGTGAACACACACATGTGAACACACACCCTTTATAATCACTCTGTCTGCATCTGCTACAAATGGTAGTGTCTGTGAATCTCAGGCATGGGTATGAGAACCATGATACTCAGTTCTCTGCCTCTAGTGTCTTTCTGCACCATTTGCACATGAAGTTGTTCTGACAAGTCTTGGTGAAACACAACCATATAGTTACTATTTAAAAATTTAATTGTGGTAGGAAACACACACACAGACACACACTAAAATTTAAAATTTAAAACTAAAAACTAAAATGTACCATCTGACCTATTTTTAAGTGTACAGTTCAGTAGTGTTAGGTCTGCTCACATTGCTATACAATGGACTTCCACAACTTTTTCACCTTATGAATCTGAAATTCTGTGCTCACTGAACAAGTCCCCATTCCCCCCTACCCTCAGCTCCTGACAACCACCATTCTACTTTGTATTTCTAAGATTTTTACTACTCTAAGTACCTCAAATAAGAATTATATAGTATTTGTCTTTTGGCTGGGGATGGTCGATCATGCCCGTAATCCCACACTTTGTGAGGCTGAGGCAGGTGGATGACCTGAGGTCAGGAGTTCCAGACCAGCCTGGCCAACATGGTGAAATCTCATCTGTACTAAAAATGCAAAAATTAGCCGGGCATGGTGGCGGGCACCTGTAATCCCAGCTACTCTGGGGGCTGAGGCAGGAAAATCGCTTAAACCTGGGAGGTGGAGGTTGCAGTGAGCCCAGATGGTGCCAGTGCACTCCAGCCTGGGCAACAGAGCAAGGCTTCATCTCAAAAAAAAAAAAAAAAAAAAAAAAAAAAAATATATATATATATATATATATATATATATAAAATTACTTGTTTTATTTGATTGGCTCATTTCACTTAACATAATGCCTTCAAGGTTCATCCATGTTAGAGCATGTAGTAAGATTTTCTTTGCTTTTAAGGCTGAACAATATTTAATGGTATGTTCGACCACATTTTGTTTATTCATTCATCTGTTAAGGGACATTTGGGTTGCTTCCAGTCCTTGGCTGTTCTTGTGAATAATGCTTATATAAACATAAGTGCACAAATATCTCTTTGAGTTCTTGCTTTCTGTTCTGTTGGGATATACCCAGAAGTGGAATTGCTGGATGAGGTGGCAATTTTATTTTTAATTTTTGGAATGATTACCATATTGTTTTCCATAGTTGTTAAACCATTGCATATTCCCACCAACAATCTGTAAGGGTTCAAATTTTTCGACATTGTCATCAAAACTTGTCATTTTCTAGATTTTTTTTGACAGTACTCATCCTAATGGGTGTGAGTTAATCTCTTATTATGATTTTGATTTACATATCTGATGATTGGAGATGGTGAGAATCTTTTCATTTCCTTGTTGACCATTTCTGCATTATCTTTGGAGAAATGTCTGTGCACATCCTTTGCCTATTTTTAATTTTTTTTTGTTCTTATGTTGTAGGAGTTCCTATGTATTCTGGATATTAAGCTCTTTTCAGCCATATGACTTATGATAATTTTCTCCCTTTCTGGTTGACTTTTTGCTTAGTTGTCATCTTTGGTGTGCATAAGTTTTTGATTAGATGAATTTGACACATGTCATCTTATTCATCTAATTTTCCCCTTGTTACCTGTGCTTTTGGTGTCATAGCCAAGAAGCGATTGGCAAATCCAATTTCATGAAGCTTTAACCTATGTTTTCTTCTAGCCATTTTAGTTTCAGGTCTTACATTCAAGACTTTAATCCATATTGAATTAATTTTTGTATATGGTGTTAATTATAGTGCATTTTCATTCTTTTGCATATGGATATCCAGTTTTCCCAAGCACTATTTGTTGAAGAGACTTATCTTTTCTCCATTGAATAGTCCTCGAGTGGCTTGTTGACAAATACATGACAATTTATTTCTGGGCTGTCTCTTCTATTCTATTAGTATTTAGGACAGTACTGCACTGTTTTGATGAATGCATCTTTGTAGTATATTTGGAAATCCCAACATGTGAGACCCCCAATTTTGTCCTTTTTCAAGATTGTTCTGGCTATTTGGGATCTCTTGAAATTTCATATGTATTTTAGGATGTTTTTCTCTATTTCTGCTCAAAATGCCATTGGGATTTTGATAGTGATGGCACTGAATCTGTAGGATTGTTTTGCATGCTATGCATATCTTAACAATATTAAGCCTTCCCATCCATGAGCATAAGCTTTCAATTCATTTGTCTTCCTTTCAGTAGTGTTTTGTAGTTTCAGTGAACAGGTCCTTCACCTCTCTTATGTCTAGGTATTTTATTCTTTGGATAGTATTATAAATGGGATTGTTTGTAATTTTCTGTTCAAGTTGTTCATTGTTAGCAGATTAAAATGCAACTGATTTTTGTTTGATTTTTAGTCTACAACTTTGCTGAATTGGTTTATTGGTTCTAACACTTTTGTGGTTTTTTTTTTAATGTGTTGAATTTTCGTGTTTTCTATATATAAGATTAGGTATTCTGTGAGCAAATATGCAAATATAATTTTGTTTCTTCTTTTCCAGTTTGGATGCCTCTTATTGTGTTATTTGCCCAATTGCCTGGTTCAGATGAGTGTCCTTGTCTTATTCCTGAACTTAGAAAGAAAGTGTCAGTGTTCGTTGAGAATTATATTAGCTGTGAACTTCTCATATATGGCCTTTAATATGTTGAGGTAACTTTGTTTTTTTTTTTTTTTTTTGAGGTGGAGTCTTGCTCTGTCACCCAGGCTGGAGTGCAGTGGCATGACCTTGGCTTACGACAACCTCCACTTCCTGGGTTTAAGTGATGTTCCTGCCTCATCAGTTTGAGTGTTTTCATCATGAAAGAGCGTTGGAGCTTTTCAAATGCTTTTTCTTTCTCATCAGTTGGGGTTTTCTTTTTTTGTATCCTTTGGTTTCTTATTCTGTAAATGTGGTTTCATATGTTCAACATGTTTGCATTCCAGGTATAAACTTCACTTGTTCATGTATATGATCCTTTTAATTTGTTGTGGAATTTTGTTAATATTTTATTTAGATTTTTAAATCTGTGTTAATCGGGGATATTGATCTGTATTTTATTTTTAATATTGTGTTTTACATGTTTGGTAGAGTTCTCCAGTGATTCCAGCTGGTCCTGGGCTTTTCTTTGTGGGGATGTTTTATTTTATTATTGATTCAGTCTCCTTACTACTTACAGGTCTGTTCAGATTTTCTGTGTCTTCATTTTTTCCCTCTTTTCAAAATGATCAGTAATTCTCTGTCTTCATGATTCAGTTTTGGTAGGTTGTTTATTTCTAGGAATTCTTTTATTTCCTTTAGCTTATCCTAATTGTTGTCAAAGGATATGCCAACAAATGGTATTCTCCTTTTATTTTTTGTGGCATTGGTTATAGTGTGGGCTCTAGCATTTCTGATTTTAGTCATCTGAGTGTTCTTTTCTTTGTTACTATAGCTAAGGTTTATCCGTAAAGTTATTCTGTGACCCAGCATTTCTTCTGACTTAACATACAAAGCACTCATGATGTGTGAGGCATGAATGTGTCTTATTTCTTGAATATCTACCCAAGCCTTTCATATGGTTTGTCTTCCATACTTTTTATTCTATATTCTAAGATATACTTGAAATATACTGCAATTCTTAAAAAAAAATGATGTTTTATCTAGCTAGCCTGGTAGTTTGGGTGGAGTGCTTGTGAATTTGTTTTATGGAATCTACGATGATCCCATCAACATAGTGTCTTCATTTGGCTTTCTAAGTGAGCAGATAGCGATTAAGTGAGGTGCGAATCATAGAAACTCACAGAAGATGAACAACTAGCCAGGAGCTACTTTTTCAAAGTTAGTTCAGTCCTACAGAGCTTATATAGATGGCTCTGTTATTTTTTTTAACTATTTTTTGACCTATTTCAGGTGACAGTGTGTGTGTGTGTGTACATGCAGGTATACTTATTTTAATTTCTCCTAGCTGCATGGTTGTGAGTAGGGACTTACCAATGATATTAAAAGTCTGTCTTTGAAAATGATCATATCTGAGTGCCATGTACACAATTAGCTGTGCTTTGACAGAGCAGAATATGCAGAAGACTTAAGAGTATAAAGAAATGCACAAAGTAATACTGGAAAGAAATGTAAAATCATGCTGGGATGCTGGCTCACATGATGTGCCAGCAACAGCGGTCGGATGATGAGCAGCTTTGATATTCTGAAATGAATTAGGCAGGATAAGACAAACTGATTAGAAATAATACTTAACCTGAAGGGAAAGCAAACCAGGGGAGGGCAGTGTTGGATGTGATGTGTAGAACAGAAAGACAGGCTGTGGCTAATTCTCATCCAGAAATGTGTTCTTCCTTAGGGTTTCTGCTCAATATTACACCAGTCACAAAAATAAAAATAAAATAGATCTTCCGCCCTAAAAGAACATTCTGGGAGGCCTAGTTTCCATTCATTTTCCACTCCTCCCATCTCGTTTTTTATCTGCGCCAAACTTGAATTCCCCTGGGAAGGTGGCCTTGTAGTGTCATTGCTCTGGTGACTACATTCAGCAAAACTTGCTGCTATCATCATTCTTCTTCTAGGTGTTCATTTTGCTCACATACTACTTTCTTCCTGTTCTTAAGCTGTAGATCATAATATAACCTTTGATTTCATTTCTTTTCCTTCTGAAAGAATTTTGTGGTAGGCTATGTTGGTTTGTGGAAGTCATCCTGACCTCATTAGAAAAGAAAGCTGCCTGTAGGGAGGGCTTAATTCAATATCATTATTTTTCATCTGCTTTCACAGTGACAGCTGAGGCCAAGCAGGTATTTAGCAAGTTAAATGGTAAGAGTGAATGGTACATTACCAGGAGAACCAGTCCCTGATCATGCTGCAAGGACTGATTGCTGTGATTAGGCTCCAGGGCAGGTGTCTGCCTGGGCCAGTCACCAGGGAATCAGACTGATCATGCTGTCGGGGTGTCTGCCTTGGCCAGTCACCAGGAAATCAGTCTGATTATGCTGTCAAGGTGTGTCTCCCTTGGTCGAACACTGGAATCAGCCTGTTTATGCTGCGGGGTATGTCTGCCTTGGCCAATCACCAGGGCATCAGCATGATTATGCTGCACGACATATTTGCCTGGGCCAGTCACCAGGGAATCAGCCCCCTGATTATGGTGCAGAGGTGTGTTGTTGCCTTGATCATGGTATAGAAGTATGTCTTTGCTCTGATTATGAAGCAGTGGCAAGTCTGCCTGACCAAGGTATAGTAGGGCTCTTTGCCTTGGTCAGTCTAGCCACTAAGAAGACAAGGTGGACCTGATGGACTTAAAAGACGAGGCAGAATGGCCTTGATGAACTCACACATCAGCTGCCTATTTGCTGCCTAATCAGGTTTCTGGAAGGCCCTCTCTATAAAAAAGTGGGCAGGCCTATGACATCCTCAGTGGGAAATCATTTTGAGCAGTTTTTTCTGTAGGCATTTCCTACATGGCTTCATGGGTCATTGTAAACTGTCAGTCAGCCAAGACTGAGATTATTTTAAGAAAATAAAGTCTTTTAAATTGTGCAAATCTTAGAGTAAAAAAATGCATGTGGTGTATTTCTTGTGAGTTCTAGATATTTTAAAACAGAACCATATTACAACTGGAAATGTAAGTCGCATTACTTAAAAAAAAATCTTCAGCTGGGATATCAGAAAATCTTACTCAAAATTTAGCCCATGATGATTTCCTCCACTGTATCTTGAACAAATCCTTTCAGTAATGAATCCCTTGGGATAGATGAATTCCTTACAGCAGCAAGGTACCATCTTGAAACAGGGAGCAGCCCTCTGCAGAGACAGAGCTACTATTGCCTTGATCTTGGACTTCCCAGCCTCCAGAGGTGTGAGAAATTCATTTCTGTTCTTTACAAATTTTCTGGTCCCAGATATTTTGTTACAGCTGCACAAGCAGACTAAGACCTGAGGCTTTGCTGTAAGACAAGGAGTGTGTATGGTCACACCTGGCCCAGTAAGTGGCTCCTAGAAGGCACTTGTGTCATTTCCTAACCCAGGAGGATCCAGTCCTCACTGTGAATCCCACCTTGAGGAGTTACTAAGGTCATTCTCCATCCCTGCTCAGCTTTGTTGAAAAGCACACACCAGTCATGACATGGACATGATGCACATGGATACACATGACATGGGCTCTGGTCCTCTTTCTACCCAAGCCGTGTCTTCCTCTTGTAAGTAAGCCTTCCTCCTCAGGCTTACTTAGGTAATTATGGTTGTTTCCATCCTTCTGCTTTTTCTCTTTTTCTTTTTTTTATTATAAGTTAAGTTCTAGAGTAGATGGGCGGAATGTGCAGGTTTGTTCAATAGGTATACATATACCATATTGGTTTGCTGCACCCATCAACTTGTCATTTACATTAGATATTTATCCTAATGCTATCTCTCCCCCATCCTCCCATCCTCTGACAGGCCCCAGTCTGTGATATTCCCCACCCTGTGTCTATGTTTTCTCCTTGTTCAACTCCCACTTATGAGTGAGAACATGGGGTGTTTGGTTTTCTGTTCCTGTGTTAGTGTGCTGAGAATGATGGTTTCCAGCTTCATCCATATCCCTGCAAAGGACATGAACTCATCTTTTTTATGGCTGTGTATGTGCCACATTTTCTTAATCGAGTCTATCATTGATGGACATTTGGGTTGGTTCCAAGTCTTTGCTCTTGTGAATAGTGCCACAATAAACATATGTGTGCATATGTCTTTATAGTGGAAAGATTCATAATCCTTTGGGTACATACCCACTAATGGGATAACTGGGTTAGATGGTATTTCTAGTTCTAGATCCTTGAGGAATTGCCACACTTTCTTCCACAATGGTTGAACTAATTTACACTCCCACCACCCAGGTAAAAATGTTCCTATTTCTCCACATCCTCTCCAGCATTTGTTGTTTCCTGACTTTTTAATGATCACCATTCTAACTGGCATGAGATGGTATCTCACTGTGGTTTTGATTTGCATTTCAGTGATGACCAGTGATGATGAGCATTTTTTCATATGTCTGTTGGCTCCATAAATATCTTTGAGAAATGTCTGTTCATATCCTTTGCCCACTTTTTGAGGGAGTTGTTTTTTTCTTGTATATTTGTTTAAGCTCTTTTTACATTCCAGATATTAGCCCTTTATCAGATGGGTAGATTGCAGAAATTTTCTCCCATTCTGTAGGTTGCCTGTTCACTCTGATGATAGTTTATTTTGGTGTTCAGAAGCTCTTTAGTTTAATTAGATCCCATTTGTCTATTTTGTCTTTTGTTGCCATTTCTTTAGGTATTTTAGTCATGAAGTCTTTGCCCATGCCTGTGTCCTGAATGGTATTGCCTAGGTCTTCTTCTAGGGTTTTTATGGTTTTAAGTCTTTAATCCATCTTTAGTTAATTTTTGTATAGGGTGTAAGGAAGCATCCAGTTTCAGCTTTCTACATATGGCTAGCCAGTATTCCCAGCCCTATTTATTAAATAGGGAGTCCATTCCCCGTTTCTTGTTTTTGTCAGGTTGGTCGAAGACCAGATGGTTGTAGATGTGTGGTGTTATTTCTGAGGTCTCTGTTATGTTCCATTGGTCTCTATATCTGTTTTGGCACCAACCATTCTGTTTTGGTTACTGGAGCCTTGTAGTATGATTTGAAGTCAGGTACCATGATGCCTTTGGCTTCCTTCTTTTTGCTTAAGATAGTCTTGTCTATGTGGGCTGTTTTATGGTTTCATATGAACTTTAAAGTAGTTTTCTTCCAATTCTGTGAAGAAAATCAGTGGTACCTTGATGGGGATAGTATTGAATCTATAAATTACCTTAGGCAGTTTGGCCATTTTCATGATATTGATTCTTCCTACGCATGAGCATGGAATGTTCTTCTATTTGTTTGTGTCCTCTTTTATTTCATTGAGCAGTGGTTTGTAGTTCTCCTTGAAGAGGTCCTTCACATTCCTTGTAAGTTGGATTCCTAGGTATTTTATTCTTTTGGTCGTAATTGTGAAAGGGAGTTCACCCATGATTTGGCTGTCTGTTTGTCTGTTATTGGTGTATAGAAATGCTTGTGATTGTTACACATTGATTTTGTATCCTGAGACTTTGCCGAAGTTGCTTATCAGCTTAAGAAGATTTTGGGCTGAGACAATGGGGTTTTCTAAATATACAATCATGTCATCTGCAAACAGACACAATTTGACTTCTTCTATTCCTAATTCAATACCTTATATTTTCTTTCTGTTGCCTGATTACCCTGGCCAGAACTTCCAATACTCTGTTGAATAGGAATGGTGAGAGAGGACATCCTTGTCTTGTGCCAGTTTTCAAAGGGAATGCTTTGAGTTTTTGCCCATTTAGTATGATATTGGCTATGGGTTTGTTATAATAGCTATTATTTTGAGATACGTTCCATCAATACCTAGTTTATTGAGAATCTTTAGCTTGAAGTACTGTTGAATTTTGTCAAAGGCCTTTTCTGCATCTATTGAGATAATCATGAGATTTTTCTTGTTGGTTCTGTTTATATGATGGATTACATTTATTCATTTGTGTATGTTGAACCAGCCTTGCATCCCAGGGATGAAGCCAAATTGATTGTGGTAGATAAGCTTTTTGATGTGCTGCTGGATTTGGTTTGCCAGTGTTTTATTGAGGATTTGTGCATCAGTGTTCATCAGGGATATTAGTCTAAAATTCCCTTTTTTTGTTGTGTCTCTGCCAGGCTTTGGTTGGAATAGTTTCAGAAGGAAGGGTACCAGTTCCTCTCTTACCTCTGGTAAAATTCAGCTGTGAATCTGTCTGGTCCTGGACTTTTCTTGGTTGGTTGGCCAATAATTTTTGCCTCAATTTCAGAATGTGTTATTGGTCTTTTCAGAGATTCAACTTCTTCCTGGTTTAGTCTTGGGAGGGTCTATGTATCCAGGAATTTATCCATTTCTTCTAGATTTTCTAGTTGATTTGCATAGAGGAGTTCATAGCATTCTCTGATGGTAGTTTGTATTTCTGTGTGATAGGTGGTGATACCCCCTTTATCATTTTTTTATTGCATCTATTTGATTCTTCTCTCTTTTCTTCTTTATTAGTTTTGCTAGTGGTCCATCAATTTTGTTGATCTTTTCAAAAAACCATCTTCTGGATTCATTAAATTTTTGAAGGGTTTTTTTTTTGTGTGTGTCTCTATCTCCTACAGTTCTCCTCTAATCTTAGTTATTTTTTGCCTTCTGCTAGCTTTTGAATTTGTCTACTCTTGCTTTTCTAGTTCTTTTAATTGTGACGTTAGAGTGTCAATGTTAGATCTTTTCTGATTTCTCTTATGGGCATTTAGGGCTACAAATTTGTCTCTACACACTGCTTTAAATGTGTCCCAGAGATTCTGGTATGTTGTGTCTTTTTTCTCATTGGTTTCAAAGAACATCTTTATTTCTGCCTTCATTTTGTTATCAACCAGTAGTCATTCAGGAGCAGGTTGTTCAGTTTCCCTGTAGTTGTGCAATTTTGAGTGAATTTTTCAATCCTCAGTTCTAATTTGATTGTACTGTGGCCTGAGAGACAGTTTGTTGTCATTTCTGTTCTTTTACATTTGCTGAGGAGTGTTTTACTTCCAATTATGTGCTTAATTTTAGAATAAGTGTGATGTGGTGCTGAGAAGAATGTACATTCTGTTGATTTGGGGTGGAGAGTTCTGTAGATGTCTATTAGGCTGCTTCGTGCAAAGCTGAGTTCAAGTCCTGGTAATCCTTGTTAATCTTCTCTCTTGTTGATCTGTCTAATATTGACAGTGGGGTGTTAAAGTCTCCCATCATCATTGTTTGGGACTCTTTGTAGGTCTCTAAGGACTTGCTTTATGAATCTGGGTGCTCCTGTATTGGGTGCATATATATTTAGGATAGTTAGCTCTTTTTGTTGAATTGATCCCTTTACCATTATGTAATGCCCTGCTTTGTCTCTATTGATCTTTGTTGGTTTAAAGTTTGTTTTATCAGAGATGAGGACTGCAACCCCTGCTTTTTTTTTTTTTTTTTCTTTCCGTGTGCTTGGTAGATCTCCCTCCATTCCTTTATTTGGATCCTATGTGTTTCTCTGCATGTGAGTTGGGTCTCCTGAATACAGCACAGTGATGGGTCTTGACCCTATCCAATTTGCCAGTCTGTGCCTCTTAACTGGGGTGTTTAGCCTGTTTAAATTTAAGGTTAATATTTTTATGTGTGAATTTGATCCTGTCATTATGATGTTAGCTGGTTATTTTGCCGTTAATTAATGAAGTTTCTTCATAGCATTGATGGTCTTTAAACTTTGGCATGTTTTTGCAGTGCCTGGTACCAGTTGTTCCTTTCTATGTTTAGGGCTTTCTTCAGCAGCTCTTGTGAAGGAGGCTTGATGGTGAGAAAATCTCTTAGCATTCAGTTGTCTGTAAAGGATTTTATTTCTCCTTCACTAATGAAGCTTAATTTGGCTGGCTATGAAATCCTGGGTTGAAAATTCTTTTCTTTAAAATGTTAAATATTGGCCCCCACTGTCTTCTGGCTTGTAGGGTTTCTGCTGTGAGATCCACTGTAGTCTCATGGGCTTCCCTTTGTATGTAACCAGACCTTTCACTCTGGCTGCTCTTAACATTTTTTTCCTTCATTTCAACCTTGGTGAATCTGATAATTATGTGTCTTGGGTTTGCTCTTCTCGAGAAGTATCTCTGTGGTGTTCTCTGCATTTCCTGAATTTGAATGTTGGCCTGCCTTGCCAGGATGGGGAAGTTTTCCTGGATAACATCCTGATGAGTGGTGTCAAAACTGGTTCCACTCTCCATGTTACTTTTAGGTACACCAATCAAAAATGTAAATTTGGTCTTTTCACATAGTCCCATATTTCTTGGAGGCTTTGTTCATGTTTTTCACTCTTTTTTTCTCTAATCTTGTCTTCTCGCTTAATTTCATTAATTTGATCTTCACTCACTGATATCCTTTCTTCTACTTTATTGCATTGGCTATTGAAGCTAGTTCATGTGCCACAAAGTTCTCATGCCATGGTTTTCAGCTCTATCAGGTCATTTCTAGTCTTCTCTACACTGTTTATTCTAGTTAGCCATTTGTCTAACCTTTTTTCAAGGTTTTAGCTTCTTTGCAATGGGTTAGAACATGCTCTTTTAGGTCAGAGAAATTTGTTATTACCGACCTTCTGAAGCCTACTTCTGTCGACTCATCAAACTAATTCTCCATCCAGTTTTGTTCCCTTATAAGTGAGGAGCTGAGATCCTTTGGAGAAGAGGTGCTCTGGTTTTTGGAATTTTCAGCTTTTCTGCTCTGGTTTCTCTCATGTTTGTGGTTGTATCTACCTTTGGTCTTTGATTTTGGTGACCTAGAGATGGGGTTTTAGTGTGGATGTCCTTTTTGTTGATGTGGATGCTATTCCTTTTTGCTTGTTAGTTTTCCTTCTAACAGTCAGGCCCCTCAGCTACAGTTCTGTTGGAGTTTGCTGGAGGTCAACTCCAGACCCTGTTTGCCTGGATATCACTAGCAGAGGCTGCAGAACGGCAAATATTGCTGCCTGATCCTTCTTCTGGAAGCTTCATCCCAGAGGGGCACCCACCTGTATGAGATGTCTATTGGCCCCAAGTGCGAGATGTCTCCCAGTCAGGCTACATCCAGGTCAGAGACCCATTTGAGGAGACAGTCTGTTCATTCTCAGAGCTTGAACGCCATGATAAGACAACCATTGCTCTCTTCTGAGCTGTCAGACAGGTACATTTAAGTCTGCAGAGGCTGTCTGCCTTTTGTTCAGCTATACCCTGCCCACAGAGTTGGAACCTAGAGAGGCAGTAAGCCTTGCTGAGCTGTGATGGGCTCTCCTCAGTTCGAGCTTCCTGGCTGTTTTTTTGCCTTTTTCTTTTTAATTTTGTTCTCGGTTTATTTTCTTACACCATTGTCTTCCTGACTGTTTACAGATACACCACCATCCTTTCCATTAGGAACATGTGGCAGGAAGGCACTTGTCCTCTGGAAGTCAGCTAGCAACTTGCCTCTCTTTCCTCTGAATTCTTGTCTATGTAGCACTGAGTGAGTGCTTGGGGGGACACAGGAGAAAGGTCTCTTTCCTAATGGAGTGTGTTATCCATTTGGGGAGATGGCACAGGCCTATCTACCGTGTCCAAATGAAAACCCATGGTAGGATATTATTACATAGCAAAATGAGAAATTCAGGAAAGAGTTGCCAAAGAGATATAGAATTAAGTAAAGCAAGATATTCTTGGAGTAGTGACACTCCTGGGGTAGGGGGTGACCTCGGGGGAGTCCACAAGAACATAAGAGATACAGATGGGAGAAGCCATTTCAAAACGAAAAGAGCACATGTGTGGGATTCCAGTCAGCCAGTGAGTTTGCTTCTATACAGCATGAAGCCAAGCTTCTCATGGCTCACAAGCTTCAGAGAGGAATTATGGCTCTATGAGTTAACCTTCTTATTCCCCAGCTCATATGTTTGCTTTCTGGATAGGGAGAACTACTGGGATTTTTAAAAGGAGGTGAGTCAGAATGCACCCTGCACTTGGGGAGAATCCTCTGGGTTTGTGGCACACAATGCCTGAAGTCTAGAAGAGATGGGCCAGAGGAAGGCCAGGGTGATGCTAAAAGACATGCACCCCCCTTGAATGGGCCATGAGGTGTCCAGACAGAACATT
This sequence comes from Symphalangus syndactylus, assembly GCF_028878055.3. Classification (NCBI taxonomy): domain Eukaryota; kingdom Metazoa; phylum Chordata; class Mammalia; order Primates; family Hylobatidae; genus Symphalangus; species Symphalangus syndactylus. The sequence continues at coordinate 11,749,344 of NC_072448.2, forward strand.
CTTTGGAGTGCGTGTGTGAGGGTTTTTCTGGAGGAGATCAGCATTTGAATTGGTGGATTCAGTAAAGGAGATTTTCCTTTCCAATGTGTCTCATGAAACACATCATTTTTCACATCATGAGATTTGTCACTAGAGGAATGAAAGGATGATCTTAAGTAGGGAGAATATCCCTTCAGGATTAAAAAAAAAAAAAAAAAACCACAATCATGATATGGTTTTTTTTTTCCACTAGAGACAGAGTCCCGTTCTGTTGCCCAGGCTGCAGTGCAGTGGTGCTAAGTTCACTGCAGCCTCTAACTGCTGGGCTGAAGCAATCCTTTCACCTCAGCCTCTGGCATGGCTAGGACTGCAAGTATATGCCACCACACCCAGCTAATTTTTTTTTCTTTTTTTTTTTTTTTCTTTGTAGAGACAGAGTCTTGATATATTGGCAGTCTGGTCTCAAAACTCCTACCTCAAGCAATCCTCCTTCCTCAGCCTCCCAAAGTGCTAGGATTACAGACACGAGCCACCACACTGTGCTTTTTTTTTTTTTAATTACACAAATTACACTTGCTTCACACAATACAAAAATGTATAGAATTACAATTGGAAGCCTTCTAACTCCCACTCCCTGGAGGTAACCATTACTCAGTGTTTAACTAGTTAGGGTACCTCATTTTAGCCCTTTTCTTATGATGCCTCTGTGTTAGTGTGTAGACCCACATGCACACAGAGATATGCTCACCTACACTCACCTACATGCACATTTATGGAGTGAGGCTGCTGACATAATTCACCAACATCAAAAGCAAGTACATATAGATTAATGGGACAGAAATCCCAAATGTTTTAATTAAATTGTTAGTCAATTTTTTTTTTTTTTGGAAGTTGGTCTAACTAAAGTGAGGACACCTTTTTCTTAGGCTCTTAAGTGAATTGTCACTGTGGCTCCCTGAAATGCTGGACATCCTTTGGGACGGGAAGGCACTCAGAGCACTTCTTGCCTGGGAGCACTTACAAGTTGCATTAGTCCATGCAGTGCTAACATGATTCTTGTGTCAAGGACAGCTTCCAGAAGACCTCAGCAAGCAAGCTGTGCTGCTTTGGTTTGTCCTCCTTAGTGATGGAGGTATTGTGCTATGCACACCCTTACTATCCTGTAGACTTTCATATGTCCACACTGACACAGTCACATCTCTTGTTCTGTCTCCTGTGCCAGTGGCTTCAGGGCCAGCTGTTACCTTTAGGAACCAGAAAGCACCCAGGTCAGCTTCCAGGACAAGAAGGAAGCCAGCAGAAGAATTATAGCCCTTGGTTTAAGGCTGCTCTGATAAACCGTTACTTTCTAAGTCTGGGCAGGGGGCCTCAGTGCTGAGGGGCAGTATAACACCTAGGTGGCAGGAGCTTCACAGAGGAGAAAGACCCATTTGTGTACATGTCACAAACTGTGTCTCCACCTGCCTGTCATTCCTGGCCTCCCCTCAGCCAGATTTATCACTTGGTGCTGGGGCTTTGCCAGTTAGATCTACCCAGGGTGTTGGGGCTTCAAGTCTCATTAGGATGGACAGTGCCTAGGAACCCAGAACACATTCTTTGTGCCATGTTCAGGAAACATACACCTGAAGAGTATTCATGCCCCTTGTCCTTGTTGGTGTCCACTATTGTCATGTTGGCTTACAAGCATTGAGGACTCACTGCATGTAATGCTTTCAGTGCTTTCACTCATGGGGGTATGTGTCAGCCTCATGCCACCGCTAAGAAGCAGTGAGTCTTAGCACAGGGAATGGCAGGGATGGCTGCAGGGGTCAAGTTACTTGCCCAAAAGCTTGCAGCCGCTGATTATGGAGGCTGGCTTTGAACCCAGTTGGGGAATGAAGAGTCCATAGCTTTTAGCCACGGTGCTCTACTACCACAGATGATGTGGCGGTGACCTTCTGTTGAGGTAGACAACATCAGAGTACAAAGGGGAGAAGATGTGTTCTGACATGGTCCACAAGGCTGAGCCCTTTAAGGCCTATATAAGCCATGTAGAGAAGTCCCCAGTGCTTGGGCACTCTCCCTCTCCCCTCTCCGTTTCTGGTGGTGGTTTCAATTTGGGCACTCAGCTGATTCTCAGTCAATGGAGAGGCCCTGCTGGCAAAGCTGGACCTCAGGTATTTTTACTTAGGCGGATTGTACTTCTTGGATAATAGCACAGTTAAAGGACACACACAACAAATGAAAAGGAAAATTGTATGCAGACAGTTATGGTAACACATTCAACTTATGCTGTGCTCCTTTTCCTTTTAACAAATCGAATTAGCCCCATGTTCAGGAAAATTTATGATCGTAGGGAGGATCACTCAAATGTAAATGATGAGCCTTTAAAATTCTTACCCCCTTTTTCCTTTAAAATATCACGTTATTTGATGATGTATATGGACATGATTCCTCTTTTCTGACTATAGTGGCTTTCATAGGCAGTTAATTGCCTTGTTATTTAGTAAATTGTAATGAAGACATCCTAGACTAAGGAAAATAAAATACAGATCTTTGCTTCTGATCATCTTAGATATTACCTCACTGTGCAGGTGGAGATGTTTCTCAAATAATTACAATTTCTGTTTTTTGCTTTGTTTGTTTGACATAGGATCTTACTTTGTTGCCAAGGCTGGAGTGTAGTGGTCAGTCATGGCTTACTGCAGCCTTGACCTCCCAGGCTCAAGTGATCTCCTCACCTCACCCTGCTGAGTAGCTGACACTACAAGTGTATGCCACCATGCCCAGCTAATTTTTTTTTCTTTTCTATAGAGACATGGCCCTACTATATTGCCCAGGCTGATCTCAAACTCCTGGGCTCAAGTGATCCTCCTGCTGCAGCCTCCCAAAGTGCTAGGGTTACAGAAATGAGCCACCACACCTGGCCCAGTTTCTATTTTTCAAATGTGTGGTGGTTCTCCTGTTGATTTCTAAGTCTTTAGGAGTACAGGATAATGAATAAGAGAAATCCTTACCTCAAGGACCTCTCAACTCAAAGGAGAGGTAATGAGTAGATAAATGACCACAATGGGTTTAATCAAGTCACTGCCCCTCTGGGAGGGGTGTGCCCACAGCATAGGACCACAGTGTGGAGCTGCACAGACAGGCTTTGAGGGGTGTTAGATGCCAGCACTCTCTGCACACTGCAGTCAGGACAAGGGAACAGGGAGGGCAGTGCCTGGCAGGTGAACAGCCAGGATGCAGAGTGCTGCCAGCTTGCCTCTAGTCCTAGCAACTGCTCACAGCCTCCTGCCACCAGCAGTGGACATGGTTGCAGAAACCAATGAGAAATACTTCCAATTTTCTATCCACAACACAGAGAAAGTGGGAGAGGCTTGCAAAGGGAATAGCATCCGGTCCTTTTGTTACTTGGGCATAGAAACTTGAGGTTTTCTGTTTGATTGAGTTCTGGGAAGTCAGTGTGAATCCGCCTTCAGTTCCTTGCCTTCAGACCCTATTCTCCTGTCTCAGTATGATGTCCCTAGAGTTGTCAGATCCATAGAGACAGAAAGTAGAATTGTGATTGCCAGGGGCTGGGGGAGGAGGATGGAGGTTTTAGCATTTAATGGGGACAGAGTTTCACCTTGGGGAGATGAACAAGTTCTGGACATGGATGGTAGCGATGGCTGTACAACAGTGTGAATGTACTGAATGCCACAGAATTGTATCCTAAGAAATCATTAGAAGTAAATTTTATATGGTCGGTGTTTTACCGTATACAACCATAGTTATTCTTTTTCAAATGACAAGAAGCCATTGAAGGATTTTGGAGTTGTGTTTTGGCAAAGCTCCTGTGCAGATGAGGTAGAAAGCCTGTGGTGGGTAGACACAAATGTGGGTTTTCACATAAGTGTTGTGGATAAGTGCATCTCCCCATCCCCAACAGAATCATACACTTTATCAGGGAAGACAGGTGTCTCTCGTACGCCCCAAGCACCTGGGTCATGGGGACTTGGGCCCATTGTCATGGGCAGGTTTGAGTGAAGTCAGGAGTGCCTTGCACCACGCCTGCTCTCCTGAGATGGTATCTTCACCACTTCTATACGGTGGGAACTTTCATCTCCATAGCATAGTACATGCAAGAATACAGGGAAATTCTTACTCTCTCCTTTCTAGAGGATTCCTTAGAGAGTAGACTGTAAGACTTTAATATTTGAGATTATTGACAGAGACAATATCAACAAAAACTTATTGCCTTATTATTGAATAAGGCAAAATGAATCCATTTTCATGTGAGTTATTTAAAAGAAGGATACTTTTCTATTATGTCTTATTTGTGAAGGAATTGAAAACTGAACCTTTTTCCCAGTCTTTATATCATTCACACTTATGTTGGTTCTGTGACATAGTCAGGATGGTCTTAATTGCATTATATAGAAACTGAGGATACAGGTTCAGAGAAGTGAAGCAGAGAAGAAGTTTGACCCTGGTGTGGTAGGCCATTACCAGGCTGCTTTTATTGAGAACCTCTGGTATGGCATTCTCTGCAATGAGTTAAATGCCTTAATAAGATTGGGTTTTGTAATACTTGTGCTTGTTTAGGTAAAATAATTTACATTGTTTAATCATATGGAGACCTTAGTAGAGAGTCAGGAAAATTCAATGAGTTATCATTTTCTGGTTTGTTTTTCTTCCATTGGCTATTAATCATAAGCTATTTAAATAGCTGTTTTATACATTTATTTTGTAGTGATAAATCCTTAGAATTAGCAACCTGAAAAGTGATTCAAAGTAAATGAAACTAGTACTGTAAGCAGCTTTCTGGCAAATCAAAGAAGACACAAACTCAAATATTTTTCTAAGGATCCTCAGTGTTTTGAGATAGTTGGTCAGGTTCTCCAAACCTTAAGAAAGCCAGTGAAAGAAAAAAAGTCCAGTTAACGCTGGGTGCAATGGCTCACACCTGTAATCCCAGCACTTTGGGAGGTCAAGGCAGGTGTAACACTTGAGGTCAAGAGTTTGACAGCAGCCTGACCAACGTGGTGAAACCATGTCTCTATAAAGACACAAAAAAATTAGCTGGGTGTGGTGGCAGGTGCCTGTAATCCCAGCTACTAGGGAGACTGAGGCAGGAGAATTCTTGAAACTGGGAGGCAGAAGTTGCAGTGAGCTGAGATTACACCACTGCACTCCAGCCTGGGGAACAGAGTGAGACTCCATCTAAAAAAAAATAAAAAAAAATAAAAAAGAAAAAGAAAAAGGAAAAATAAAAAGTCCAGTTAAATGTGCTTTCCTTTAAGTTTCCAAAGCTTTGCACATTCTAGTGAAACCTAGGAGACTTCAGTTAGCACAGTCAAGTGATGAACTAAGTATGTCCTGATGAGAACAAAACACTTTTCATCAGTATCTTCCCCTTTCTGTTTTATTTACTATTGACGGCCACCTATAGAGATGACATGATGTCCAGAAAGAATGCTGGTGTAGCTTCTGTAAGGAGAAGAGGCTCCTGATGATCAAAAGTCTTTTTTGTGGAGTCACCAATGACCCTTTGGAAGTGTTCAGTGCCACTTGTTTCTCATATCAATGTAAAACTGTGCAAAGTCCTCTGCTTCTCATCTGTTACATAACACACACAAAAAATTTAGTTGATTTTGAGGGCAAAGAGCACATTCTAAAACTGATAACAGATTTCCACATTGAACTGCGAATTTGCCAATGGTGATAACCTTTGTCACATGGGGTGGAGCACAAGATTGTGTCTGAGGAGGTGGGGTCTGGCGTTGGCAGGAGCCTGGGTGGAATTAGAGGCTATTATTCTAAGTCACTTTACCTAGAATGAAAAATGAAATATCATATGTTCTCACTCATAAGTAGGAGCTAAGCTCTGAGGATGCAAAGGCATAAGAATGACACAATCAACTTTTGGGGACTTTGGGAACTTAAGGGAAGGGTGGGAGGAGGGTGAGGGATAAAAGACTAATATTGGGTAAAATGTATACTACTTCAGTAATGGTGCACCAAAATCTCAGAAATCACCACTAAAGAACTTGTTGATGTAACCAAACACCAGCCATTCCCCCCAAAAATCTACTGAAGTAAAGAGTTTTAAAAAGAAAGAAACAAAAAGAAAAAGAAAAGAAAAGAAAAGAAAAGAAAAGGCACAGTAGTTTAACCAGGCATGGCTTACAGTGAACACCTGCAAAAATCACAGAGCATGACGTTCAAGGACCCACCATTCCTATGCATAAATTTATTGCTCAAAATTCCGGAGACTGGAAAGTTCAAGATTAAGGTGTGGCAAATACGGTGACTGGTGCGGCCCCACTTTCTGGATTACAGATGGTGACTTCTTGGTGTATTTTCACATGGTGGAAAGGGCAAGAGAGCTCCTTTATAATCTCATTCTTAAGAGCTGGCTGCAAAGCAAGGAAAAACCCACTCAGTTCGCTTCATAGAGTAAGGATGGATAAATGCATGCATGTGGAACATTCCACCTCACACACCTGCCAACTGCTTAGATACTATAAAAATAAAACAATTAGTCAAGCGTGGTAGTGCCTGCCTATAATCCCAACTACATGGGAGGCTGAGGCAAGAGTCACTTGAGCCCAGGAATTTGAGGCTGCAGACAGCTATGACTGCACCAGTGCACTCCAGCCTGGGCAACAGAGAAAGATTCTGTCTCTAAAAAACCAACATCTACCCCAGAAAATTTATGACACTCTTCTCATGAAGAGACAGGGTTTGCATACCCTGCCCTTGAATATTGGCAGAAGAGTGATTGCTTCCAACAATAGAATATGGTGACAGGGACGTGACGTGATGCTTTAAAATAAGTTTTAATGGTTGTAAAACACATGTGACATAAAAGTTACCATCTTCACCGTTTTTAAATGTACAGTTGTATTAGTCCATTTTCATGCTGCTAATAAACACATACCTGAGACTGGGCAATTTACAAAAGAAAGATTTAATTGACTCACAGTTCCATGTGGCTGGGGAGACCTTACAATCATGGTGGAAAGCAAGGAGGAGCAGGTCACATCTTACATGGATGATGGCAGGCAAAGAGAGAAGAGCTTGTGCAGGGGAATACCCCTTATAAAACCATCAGATCTTGTGAGACTTATTCACTATCATAAGAACAACATGGGAAATATCTGCCCCCATAATTCAGATACCTCCCACTGGGTTCCTTGAACAACATGTGGAAATTCAAGATGAGATTTAGGTGGGGACACAGGAAAACCATATCAACAGGTCAGCAGTGTTAAGTTTGTGTTGTTATACAGTGACCGTCACCTCCCATCTCCAGAACTCTGTACACCTTGCAAAACTAGACACTGTATTCATTAAATAACTTGTCTTTTGTGACTAGCTGATTTTACTAAGTATAATGTCCTCCTGGTACATACATGTTGTAACGTGTCAGAATCTCCTTTTCTTTTAAGGCTGAATAATACTCTACTGTATGGGTAGACCAAATTTTGCTTGTTTATCCATTGATGGACACCTGGGTTGCTTCCCCCTTTTGGCCATTGTAAATAGTGCTGCTATGAACATGAATGGACAACTATGTTTTTGATACCCTGATTTCAGTTCTTTGGAATATATATCTAAAAGTAGAATTGCTAGACTATATCGTAACCCTATTTTTAATTTTTAGAGGAATTTCAATTGTTTTCCATATGGCTGCACCATTTTACACTCTCCAAATAGTAAAAGGGTTCTAATTTTTCCACTTTTTCAGCAGCACTTGTTACTTCCTGGGTAATTTTTTAATACTAGTCATGCTAACTGATGCAAATGAAATCTCTTTGTGGTTTGGATTTGTGTTTCCCTAGTGATTAGTGATGTTGAGGATCTTTGCACATGCCTACTGGATACCATGTGACTTTTGAGGCTGGAGTGTAAAAGGCCAAAGGGGCTCTCCCTTGTTCGCTGACATACTCACTGCTAGAATTTCAATTCACCACAGTATAAATCCAAGTAACTAGAGGCTGCCATGCTGTAAGGAAGCTCAAGCTACATGGAGAAGCAATGTGCAGGTGCTCTCAACAGCCCCATCTGAGCCCAGATTTTGAGTCTTACCAGCCCAAGCACAAGAAAGCGAGGAAATAAATCTCTAGATAATTCCAGTTTCTAATTTTTCAGGTCACTCACACTTATTGGAGTTTTCCCCATTGAGGCTGTATATACATCAGGGAGCAGGACAAACTCTGCCCAGTGTGCCCAGTCCAAATCACCAATCCACTCAATTTATAAGCAAAGAAAATGGTAGTTGTTTTATTCCACTAGCTATGAGTTGGTTTGCTATGTATCAATAGATCAGTGAAATAATCTCATGTTAGTTATAGGCTTTGGGATGTTCTGGGGAGAAATGCAAACTCCCAGGTATGTTCATTTGTCTGAGAGCAGGTGGTGCAGGTCTGAGCTGCTAGCCGGCAGTATTCTTCTCAAATGGGCAATGGGTGTCCTGAAGGATAAAATGGCAGAATGAACCTGAACAGGGCACCAACAGTCACTACTGCAGTAAAGCTTTAGTGATTTTTCTTCTCTAGGTTTGGAATTAATGCTTTGCCAGGAACTTAGCAGTGTCAAGTTGAAAGTATATTGGAAAGGTGAATGAGGATTAAGACAGGCTAAAAGGTAAGAGTGACTGAGCTGCTTACCCCATAATTTTTCCATTTCATAGCTGAAGACTAGGCTGCTGGTTCCTCATTTAAAAACACACAAAGGCAGCTAAATTAATAGTTAGGAAATTGCCAGAAAAAGAGTATTTTATACAGATGACATACAATTTTGCAGAGATATTCTTAATACTATAAGATGCCAGAATAAATGAAGTAGGCTTTCTACTTATACCAAGCTCATAGGAACAGAAAAACTTTCTAGAAGACTAAGAAAAGATGATTGAGTGGAGAGACACAAAGTGGATTTTAAAATAATTGTTAAATGCTAATTTGCATCCTTTACCCTGTATAGAGTTTAGTGGTGTGATGGAAAAAGTTATCATGAAAAATTCTCAAATGTTTATGGAGAAAATGAGATTATAGGAGAACCAGCTCATTCATATTTTAACCATAAACTTTATAGGAGCTTATGCTCTATTACTAACATTCTTGAATGTTTAGACCTGTACAACATAATCTTAATCATGGATATGCTGCACAAGGTTCCCTTGGTGAGGCCACTCATTTTTGAGATCTTGGCTTAAATGTCACTGTGTTTTAAGCGGGCTTTCTTGGCCATTCATTTGAAGTCGCAGCCCAGGTCCACTGCATTACATTTTATATTTTCCACTATCTGTTTAGTATATACTGCTGTTATTTTTCTTATACACTAATGTGCAGTGTCGTTGCCCAACTCCAAAACCCCACTGCCACCTCCACTTTCACCACCTACCACCAACACTACGAACCTCACTGACATTACTAGTGCTATAGTTTGAATGTGTCCACCAAAGGTCATGTGCTGAAAACAGAAATCAATGCTGGGAGGTAGGGCCTAAGAAGAGGTGATTAGGTCATGTTGTCCTTATAAACGGAGTAATATCATAATGAGAGTTGGTTAGTTATACTGAGAGTGGCTTTGTTATAAAAGCAAGCTCAACCCTCTTGCCCTTTTACCCTCCATCACAGAATTATACTGCACAAAGTTCCTCACCACATACTGGTGTCATGGTGTTGGAATTTCCAGTCTCCAGAACCATGAGTCAAATGCATTTCTTTTTATTGTAAATTACCCAGTCTGTGGTATTCAGTAATAGCAACACAAAATGCACTAAGACAACCACCATTGTCACTACCATAAACAACACCACCTCCACCTTCAGCACCATCACCACTATCACCATGACCAACCACCATTAACACCATCATCATCAGCATCTATCAACAACACCATTGCCCTATCATCACCAACACCATCACCACCACCACTATCATCACCATCATCAGCATCATCACCATCACCACCATCAAACCATCACCAACATCACCACCATCATCACTACCACCACCACCACCATCACCACTGTTATCACTACAATCATCACCATTATCATTACTGTCACCACCACCACTGCTACCACCACCATCACCCTGGCTTCTCTGTAACCCCCAAGAAGGTGAGGGTGTTGCATTCCTTGCTTAGCCTTGAATCTGCCATGCCTGGAGCATTATTCAGCTCAAAGAAGACATTTAACAAACAAGCATTTGTTGTTGAATATAAAACAAGGATACAGCAGCTCTGACAATAACTTTGAAAGGTAGGGGGCAGTGTGTTCTCAGGGGAAAATTTAGTACAGTGACATAGATGACCTAGATCTTATTTACAGAAGACTTCTTGTGGCTCTCAGCAATTGGAAAATGGAAAACTTGGTGGGAACATTCAGTATAGGCAGGTATTTTGGAATACTACTACTGCCTTCTGGATAACAATGAAAAGAATCTGAACACATTATGAGTATGGAGCCTTCCTCCAACTGAAACCATGATAGAAATCCATGCCCATCCCTCTCAATGTGACCCTACACCCACCCTCTGGGGCCTGATGGACTTCTTGTCCTCACTTCAGTTCCAGCTGAAGTTTTCATTCCCAGAGCAAGACGGGTGATATCCTGCTCTGTGTGAGTTTCCATGACATTTTATTTTTCTCCACCATAATGTGAGTCCTGTTGAACTGGGAATCTCATCTATCTTGTTAATTGCTGTGCCTCAGATCTCAAAGTGAGCTACTTTGTTTTAGTTCTCACACACAGTTGTCAAAAGAATTGACCGAATCTGACGTGCCCTTCCCCAGGGAGTGGATCTTCTCTCATCTTCATCTTTGCACAAGTAAACTTCATACGCAGGTGGAGGCAGCACTAAAAATGCCAGCAGTGCTAAAAATGCAGTCCTTAGGAGTCACAAGGAGGCACAATCTTACTAAGGCAAATCACAAATTGATCCCCCTCTATCTTACCCTGGCAGGTCAACATGCGTTCACATGTTACATGAGGAGGCCCTGGAGCTAAGTAAATACAAAAGAGTGGAATGAATTATCTTTATTTGATATTTAAAAACACACTTTTGCTCCTGTGACAAGAGTGCACTCCTTGTAGCAAACATTGAATTAAAAAACAAGTTTTGGGCAATGGGCAGTGGTTCATGCCTGTAATCACAGCACTTTGGGAGGCCAAGATGGCAGATCACAAGGTCAGGAGATTGAGACCATCCTGGTTAACATGGTGAAACCCCGTCTGTACTAAAATTACAAAAAATTAGCTGGGCGTGATGGCACACAACAGTAGTCCTAGCTGCTCAGGAGGCTGAGGCAAGATATTTGCTTGAAACTGAGAGGCAGAGGTTGCAGAGAGCCAAGACCATCATGCCACTGCACTCCAGTTTGGGTGACAGAATGAGACTTCATCTCAAATACAACAATACAAAAAACAAATTTTAGGAATATTTAAATTGACTTTTCTATGTATTAATTTAAAAAATTAACAGCCATAAACTGTCTTTTGTTCTGTGGTATAATATAAACAATAAAAACATAAGTAAAAAAAACACACACACACACACACACACAAAGAAACTTTGACCTGGGCATGGTGGTTCATGCTGTAATCCTAGGATTTTTGGAGGCTGAGACAGGAGGATCATTGAAGGCCAGGAATTCATGACCAGCTTGATCAACATAGCAAGACCTCATCTCTGCAAAAATAAAAAAATTCAGTCCTGCATGATGCCACATGCCTGAGCCCCAGCTACTTAGGAAGCTAAAGTGAGAGGATTGCTTGAGATTATGGGTTTGAGGCTGCAATGAACTATGCTGGTGCCACTGTACTCCAGCCTGGGCAACAGAGAGAAAGTATCACTTAAATATATTTTTAAAATTTAAAAATAGAAAAACAAACTTACATTTCTGTTGCTGTGAGTACTTGTTTTGATAGCAGATTTGATGTCCTATTTTACAGTGAGCTATAAATTTACCTCTAAACCCTCAAGAAAAGAAAAGTGTGTTTTTTTATCTTAACGCAGTATGCTTAGATGTATATATATTTTGACTTACGAGGTTTTTGTAAATTTGTTCCACTTTTTTTTGCATATCTGTCCTGATACAGGCATCTGTGGGAGTGCTCCATCAAATGGCAATTAGTTATTTTCTTTTGTTTAAAATAAGGCACACTCATTTAAAATTCAATTAGTTGTGCACATAATTTTAAGAAGCAATGTGCTCTTCTAAATGTGGAAGCTCCAGAAATGTTGCTAAGAGTAAGAACATCTACTGTTTAGTATGTAGTTCAGTACCCAAAACTGACACATTTACCAAATGACTAAAAGTGTTATAATATTTCTTGGCATTGCTTCTTCCACATGTCTTATGGGAAAAATCATTCTCTGCTCTAATGCAACAGTTTCAAGTCTCTGAATGAGGGAGAATTTTAGAAAGATATGTTAAAAGGTATTTTTGATGGGAAGGTTGAGATGATTTTATATGGATAGTTGTCTTATACAGAAAATCAGTTACTTATTTTAAAACTAAAAAATATTTAAGACATACAATAATCACTTTAGTCCAGGAAATAGGTGTATACTATAATAAGAATGAGAAATATTAAGAATAGTTGACAAAAAATTAAAATATGCCTATACTCTGGACGCAGACATGTACTAGTTTACTTGTGCATTTGGTTTCAGAACATATGACTTCAGCAAACACGACAGCATTGACAATGAAAAAAAATTACAATGGAATGAGCCTGAGATTTGCAAAAAAAAAAATAAATAAATGAGACCTCTATTCCTAAATAGCTACATCTTAATTCCCAGTACCTTTGAATATGTTACCTTATGTGGTAAAGGCAATTCAGGTTGAGATGAAGTTAAGGTTTTTAATCAGTTTACCTTAAATTAGGGAGATTAATTGGATTATCTGGGTAGGCCCAGTGGAATTGCAGAGATTCTTTAAATGGGGAAGAGAGAAATAGAAGAATCAAATGATGTGATTTGAGAAATTCTTGGCTAACTTTTGTTGGCTTCAAAGATAGAAGAAGGCCAAGAGACAAGGAATTCAGGTTAAGTCTAGAAGCTGTAAAAAGGCAGGGAACAGATTCCCCCACAGAGCCTCCAGAATACATCTGTTTACTGACACTAGTTTTAACCCAATGGAATTCATTTAGGACTTCTGCCCTTCAAAACTGTGGGATGATACATGTGGCACTAAATTTGTGGTAATGCATTGCAGGTAGGCAAAGGAAATCAGCATCGATTCCTAGTTTGATTAGGGGAACTAAGACCAAAGATGTAGTGAGTGGAAAATAAGAACATGTCTTGGCAAGTGTTACATTGTGTGGTTCCAAAAAGTGGGGCTGGGCCTAGACCAACTCTTCATTCTCCCGACAAAGTATCTTCTACACTCAAAGCTTCTTTTCTTATCCTTTTAACTTCATCTAAGTTCACTTTTTCTGAATGTTCCAAACCATAGTTTTTCTGCCACGTAACGGTCAGTCACAAACATGGACACCAACAGAGAACTCCGGTATTAAATTATGGGTAGGAGGGATGTAGCACATTAACAAAAGGAATCTCCAGTGGATGAACCATCTATGGAAGATATTCCCTTCTCTATTTTGAACCCTATTCACTAATTTCTTTTTTTTTTATTTATTTATTTATTTATTTATTTATTTATTTATTTATTTTTTATTATACTTTAGGGTTTTAGGGTACATGTGCACAATGTGCAGGTTTGTTACATATGTATCCATGTGCCATGTTGATTTCCTGCACCCATTAACTCGTCATTTAGCATTAGGTGTATCTCCTAATGCTGTCCCTCCCCTCTCCCCCCACCCCACAACAGTCCCCGGAGCGTGATGATCCCCTTCCTGTGTCCATGAGTTCTCATTGTTCAATTCCCACCTATGAGTGAGAACATGCGGTGTTTGGTTTTTTGTCCTTGTGATAGTTTACTGAGAATGATGTTTTCCAGTTTCATCCATGTCCCTACAAAGGACACGAACTCATCATTTTTTATGGCTGCATAGTATTCCATGGTGTATATGTGCCACATTTTCTTAATCCAGTCTATCGTTGTTGGACATTTGGGTTGGTTCCAACTCTTTGCTATTGTGAATAGTGCCGCAATAAACATACGTGTGCATGTGTCTTTATAGCAGCATGATTTATAGTCCTTTGGGTATATACCCAGTAATGGGATGGCTGGGTCAAATGGTATTTCTAGTTCTAGATCCCTGAGGAATCGCCACACTGACTTCCACAATGGTTGAACTAGTTTACAGTCCCACCAACAGTGTAAAAGTGTTCCTATTTCTCCACATCCTCTCCAGCACCTGTTGTTTCCTGATTTTTTAATGAAGGCCATTCTAACTGGTGTGAGATGGTATCTCACTGTGGTTTTGATTTGCATTTCTCTGATGGCCAGTGATGAGGAGCATTTCTTCATGTGTTTTTTGGCTGCATAAATGTCTTCTTTTGAGAAGTGTCTGTTCATGTCCTCTGCCCACTTTTTGATGGGGTTGTTTGTTTTTTTCTTGTAAATTTGTTTGAGTTCATTGTAGACTCTGGATATTAGCCCTTTGTCAGATGAGTAGGTTGCAAAAATTTTCTCCCATTGTGTAGGTTGCCTGTTCACTCTGATGATAGTTTCTTTTGCTGTGCAGAAGCTCTTTAGTTTAATGAGATCCCATTTGTCGATTTTGGCTTTTGTTGCCATTGCTTTTGGTGTTTTAGACATGAAGTCCTTGCCCACGCCTATGTCCTGAATGGTATTGCCTAGGTTTTCTTGTAGGATTTTAATGGTTTTAGGTCTAACATATAAGTCTTTAATCCATCTTGAATTAATTTTTGTATAAGGTGTAAGGAAGGGATCCAGTTGCAGCTTTCTACATATGGCTAGCCAGTTTTCCCAGCACCATTTATTAAATAGGGAATCCTTTCCCCATTTCTTGTTTTTGTCAGGTTTGTCAAAGATCAGATAGTTGTAGCTATGCGGCATCATTTCTGAGGGCTCTGTTCTGTTCCATTGATCTATGTCTCTGTTGTGGTACCAGTACCATGCTGTTTTGGTTACTGTAGCCTTGTAGTATAGTTTAAAGTCAGGTAGCGTGATGCCTCCAGCTTTGTTCTTTTGGCTTAGGATTGACTTGGCGATGCGGGCTCTTTTTTGGTTCCATATGAACTTTAAAGTAGTTTTTTCCAATTCTGTGAAGAAAGTCATTGGTAGCTTGATGGGGATGGCATTGAATCTATAAATTACCTTGGGCAGTATGGCCATTTTCACGATATTGATTCTTCCAACCCATGAGCATGGAATGTTGTTCCATTTGTTTGTATCCTCTTTTATTTCATTGAGCAGTGGTTTGTAGTTCTCCTTGAAGAGGTCCTTCACATCCCTGGTAAGTTGGATTCCTAGGTATTTTATTCTCTTTGAAGCAATTGTGAATGGGAGTTCACTCATGATTTGGCTCTCTGTTTGTCTGTTATTGGTGTACAAGAATGCTTGTGATTTTTGTACATTAATTTTGTATCCTGAGACTTTGCTGAAGTTGCTAATCAGCTTAAGGAGATTTTGGGCTGAGACAATGGGGTTTTCTAGATATACAATCATGTCATCTGCAAACAGGGACAATTTGACTTCCTCTTTTCCTAATTGAATACCCTTTATTTCCTTCTCCTGCCTGATTGCTCTGGCCAGAACTTCCAGCACTATGTTGAATAGTAGCGGTGAGAGAGGGCATCCCTGTCTTGTGCCAGTTTTCAGAGGGAATGCTTCCAGTTTTTGCCCATTCAGTATGATATTGGCTGTGGGTTTGTTGTAGATAGCTCTTATTATTTTGAGATACGTCCCATCAATACCTAATTTATTGAGAGTTTTTAGCATGAAAGGTTGTTGAATTTTGTCAAAGGCCTTTTCTGCATCTATTGAGATAATCATGTGGTTTTTGTCTTTGGTTCTGTTTATATGCTGGATTACATTTATTGATTTGCGTATGTTGAACCAGCCTTGCATCCCAGGGATGAAGCCCACTTGATCATGGTGGATAAGCTTTTTGATGTGCTGCTGGATTCGGTTTGCCAGTATTTTATTGAGGATTTTTGCATCAATGTTCATCAAGGATATTGGTCTGAAATTCTCTTTCTTGGTTATGTCTCTGCCACGTTTTGGTATCAGGACGATGCTGGCTTCGTAAAATGTGTTAGGGAGGATTCCCTCTTTTTCTATCGATTGGAATAGTTTCAGAAGGAATGGTACCAGTTCCTCCTTGTACCTCTGGTAGAATTCAGCTGTGAATCCATCAGGTCCTGGACTCTTTTTGGTTGGTAAGCTATTGATTATTGCCACAATTTCAGAACCTGTTATTGGTCTATTCAGAGATTCAACTTCTTCCTGGTTTAGTCTTGGGAGGGTGTATTTGTCGAGGAATTTATCCATTTCTTCTAGATTTTCTAGTTTATTTGCATAGAGGTGTTTGTAGTATTCTCTGATGGTAGATTGTATTTCTGTGGGATCGGTGGTGATATCCCCTTTTTCGTTTTTTATTGCATCTATTTGATTCTTCTCTCTTTTCTTCTTTATTAGTCTTGCTAGCGGTCCATCAATTTTGTTGATCTTTTCAAAAAACCAGCTCCTGGATTCATTAATTTTTTGAAGGGTTTTTTGTGTCTCTATTTCCTTCAGTTCTGCTCTGATTTTAGTTATTTCTAGCCTTCTGCTAGCTTTTGAATGTGTTTGCTCTTGCTTTTCTAGTTCTTTTAATTGTGATGTTAGGGTGTCAATTTTGGATCTTTCCTGCTTTCTCTTGTGGGCATTTAGTGCTATAAATTTCCCTCTACACACTGCTTTGAACGTGTCCCAGAGATTCTGGTATGTTGTGTCTTTGTTCTCGTTGGTTTCAAAGAACATCTTTATTTCTGCCTTCATTTCATTATGTACCCAGTAGTCATTCAGGAGCAGGTTGTTCAGTTTCCATGTAGTTGAGCGGTTTTGACTGAGTTTCTTAATCCTGAGTTCTAGTTTGATTGCACTGTGGTCTGAGAGACAGTTTGTTATAATCTCTGTTCTTTTACATTTGCTGAGAAGAGCTTTACTTCCAACTATGTGGTCAATTTTGGAATAGGTGTGGTGTGGTGCTGAAAAAAATGTATATTCTGTTTATTTGGGGTGGAGAGTTCTGTAGATGTCTATTAGGTCCACTTTATGTAGAGCTGAGTTCAATTCCTGGATATCCTTGTTAACTTTCTGTCTCGTTGATCTGTCTAATGCTGACAGTGGGGTGTTAAAATCTCCCATTATTATTGTGTGGGAGTTTAAGTCCCTTTGTAGGTCACTGAGGACTTGCTTTATGAATCTGGGTGCTCCTGTGTTGGGTGCATATATATTTAGGATAGTTAGCTCTTCTTGTTGAATTGATCCCTTTACCATTATGTAATGGCCTTCTTTGTCTCTTTTGATCTTTGTTGGTTTAAAGTCTATTTTATCAGAGACTAGGATTGCAACCCCTGCCTTTTTTTGTTTTCCAGTTGCTTGATAGATCTTCCTCCATCCCTTTATTTTGAGTCTATGTGTGTCTCTGCACGTGAGATGGGTTTCCTGAATACAGCACACTGATGGGTCCTGACTCTTTATCCAGTTTGCCAGTCTGTGTCTTTTGATTGGAGCATTTAGCCCATTTACATTTAACGTGAATATTGTTATGTGTGAATCTGATCCTGTCATTATGATGTTAGTTGGTTATTTTGCTCGTTAGTTGCTATAGTTTCTTCCTAGCCTCGATGGTCTTTACAATTTGGCATGTTTCTGCAGGGGCTGGTACCGGTTGTTCCTTTCCATGTTTAGTGCTTCCTTCAGGAGCTCTTTTAGGGCAGGCCTGGTGGTGACAAAATCACTCAGCGTTTGCTTGTCTGTAAAGTATTTTATTTCTCCTTCACTTACGAAGCTTAGTTTGGCGGGATAGGAAATTCTGGGTTGAAAATTCTTTTCTTTAAGAATGTTGAATATCGGCCCCCACTCTCTTCTGGCTTTTAGAGTTTCTGCTGAGAGATCAGCTGTTAGTCTGATGGGCTTCCCTTTGTGGGTAACCCGACCTTTCTCTCTGGCTGCCCTTAACATTTTTTCCTTCATTTCCACTTTGGTGAATCTGACAATTATGTGTCTTGGAGTTGCCCTTCTCGAGGAGTATCTTTGTGGCGTTCTCTGTATTTCCTGAATCTGAATGCTGGCCTGCCTTGCTAGATTGGGGAAGTTCTCCTGGATAATATCTTGCAGAGTGTTTTCCAACTTGGTTCCATTCTCCCCATCATTTTCAGGTACACCAATCAGACGTAGGTTTGGTCTTTTCACATAGTCCCAAATTTCTTGGAGGCTTTGTTCATTTCTTTTTATTCTTTTTTCTCTAAACTTCCCTTCTCTCTTCATTTCATTCATTTCATCTTCTATCAGCGATACCCTTTCTTCCAGTTGATCGCATCTGCTACTGAGGCTTCTGCATTCTTCGCGTAGTTCTCGAAACTTGGCTTTCAGCTCCATCATCTCCTTTAAGCCCTTCTCTCCATTGGTTATTCTAGTTATCCATTCTTCTAATTTTTTTTCAAAGTTTTTAACTGCTTTGCTATTGTTTTGAATTTCCTCTCGTAGCTCAGAGTAGTTTGATCGTCTGAAGCCTTCTTCTCTCAACTCATCAAAGTCATCCTCCATCCAGCTTTGTTCCGTTGCTGGTGAGGAACTGCGTTCCTTTGGAGGAGGAGAGGTGCTCTGTTTTTTAGAGTTTCCAGTTTTTTTGGTCTGTTTTTTCCCCATCTTTGTGGTTTTGTCTACTTTTTGTCTTCGATGATGGTGATGTACAGATGGGTTTTTGGTGTGGATGTCCTTTCTGTTTGTTAATTTTCCTTCTACCAGACAAGACCCTCAGCTGCAGGTCTGTTGGAGTTTACTAGAGGTCCACTCCAGACCCTGTTTGGCTGGGTGTCAGCACCGGTGGCTGCAGAACAGCGGATTTTCATGAGACCACAAATTCAGCTGTCTGATAGTTCCTCTGAAAGTTTTGTCTCAGAGGAGTACCCGGTTGAATGAGGTGTCAGTCTGTCCCACTGGGGGGGTGCCTCCCAGTTAGGCTGCTCAGGGGTGAGGGACCCACTTTAGGAGGCAGTCTGTCCGTTCTCAGATCTCCAGCTGCGTGCTGGGAGAACCACTACTCCCTTCAAAGCTGTCAGTCAGACAGGGACATTTAAGGCTGTGGAGGTTCTCACTGAGTTTTTGGTTGTCTGTGCCCTGCCCCCAGAGGTGGAGCCTACAGAGGCAGGCGGGCCTCCTTGAGCTGTGGTGGGCTCCACCCAGTTCGAGCTTCCTGGCTGCTTTGTTTACCTAAGCAAGCCTGGGCAATGGCGGGCGCCCCTCCCCCAGCCTCGTTGCCGCCTTGCAGCGTGATCTCAGACTGCTGTGCTAGCAATCAGCAAGACTCTGTGGGCATAGGACCCTCCGAGCCAGGTGCGGGACACAATCTCCTAGTGTGCCGTTTTCCAGGCCGGTTGGAAAAGCGCAGTATTAGGACGGGACTGACCCGATATTCCAGGTGCCGTCTGTTTTCCCTTTCTTTGACTAGGAAAGGGAACTCCCTGACCCCTTGCGCTTCCCGAGTGAGGCAATGCCTCGCCCTGCTTCGGCTCGCGCACAGTGCGCTTCACCGACTGTCCTGAACCCACTGTTAGGCACTCCCTAGTGAGATGAAACCGGTACCTCAAGCAGAAATGCAGAAATCACCCGTCTTCTGTGTCGCTGGGGCTGGGAGCTGGAGACCGGAGCTGTTCCTATTCGGCCATCTTGGCTCCACCCCCCACTAATTTCTACTCTACCTGCCACCAAGGTCCCCAACAAGATAAGCTGGACTTGAATGATCCAATATGGTGGCCACTGACTGCATGTGGATATATGGGCACTTAGAGCATTTTGAGTCCTGGGATCTGAGAGACCAGAATAGACCCCACTCTGTCAACTAAGATGGACCCCAGGATTGAAGAAACAAAACTTACCTACTGGTCGAGGATTTAGGGTTAGGCTGGAATGACAACGTCCTAAATCCCTGTGGTTGACAGAACCATACCCTTGCTAAACTCCCTAACAAGAGGAGCTATCAGACCTCTCCCAATTCTGGTTTACAACTCAGACAAGTGTAACTGATTGGGTGGAGGACCACTCTTACAAACATTCTTTTCTGATAAGCAACCGTAGACCTTAATGCCAGTTTCAGCTAGTGTATAGAAGCTGTGAGCAAATTGGATTTGGGTCCTATAGTTCACCTCTTCATGTGAGGAGCCAAATTCTAGCTCATTTTAATGTGAAAACTATGCCCCAAAGTGAACATGAGATATATATTATGTATGTGTTTACTCATTGCACATGCACTCAACCCCATCATAAATATGTATAACTTTCCCTCCAAACCTGCTGAATATGTATAACTCCACTGTGTAATACAGAACCCGTGAGGCATAAAATCTAACCTGCCTCTTCTGTCTTTGAAGACAGAGCACATTAGATCCACACGAGAGAGTATTCTCCCCAATTTCCAAACTGATATCCACCAGTAAAGCCATCCTTCTATTTAACCATCCTGGTCGTCTTTTGGACAACAGTCCAAATTGAGATGTACTCTATATGCAAAACATACACCAGATTTCAATAATTTAGTACAAGAAAGAGGATGTAAAATACCTCAATAATTTCTAAAACATTATTGACATATAGACAGGCACTGTGGCATGTGCCTATATTCCTAGTTATGTGGGAGGTGGAGGCAAAATGATCATCTGAGGCTAGGAGTTACAGGCTATAGTGTGCAATGGTCATGACTGTGAATACCACCGCACTCCAACCAGGGCAATATAGCAGACTCCTTCTTTAAAATAATAATCATAATAAAATTATTTACATACTGAAATGATCATATTCTGGGTATACTGGCTTATATAAATTATGTTATTGAATTTAGCTTCACTTATTCATTTCACTTTTTAAAACGAGGTTAGGAGAAAATTTAAAATTAGTTGCATGTCTCCTGTTTGTGGTTTGTGTTATGTTTCTGTTGGATGGTGCTAGTCTTGAGTTAATATTGTAAGTGACCATATCCCATCCACCACCCTTTGCAAATAAATAATCAGCCAACATTGGCAATGTAGGCCATAGTTTTGACATTTCAAACTGTAGATGTAATCATGGAAAGGACCATCTAGAAATCACACCATGGTGTCTAAAATATAGGAATGGCTGTGCTTCATGCCTATACACTCTCCAAGTTAACTTCTGGGAAATTCTGATACGTGATTCTCTTCCTATAGAGAACTTACAGTGAGTTATTCAAATGGAATTAAGAAAATATAAAGACACCATGGGAAAAAACCCCATCCCTTTCAGTGGTTCTTTTTAAAATTTTCACTTTAATGAATCATTTTATGTCCTATAAAGTGACATAATAAAAAGTTGTTGGAAAAAAAGCATTTATTTCTTCTTTTAGACTTCTGAATGTAAAATGAACATCTTTGGGAATTGACAAATGATCCATTACATTATTCATCTGAACTGAATATGTAGGAGACAGTGGTATTCATCGACTCATGCCTTCATTTAACAAAAGGATTGAGTGCTTTCTCAGTATGAGACATATCACCAGCACAGAAGACCTAGACCTGATGCCTGTCCTTTACAGCCTTCGTATTTTTAGTAGAGACAGCTCGGGGCCATAGATCTGTCATCTTTCCAGTCTGAATGGTGCTCCAGAAGTGCCCTTAAAAAGGACAGAATTGTGTTTAGCATTCTGAGTTCTTAAAAAGGAAGCCTCCAGGCTGGGCATGGTGGCTCACACCTGTAATCCCAGCACTTTGGGAGGCCAAGGTGGGAGAATCATGAGGTGGAATTCAAGACCAGCCTGAACAACATGGTGAAACCCCGTCTCCACTAAAAATACAAACATTAGCTAGGAGTGGTGGCATACACCTGTAATTTCAGCTACTCAGGAGGCTGAGTCAGGAGAATTGATTGAATTTGGGAGACGCAGGCTGCAATGAGCTGAGATTTCACCATTGCATACTCCAGCCGGGGTGACAGAGTGAAACTCTTTGAAAAAAATAAAAAAAGGAGGCCTCTTTCAGCACAGTCAACTAAGCTCCATCTGTGGAAGGTACATGGATGCTCCGCCTACATTCCCTTGGACATTTTCAGTTCATCAGCAGGTGCACTAGAGGGTCCACAGCAAGCTGACAACCTCTTACTCAAGCATGTTTGGCTTCCTTCTTCTCAGCTCAGGGCTGGCTCTGTCCTTAGGGAGCTTACTCAACTGAACATGAGTCAAAACCCCTGAGACAGCCCTCAGATACTGAAGAAGAGAGTAGATGGTCAAATGCCTCCTTCCCTGGGGTGGGGGTGTGTTTCCGAGACCACATCTTCCTTCCCAGGGGTGAGAGTGACTAAGCCTCCATTTATTAACACATCCCCTTTACTTCTTCTCTAACTCTCACTCCCTGCTTCCCCAATGGGCTTCTTGGATAAGCTCTTGCATAAGCTACTGCATAAATAAGGCCACTACACCCAACTCCTGGTTTCAGGGTTGACTCGTGAGAGAACTCAGACTAATATATCCGTGAGAGCAGTCTACAGCAAAATTTTCAAGCTGATGTTGGCAGTTATTTTAAAACTGGCATATTTTTTCAAGTTGTGCTATGTGCACACCTCAAATATCACAATTTTGTTTTTAATGTTGCATAACATTAACATGGAATTATGCCATATTAAGCATTTCAGTGTCATGTGATGGAATTTCTTTAGAAAGCATTGGGGGAAAGGTGATGAGGAGAAACCATGAGTACCATACACAGTTAAAAACCTCCCTTTAATATACTCCTTAGAAAGCCTCCTCATCTTGCAGTGTTTAAACTTTGGGGCATGCATCTTGCTTTTTATGTAATGGAAGTATATCAGAGATTCTAGTCACTGTGCCCATGGATAGCCTTGGGGACTCTAATGCCTAAACCTCCTGGGGGCAGATCAAAAGACTGGCTCCTCTGCAGAGATATAAATTATGCAGAAGCTGGAAGAGAAGTAGAGCGTATTACTTGATGAAACTTTCATCAGATCCTTCTAAAGTCAATATAGATGGGATTTCCAAAGCTTTTATTATGTTGGAAAATGTCTGCATATGCAAATATGGCTCCAGGGATCATCGCAGCTATATTTCTTCCTCTATAAAATAATAGAAAAGTTACTTAGATTTACAGCAATAAAGATAAACCTGTGGTTGTGACTATTTCTTTATTCGCAAAAACATGTGCATTTTTGTTTACTTATCTCTGTTCCAAGGGTTGAAAATTTTCAACCCTTCAATTGTAATTAAAATCATGATATGTAATTAATATATCTTCCTTGAATGTGGATAATACATAAGCATTTCATTAGGAGGCAGAATATGAGAGTTTTAAGAACATGGACTTAGGGGAACAGTGGCTCGACTTTTTTTTTTTTTTTTTTTTTTTTTTTGAGAGAGTCTCACTCTGTCACCCAGGCTGGACTGCAGTGGCACAATCTCTGCTTACTGCAAGCCCCACCTGCCAGGTTCCTGCCATTCTCCTGCCTCAGCCTCCCAAGTAGCTGGGACTACAGGTGCCTGTCACCACACCCAGCTAATTTTTTATATTTTTAGTGGACATGGGGTTTCACCATGTTAGCCAGGATAGTCTTGATCTCCTGACCTCATGATCTGCCCATCTTGGCCTCTCAAAGTGCTGGGACCACAGGCGTGAGCCACCGCGCCTGGCCCAAACTTTTAATCCTAGTACTTTGAGAGGCCAAGACAGCAGGATGACATGAGATCAGGAGTTTTAGATGACCCTGGGCAACATGCTGAGACCCTGTCCTTGAAAAAAAAATTAAAATAAAAGTATTAAGGAGAAAAACTAGGGGTCAGGCACAACGGCTCACACTTGTTATCCCAGGTTTTTTGGAGGCTGAGGAGGAAGGATCATGTGAGCTCAGGAGTTTGAGACTAGCCTGAGCAATATGGAAGGACTCTCTATCAATAATAATAATAATAATAATAATAATAATAATAATAGGATATGGGCTTGAAATGGAGCTGCATGGGTCTGAACCCTTGCTCAACTACTCTCTGACATTGAGGTTATTATTTATTCTGTGCCTCAGTTTCTGTATCTGCAAAATGGGATTTATAACATCTATCTGTAATTGCATGATGAATTCTTCCTGTCCACTGCACAGACAAAATCAATTCACTGAAATACAGTATTGTAGTACAGGGATCGTTTAATTGATGTGAGGCCGACCTATGAGGGAGAAACAGAGTTATCACTCAATTGTGTCCCTTGGAGGATAATACTTTTATGAACAATTTGGCAGGCAGGGGATTAGGAAATGGGTGCTGCTGATTGGCTGGGGGTGAAATCAGAGGGGTGTGGAAAACAGTCCTTATGTACTGAGTCCACCTCTGGGTGGGGCCACAGGACCAGCTAAGTCATGGGTCATGAGTCCTGCTGGGGTCAGTCTGAAAAACAACCCTGAAAAAAAGAATCTTAGCTTCTACAATAGTTACGTTTTCTATGGGAGCAGTTGCAAAGGTGACATATCTTGTGACCTCTGGCCACATGATCCCTGAGCAGTAAAGAATTATAGAATCTATGCCTACATCTTAGCAGAGTTCAAGTCCTTGCCATAATTCTATTCTTGTGGCCTTTCAAAGATGGTTTAGCTTTGGGGAAGGCAGGTTGAAGTTTTGAGGACTCATTCCTGCTTTAATGTCAAACTACAAACTAAATTTCTCCTAAAGTTAGCTTGACCTATGTCCAGGAATGACCAAGGTATCTTGGAGTTTAGAAGCAAGATGGAGTTAACTATGTCAGTTTTCTCCTACTGTCATAATTTTGCAAAGGCAGTTTCACCTCCAATGGTAATGGGAGTATATGTAACTGGGGTGTTATATTTGTCTATTCCCACACTTCTAATAAAGACATACACAAGGCTGGGTAATTTATAAAGGAAAGTAATTTATAAAGAAACAGTTTAATGGACTCACAGTTCTGCATGGCTGGGAAGGCCTCACAATCATGGCTGAAGGCGAAGGAGGAGCAAAGTCACATGTTGCATGGTGGCAGGCAAGAAAGCGTGTGCGGGGGAACTGCCCTTCATAAAACCATCCGATCTTGTGAGACTTATTCACTATCATGAGAATAGCATAGGAAAGACCTGCCTCCATGATTCAGTTACCTCGCACTGGCATGTGGGAATTATAGGAGCTAAAATTCAAAATGAGTGAAACCCTATCAGGTATAATTCTGTTGCAACCACAACTGGCTGTACTGCCATTAAGCTTTGGTCCTAATCATCCAGAGTTAGTTCAGACCCCACAAGTTAAAGGGTTTAATCCTCAAGAAGACTTCTCATATCACGGACACCAGCCACACTCTGTTGGTCTCCAGGCCACCTGCACTTTGTACCAACTTACTATAAATTCAGGGGTTCCTGTGAACTCCTCAAGTTTTGTAATTCACTAGAATCCACTAAACTTAGGAATCACTATACTTAGCCATTACAGTTTTATTGTAAAAGATATACATAGGCTGGGTGCAGGGGCTCACATCTGTAATCCTGGTACTTTGGAAAGCTGAGAGAATTGCTTGAGGCCAAGAGTTTGAGACCAGCCTTGGCAACATAGGGGGACCCCATCGCACAAAAAGACAAAAAAACAAAAAAAGCAGGTCATGATGGTGTGTGTACCTGTGGTCTCAGCTATGCAAGTGGCTGAGGTGGGAGGATGGCTTGAGCCCAGAGGTTCGATACTGCAGTGAGCCATCATTGTGCCACTGCACTCCAGCCTGGATGATGGAGAGAGCCCCTGTATAAAAAAATAATAATAAAAGAGACTAGGAAAAAAAAGGTGTTCATATATGCAAGACCCAGGAGGGAATTTAGAGCTTTAGTGCCCTGTCTCCATGGAATCAGGGTACTTCCTTCTCTCAGCATGTCAAGGTGTTCACCAGCTGGGAAGCTCTACTGAGCTTCAGTGTCCAGAGTTCTTATCCATGTTTGGTTTGGTAAGCATGATCAATTAAGTATTAGCCATGTTGTTGACTTTCATCTGCTGTCTGCCATCTGCAGAGGTCAGGCAGATGAAAATCCCCCCAACCCTCCAATCACATGGTTGGTCATTCTTGTGATCAGCTTCCATCCTGATGCTATTAACTTTAGTGCACCCTAAGTCACCTCATTAGCATAAGAAAGACAGCCTTCTCTCAGGAAATCCCAAGGGTTTTGGAAGTTCTGTGGTGGGAACCCAGGACAAAGACTGGACAAATTGTTTACAATCTCAGTGGGTTAATAACCTGTAATAAAGGCTGGCACAGGGTAAGTGTTCAACATATGGTAGCCAAAGATATGTAGGAGGGTGTAGACAGCCAAGAGGCATATTTACATCTCATTTCTAAATCCCCGTCATTTGCTGGCAAAGTGAGTTGCTCACGGCTGTAATCCCAGCACTTTGGGAAGCCTAGGTAGGAGGATTGCTTGAGGCCAAGTGTTCAAGAGCAGCCTGGACAACATAGCAAGAACCTGTCTCTGCAAAAAATGAAAATATTATCCAGGTGTGGTGGCATATGCCTGTAGTTTGAGCTACTTGGGAGGCTGAGGTGGGAGGATTGCTTGAGCCTAGGAGGTGGAGGATATGAGCTCTGATGATATCACTGCACTCCAGCCTGGGTGATGGTAGAACTCTGTCTCCAAATCCTAATAATAATGAATAAGTCACCATAGTTTAAAACATGGTCAACAAGTATATTTAAATATCTCAATTTCCATGGTTCTCTCCCCCTACTCAGAAAAAATTCTATGAATGCAACTTTATCAGCCCCTCCTGTGCTCCTCCAAATATTGGCTTCCATTGGGTTCCCCCAGTTTGCCACATTATATTCTGACTATTCTATGGTTCATGTTCCTTTGGGAGAACACTTTTATTCTTCATTCTCTCTGCTTAAAAATATTTCCCATGCTCCAGGGTAAATGTTCTTGGTAGTGTGGTGGTGGTGTTTTGTTTGCTTTTTTAAACAAATAAATCAATTTTCGCTAAATTTCCTGATTTTAACCTCTTGCTTTTTGTTCTAAATACATTAGTAGGGCATATGCACATTCTTTCATTTAGTATATCTGTAATTCATAATAGCAGCCAGATCAAAATCATCTAACTAGCCATGGTTATTTTAAAACTGTTTAATACTAGGTATAAACACATTTCAGTTTAATTTGAATTTCTGTATGGATGCTAGAACATCTATCTTCTTAACTGGCTTACCTAAGTCAAAGTGACAGAAATCAGGTAGGAAATCAATGGACTAGATGAGGGCTACCCACAACAGGGAGGGCTATCTGCTTTCCTGAGCCCCCGATTCAAATGTTAATCTCATCCTGAAACACACTCACATGTTTATACCCAAAATAACATTTAATCAATTCTTAGGGCACCCTGGGCCTGTCAAGTTGACACATAAAATAAATTCATCATCACAGACGAAGAGGTGCCTGACACGCAAGATGTCAGAGGTGCTGCATTGGAAAGTGGTCCATGACAGTGTAGGTTTGAAAAATGAAAAGAATTCAGCTGGGGTCCTCAGTAAGAGAGGACTGAGGAAGCTGCAGTGCATATTCCTTAGGAGAAGTTATGGAACTTAAAGCAGGAGCTGGTATTTTGCATAATAAATGGTTGCATTTATAGATATTTTGGTGCCTTAATGTCAGCAAGGGTTGTGGAACAAATTTTGGTGTGCATGCATTTCAGAAATGTGTAGAAATTCTGCTTATTTATAAATTGTAAGTTGAAAAGAAGCCTGCAATCAGATGCTGATTGTAGATAATAGGGCATGTAATTACTTCTAAATCCCTCTGATAAGTAGATTTTGTCTCTGGATGGTCACCTGCTTGGTGGTCACCAGGTGATCTTTGCTTTCCTTAGTGTCCGGGTTACCTCCATCCCTTCTTTCAGCATAAAAGCTGTCTTTTTCCTATTGCACATCCACAACATTGGTAATTCCTGCAGAGTCCACATGCATGTGGGAGAAAAGATGTTGCAATATTAGAAAGTAGACAAGTGGCCGGGCGCGGTGGCTCAAGCCTGTAATCCCAGCACTTTGGGAGGCCGAGGCGGGCGGATCACGAGGTCAGGAGATCTAGACTATCCTGGCTAACACGGTGAAACCCTGTCTCTACTGAAAAAAAAATACAAAAAAATTAGCTGGGCGTGTTGGCGGGCGCCTGTAGTCTCAGCTACTCGGGAGGCTGAGGCAGGAGAACGGCGTGAACCCGGGAGGCGGAGCTTGCAGTGAGCCGAGATCGTGCCACTGCACTCCAGCCTGGGGGACAGAGAAAGACTCTGTCTCAGAAAAAAAAAAAAAAAAAAAAAAGAAAGTAGACAAGTTCACCTCCTCTGGTCTTAAAGCCACAGGCTTCCCAGAAGCCTTGTTAATGTCTGCATGTCCCTTTCTGAGCTCAGTTCCCTTTAGCTCACACCCCAAATGCTAGCCACATTTGCTGGTAGATATATTTTTCATTCTGTGGTGTAGGTATCTGGCAAGGACTGAGAGCACTTTCGCTGAGGAAACTTAGCCCTGAGAGAAGGTTGTTGAATAAAGGTTTCTGAGACTAAATAAAACCAAGAAATATTCTAATATCCACCCCATCATAGAACATTAGTGTACTGAAGATGTGAAAATCAGAAAATCTTGCCAGTAAAGATTAAAGTTGAAGCTTGTTTAATTCAGAATTTTTCAGGCTCATTGCATCACAATACCTCCTCCTTATCCCCAATCCAAGTATCTGTTAGTGTCTTTCAAAACAATTGTTCCCCTCACTGCATTTTTAAAAATGCTGTTCAAAAGTGTTGTGGCCTCTTAGAGTGATATTTGCATTGAATATAGACAGATAAGTCAAACTAAAGACTCAGTATGTAATGGGGATTGGGGGCTTGTAGGACGTAGCATGGATAAACATCTAACACAGGGAAGGGAAGGCTACCAGTTCTATGAGGGCATCGAGTGAAACCCAGCAAATTGTAGAGGTTAGGGACATCAACCTCTGTAGTCAAAAATTCAAGTATAACTTTTGGTTCCTTAAAAACTTAAACTAGTAACAGCCTACTGCTGACCAGAAGCCTTACTGATAAGAAAAATGTCAATTAAAATATGGATTAATAAATTATATGTATTATATACTGCTTTATTGCAATGAAGTAAGCTAGAGAAATGAAAATGTTATTAAGAAAGTCGTAAGGAAGAGAAAACACATTTACTATTCATTAAGTGGAAGTGGATCATCATAAAGGTGTTCATCCTCCTTGTTCTCACTTTGAGGAGGCTGAAGAGGAGGAGGAAGAGTAGGGGTTAGTCTTGCTGTTGCAGGGGTGCAGAGGTGGAAGGAAATCCACTGATAAGGAGATCCTCATAACTTAAACTCATTGTTCAAGAGTCTACTGTAATTCACTTAAAAAACTAAGTATCATCAAATTATATCAAGGTGTCTGTTTTACTTTTGCAAACTAGAGAGTTGAACTTGAAATAGATACTGCACATTTGTTTATCTTCTTTACCTTTCTTTAACCTTTAACTTTATTGAAAAAGGAGTTTGAGGATCTACTTATAAGTGGACTTCCTTCCACCTCTACACCCCTGTGACAGCAAGACTAACCCCTCCTCTTCCTCCTCTTCTTCAGCCTCTTCAATATAAGAACAAGTAGGAAGACCTTTATGATGATCCACTTCCACCAAATGAATAGTAAATATAGTTTCTCTTTCTTATGACTTTCTTAATAACATTTTATTTTCCCTAGATTATTTCATTGCAATAATACAGTATATAACCATACAATACATTAAATATATGTTAATTCATCATTTATATTATCAGTAAGGCTTCTCATCAGTAGGCTGTTAGTGGTTAAGCTTTTGGAAAGATAAAAGTTATACTTAAACTTTTGACTAAACAGGGAGTTGGTGCCCCTCACCTCTGCAATATTAAAGGGTCAGCTCTATACATAAGAGGCTTAGCACTGAATTGAAAAACTAGATTTAAATATTCAAATTGTAAAAAATTACACAGACCTACCTTTGTAATCTGAGATGATTGATAATAAGTAGTTCCACATTTCTAGCAGAGTTTTTTTTTTTTTTTTTGCTTTTTTTCTGATTCTGAATGTTTTGAAAGTTGGAGTTCTAATTTCTTTAAAGTGTGTATGCATCACAATTGCTCTGGGATAAAAAGTAGTCTGTGAGCCAGAGTGTAACAAACAAAAAACTACATGTGAAAGTAGAGTGGTCTTTATTTGATATACACATTATAGAAGATTAAAAATCAAAGACAATGGAATATTGTTCAGTCATAAAAAGGAAGGAAGTACTGATATGTGATACAACATGTATGGACCTCAAAAACATGCTCTGTAAGGCCAGGTGCAGTTCCTCACACCTGTAATCCCGGCAATTTGGTAGGCTGAGGTGGGCGGATCATCTGAGGTCAGGAGTTTGAGACCAGCCTGTTCAACATGATGAAACCCTGTCTCTACTGAAAAAACAAACATTAGCCAGGCGTGGTGGTGCACTTCTGTAATCCCAGTTACCCAGGGAGGCTGAGACAGGAGAATCGCTCTGGCCCGGGAAGGAGAGGTTACAGATAATAACAGAAAATTAATACAACATGCTAGCACTTTTCAAATACATAAAGGGCTTAAGGTAGGGCCTGCTGGCTGGTACCTGTAATCCCAGAACTTTAAGAGACCAAGACAAAAGGATCACTTCAGGCCAGGAGTTTGAGACTAGCATGGGAAACACAGTGAGACCCTGACTCTACAAAAAATAAAATTATTTGGGCATAACGTACTCCCAGCTACTCAGGGGGCTGAGGCAAGAGGATCACTTGATTCCAGGAGTTAGAAACTGCAGTGAGCTGTGATCGCACCACTGCACTCCAGGTTGGGAAATAGAGTGAAACCCTATCTCAATATATACATATACATAGTATATACTATGGAGTAGATACAGTTTTTATATTGTTTATGTTACATATAGTGTTTATATACTACATATTATATGTAGTATATATAAACTACACATAGTATGTCTAGTGTAGTATATGAATATATATAGTATACATACATACAGATGGTATAGTATATATAAACTATAGTACTATATGTGTATAGAGTATATATTCTATACATGTCGTGTATATGTGTGTATATACTATAGTATAGTATAGTTGTACAAATACAGAATATAGTATACTATATTGTATACTGCATATGTATAGAGTATATACTTTATACATATATTATATATGTCTGTATACACTATAGTATAGTATAGTTGTGTAAATAAAGTATATATATAATGTATATACTATATATGGTATAGTACAATACATATGTATAGTATAATATACATACTATACATATACTATCTACACTATACTCACAGTATATTACTATATGTATATATAAACATATGTATAGCATAGTACATATATGCATATACTATACATATATACACTACTTATACTATGTATAGAGCATATATGTATATATATGCAAAATGCATGGTGTATATATAGTATATATGTATGCGTATACTATACATAGTGTACTATATAGAGTTGATATATGCTATCTCAAAAATATGTGTAGTATCTACATTATATATAGAATATATATTATATATACTATAATATACTATATATAAAAAATATATGTAACATATATAACAATATATATAACATATCTACACATATATAACAGAATCTGTGTACTATCTACATTATATGTATAATGTGTGCAGTATATATAATAATACTATATATTATAAAGCCCCATATATATTATATATAATAATACTATATTATTTATTATATATATTATATATAATACTATATTATTATATATAATATATATGGTATATATATGGGGCTTTATAATATATATGCACACTATATTATGCACACTCTATATTTATGCACACTATATTATGTAATATATATTATATATAATAATACTATATATTATACGTATGTGTACACTATATATAATAATACTATATATTAAAAAACCCTATATATTATAAATAATATATTATTATATAATATATAATATAATATATAATGTAATATATTATATAATATATAATATATAATATAATATATTATATAATATATAATATATTATATAATATATAATATATAATATAATATATAATATATATTATATATGGGGCTTTATTATATATAATATGTATAATGTGTGCAGTATATATAATAATACTATATATTATAAAGCCCCATATATATTATATATAATAATATAGTATTATTATATATAATATATATGGTGTATGTATGGGGCTTTATAATACATATATGCACACTATATTATGCACACTCTATATATATGCACACTATATTATGTAATATATATTATATATAATAATACTATATATTATACATATGTGTACACTATATATAATAATACTATATATTATACATATGTGTACACTATATATAATAATACTATATATTATATATAATATATATTGGGCTTTTTAATATATAGTATTATATATAGTGTACACATATGCTTCTGGTACATATAGTATATTACATATACTATATAATATATATTACATATACTATATAATATATATATTACATATTATATATTATATATATTATATACTATATGTACTATATATTATATATTATATATATTATATATTATATACTATATGTACTATATATTATATATATTATATATATGGGGCTTTATTATATATATATGCACACTATATTATGTACATATACACACACACTTGTATACATAAATTGGTTTAAATGGCAAGGAAGGTTTAGATTTGTTCTGTTGATTCTCCAAGAGTAAATAAGTGACAATGAGTAAAAATTATTGGAGGATTTTGTATAGTTTGTTTAAAGTAGTAAGTATATTTCAATGATTTGAGGTTTCTGAAAATTGAATACACTTCTATGAAACACAGTGAGTTCTTAATTAGAGGATTTCAAGCAGAGACCAAATGACTGCCTCTCAGGAATGCCACAAGTCTATCCACATTTTTTATGGAGAGTGGGCTGTGTTCTATGTTCTTACACCTGCACATACATCCAAATTCCATGGGGTAATGTTAGAGATTGCCCATTTCTAGGTCACACCCTCAGAGATTCTGATTCATGAAGTTAGCCACGAGACCTTGAATTGCTTATTTTTTGTTGTTGTTCTTTAACAAATTCTTTATCTCTCTTTGATAAATGAAATTCAAGGACTGATCTTTGAAACTTGCTGGACTGGGAAAAAAAATGGAAATAACCCACCTTTTAATTTTGGCTTTTCAGTTTAAATGACTGTAACTGATGTAGTTAATGTCTGTTGTTTGCAGTTTTTTCCCATAGAAGTACCTTTTTATGCATTTTCCCCTTTTTTACAACAAAATGGACTGGGAAAAGAGCTGGAATGAGAATCTTTTTTTCTAGAGAAGAATGAGGCATATTTGGGGCATGTTATGTTCATCACTTTGCTAAATGGACAGGCTAGGTTTGTTTCATTTTTTTTTTAAATTTTCAGTAAGTTATCATTGAGGTGGCTTTTTTGACAATCTGATTTTTTTCCCTAAGAATTGCTCAGGGAAATGAAAGAAGAAATGTCTGTTCATTCACTTAATAAACATGCAGCCATGGTGTTGTCACTGAAACAGTCATGAATAGCAACAAGTAAAAGTGTCTATGTCCAGGGAACCTGGAGTTTAAAGGAGACCCAGAAACATCCTGACATGAAAGGAGAAGTCCGAACTGCTGTGGAAATAGGTAAAGAGGTCCCTAATCCCAACTCCAGAAGGGAAAGAAGAGATGAGGAGAAATTGAAAAACCTTTAAGCTCTAGTGGAGCATCTTTATTTTAAGGGTGTTTTTGGTCGTGCTGAAAATTTTTATAAAAAGGAGTAACATAATCACATTTCGAAAGATCCCTTTAGCTTTTGTTTTCAAAAGATTAGGAAGCAGAACATTGTGTTTAATTTTATCTGAAAAATTACATAAAAATAATTTTAAAAGTCCGATCTCGTTTTAAAAAGGCTTATAGCAAAAAACCTCCACATTTTCTTTTCCCAGCTTTGTCATTTTTTATTTAATTGCTTCCCCCCACAGGCCATCAAATATTTTATCGTTTCTTCTGGAATTTAGAGGGGTTTATTTGCCCACTGGTTAGTTTAGAGGTGGACCTTTTATTATTAACATTAAAACAAGTTTAAAGCAACCATGCAAATAATCAAAACCCCCACCGCTCCTGACTCATCGTATCTCACCTCAATATATGATATAGTTGGTGGCAGTAGTGACGATTTGGGAGGTGGGGGTGGGTAATAGTTGAAAGAATTTTCTGAAAAGCTGAGAGTTTTTCCAGAACAACTAGAAAAATGAGTCTTGCATGAAAAGATGGCTTGCATTTCATTGTACGAGAGAGAAGAAAAAGATTTTTATGGTTTCAGATAAGATGTTGAATTGGGTGCCAGAATAGTTTACGAATGAGAAAGTCATTGGAACGTGCAATAAAAAAGTAACCTGGTGCCACATGGCACAAAGCGGCAATATGGGCTGATGTTCTCAGGTTGTTATGTTAAGTCCTAGGTGTCTGGACCAACTAGAATGAGAACCCAGGATCAAGAGGACAGGGAACCGCGTTAGGAGAATGGGTATCTTGGAGCTGTCCGTGGTGCTGCCTCACCTCCCGTGTTTTACCTGTAATGGCAGCTAAGGATGAACCAATGCTTTTCATTCCTCCCTTTGATGACCCTGAAGTCCAGATGTGACTCCTTCATGTGAACTCCCTTGGAAACACTACAAAGTCTAGCATAAGGCTGGCCACTTGCATCTTTGAGTTAACCCAATTTTCAATATGACTTGGCCAATCCGTGAGAATTGTCAAATCATGAGTCTCCTGACAGTCATACTGGGCTGAATCTGCTGAATACACATCAAAAGATACACCCAAACCGAACAGCCACCCCCATAGTCTGACCTATGACCTACTACAGCAATACAAGAGTGATAGCTGAATAGGGATGCTGAGAGGATGTGGACTGGCTGCTGAAAAAAACAGAAGCAGGAGATTGGGGCATTTGTCTCAAGTGTCACTAGATTCCATTTTTCTATTTTCCAATTTTTTGCTATGCCCTACAGGGGGAAAGGAAAGAGTAAGAACATTTTTCTCATCTTAAACATTTTATTGGACTGACTATTGGATGGGTTGCAGGAGAGACTTCTTTGGGAGGATAGGGAAAACTGTTTTTTTTTCAAGCATTAATCAAGAGGGACTTGAGCTGTTTATCATGAAGTTTTCGGAAGAGTTACAAAGCTATTCAGGATTTTAAAAAGGCCATAGTTGAATCTTTTTCTCTTAGATATCCCCTTATATTGTGTGTGTTTGTGTTTATTTGTGTTTATGTTTGGGGCTCTCAGAAGATTCTAAGAACCAAGTTTCTCTCCTTTCTTCCTTCGTTTCTTCCTTCCTTCCTCCTCTTTACTTCTTCTCTCCCTTCCTTCTTCCCTCTCTCCCTCCTCTCTTTTTCTTTCTTTTCTTTCATCCTTCCATCTCTCCTTCTTTTCCTTCCTTCATTCCTTCCTTCCCTTTCTTTCCTATCTCCTCCCTCCCTCCTTCCCTCCTTCCCTCCCTTCCTTCTTTCCTTCCTTTTTTCTTGTCTCCCTGTGGCCCAGGCTGGAATGCATTAGTGCAGTATAGCTCACTGCAGCCTTGACCTTCTGGACTCAAGTGAAGCTCCCACCTAAGCCTCCTGAAGTGTTGGGACCACAGGCATGTGTCATCATAACAAGCTATTTATTTATTTATTTATTTGTTTATTTATTTATTTATTTATTTATTTTTGTGGAGCCTGGGTCTTGCTATGTGGCCCAGGCTGGTCTCAAATTCTTGAGCTTAAGTGATCCTCACATTTTGGTCTCCCAAATTACTGGGATTACAGGCATAAGCCATCACGTGCAGCCCTTATTTGTTTTTTAAAGCTGAGATCAGTTCTTTAAAAAGCACAGATACTCCATTTTTTTACTGAATTATCTTTAAAGTTTGAAGTTGCTGGATCTTAGGGTAGAGAAAAACACAGTGTATTGTTTTATTGATTGTTAACAAAACCTGATGGCAGAACTTGAAACCCTATCATACTTTTTTGTTTCCTCATGTAAGGAAAAGTTAAGGTCTCTTATACATAAAGTATTACATTATAATAGTGTCTTTGATTAATATCCCTTTAAACTTTCTTATTGAAGACATCATTTATAAACTATATCCTTCCCACCTCCACTGCACAAGGCATGGATAAATTACCTGAGTATCCTAGTAACAGGTAAATAGATGTCTGGGAGCAAGTAATTTGCATAACAATGGAAAAGTGCAATTCCACTTGTTTTAAAGAAAAGATTACTGGAACTTTCAAGTCACTTCAGATTTAAAAGATTTGACAGAATTGTTAAAGTCCTACTCATCATCCTTGCATATGAGTTTTGCAGAGTTACCTGTGTGGCATCACTCCCCAGCTCTTCGTAGTGTTTGCTGAGACATCTCACCATCCTTGTGCTTTGAGTCTGAAAACGGTGGATCTGTGCACACATTTCTCACTGTAATTTAAAGCCTTGATACTCATCTGGAGATGCAAATCCTTCTCTTGAGAAGATGCTATGGTGAGATTGCAGGGCTACTATGCTGTTTTGCTCCTGACTTTGTTCCAACCATGTTGAAGCATCTCAGTGTTGATGTCTCATGCTGCCTTAGTCACCATTCTTTCTCACGTCCCTTGGCACCTTCTATTTTTTCTTTTCCTCTGAATGACCTCTTTTTCTGGGGGCCAGTCCCTTCTTTCTTTCTACATCTGAATTGCACGTTATGGCAGCCCCTTTGGGGCCCAGCATATATTTGCACTTAAAATGGAGACGGATTCTTTGAATTAGAACCACCTCCCTCTCACAAGAATGAGCTGCAAGTGTTAACAGATAAAAATAACAGTCTGGGAGTGATGGCTCACTCCTGTAATCTCAGCACTTTGGGAGGTCGGATCACTTGAGCTCAGGAGTTAGAGACCAGCCTTGGCAATATAGTGAGACCTTGTCTCTATTTAAAAAAAGAAGAAAAAAATAAGGCCAGGTGCGGTGGCTCATGCCTGTAATCTCAGCATTTTGGGAGACCAAGGCAGGTAGGTCATCTGAGGTCAGGAGTTTGAGACTAGCCTGGGAAACATGGCGAAACCCCATGTCTACTAAAAATATAAAAATCAGCTGGGCATGGAGGCAAGTGCCTGTAGTCCCAGACACTAGGGAGGCTGAGGCAAGAAAATTGTTTAAACCCAGGAGGCAGAGGTTGCGGTAAGCCAAGATCGCAGCACTGCATTCCAGCCTGGTGATAGAATGAGACTCTGTTTCAAAAAAAAATTAAAATTAAAAATTAAAATTAAAAATAATGCCCATAGAAAATGGCACTGGTGGGTGAACTGTTTGCCTGTCCCTCTACCTCTGTTCACAAGATCAGTCAGTCCTCCCAACATGTGAAAGACATGGAAGGAAATAAGAACTTCATCAGTGCAAATGTATCAATGCTACCTGAATCATTTTTAGGTTAAGCCTGTATACACTCCTATTTTTGAGAATCGACCTGACTTTTTGACTATGAGTAAGAGCGGTAAGGGGTTCTTAAGTGTTGCTAGGCTATGCTTCAGGACAAGGAAATGTCTTTGAGTGCATGATTCTTTTCTCCATGTTTGGCTTGGTCCTGCTGTCCTAGCAAGGTATAAATTACATGCAGTCTGTTGCCAAAAAGCAGTCATGTGACCAGTGAGGAATGAGGAGTGTTATCTAAAAATCCACTCTCCATGTGGGTAGTGGAAAGGACCTGGGGCTTTAGTGGGCAGAGTTGGGGACAGAAATAGTAGTTCAATAACTGCCTGAGTTTGGGCTCAATATCTAATTATTGAGCTTTACCTGGTAGCTGTCATATTTCATTTTCCTTCTGTCTACCTTCCTTCTACATACTCCCTGATTGCTCGTCCCCTCAGAAGGCAGTAGTTTCTCAGTCCAATCAGGAGCTAATCTTATCATTGACTTCCAGGACTTCTAATAATTGTGAATGGAGATGGTGTTGCCCTATATGGAGCATTTTGGGAATTCATAGGGCCATTTTTATTACCCTATACTTTTAAAATGTAGTAATTTTGTTTTCATACAGAGTCTGAAATTTGCAAAAAGTGAGGTAACATTGTACATTGTTTTGTTTAGAATTTTTCCAAATGTCGAGCCTTGCTTTGGAAAATCATGTCAGTGAAATGCACTCCACTCACCATATTGGAGGCATCGTAACACATGGTGGAGTTTGCAAATAGGGCTATGTTTTCTGTGATTGTTTGTTACAGCCTGTTTCATGTCATAGCCTAGGAAGTACCTCTGACACTACACTTATAAATAAGACCAACCCAAGCTTATGTGTGGAAATATTATGCTTTCTCTCCTTGGACAGTATGCAATTTAGCTTAGCGTGTTATCCCTACTTTTTTGCAATCATTACTTTTTTCTTTTACTACTGTAAACAAAATCTTGTTTGTTGGTCCTCATCTTAATGCTAGTTGTTATTCTAATGCCATCTCCATCCTGATTTTTCATGTCCTGCATTTTCTCTTAGAAACATTTTCTTATCTTCTTTTGTATTTTTGTTTTTGTTTCTGAGACAGCATCTTTGTTGCCCAGGTTGGAGTGCCGTGGCACCATCATGGCTAACTGCAGCCTGGAACTTCTGCACTTTCGCGATCTTCCTACCTCAGCATCCCAAGTAGCTGGGATCACAGGTGCATTTCACCACACACACACCTGGCTATTTTTTTTATTTTTGTAGAGATTGTGTCTTGCTGTGTTGCTCAGGCTCTGACCTCCTCTTAAACTATGGCTTATGCGTCCTAAGGAAGTATATGTATCTGAGGTTCATGATTTCTTCTTGTGCAACTGTGCCTGATCACTTACCTATTGGAATACATGTCATTTTATCAGAACTACCTTCCTTTATATCATGGTTAGGATATTATTTTGACTTATTTTCAAATTATAACTGTGGTAGATTCTATGATACATGAATTTTTTTCAAGATATAAAGAAAGCATTACATTTGCTATATTTAAAATAAAGGATATTGGGCTTGGTCCTGTGGCTCAGGCCTGTAATCCCAACACTTTGACACTACACTTTGGGAGGCTGAGGCAGGAAGATTCCTTGAGTTCAGGAATTCCACATCAGCCTAGGCAAAAAAGGGAGACCCCAATGATACAAAAAAAAAAAATTAAAAA
The DNA here is from genome assembly GCF_028878055.3 of Symphalangus syndactylus. Classification (NCBI taxonomy): domain Eukaryota; kingdom Metazoa; phylum Chordata; class Mammalia; order Primates; family Hylobatidae; genus Symphalangus; species Symphalangus syndactylus. The sequence goes on from NC_072448.2 coordinate 11,788,705, forward strand.
AAATAAATTAGTCAGGCATGATTGTACGTGCCTATATTTCCAGCTACTGGGGTGACTGTGGTGGGTGGATTCCTTGAGCATAGGAGTTGGAGGCTGTAGTATGCTATAATCTCACCACTGTACTCCAGCGTGGGTGCCAGAGAAAGACCCCATGTCTTAAATTTTTTAAAACGCGTATTGATGGTGACCATGTTGAGAATGCCTGGGATGTATGAATGAAAGAAATATGAGGTGGTGTCCCTGTGGTCTCTCTTCTTCACTAAGAAGGGACATTTTTCAGTGACAACTTGAAGACATGCCAAGGTCCTGGCTAACCAAAAATATAAATAAATAAATAAATAAATAAATAAATAATTAATTCAGCTTTAGAGTAGGGAAGGAACAGCCAACCAGCATTTTGGTTGGGCTTGGCCACATGCTATGGGATCATGTGCAAATCTTCAATTCTCTTCATGTGCTTACCCCCAAACACATGTCCAGCCAGTGAACAGATTTTCTACTCAACATACAAGGACTTGTTCTCATGCCACTGCCCCTGGGAAGGTTAGTTCTTTTCACTGATTTGTTTCCAGATATATCCCTACAAAGCAACCATTTCGTCTTTCAAAATAGGGACTATTTCTTGTTCATCTTTTTGTCCTTGGACATGGGTACTCAAAAATGTAAGGCACTTTAAGCATACTGTGGGCTCTACTTAAATCTTATGTTTATCACAAGGGTGGATAAGATTACAACTACATTTTAAGATTTTTCTTTCACTGTGTGCTGATAACTTCACGAACTTTGATAAGCCAGGAGAATCATCGTCATGCTTAACTAAAATAATGAACATAAAGCTGCTTGGGAGCCACTGTAGTCATTATTATTCTCCCTTATTCTGACTATGGTAATTCCAGAAGAAGGGAAATGGGAAGGGAATTGTGTCAAGCAAAGGGTGGCTTTATCTTTCCTATCCAGGCATCAAAATCACACCATAAATGTGCTACAGCTTTATGCATATAAAGGGTCATTTGCTGGAGGCACACATTATAACCACAGAATAAAATTTATATTCCTGCAGCCTCTGATTTCATATTTATGAAATTTTTGTAGGTCTAGTAGAGACAAAGCCTAAAGTTTTGCCAAGATTTGAAAAATGTTTTACAGTTAATGATGGGTATGTGGATATTAAGATGTAAAAGCAAAGATACAAGTTGTTGAAATGTCTTCTGAGGAATGACCTAAGTATTCTGGACGTGAATCACGTGCTATGCATGCCTTTAGGAACTTAGGTATAGATCACCTTATGTAATGCTCATCATCTTTTTTTTTTTTTTTTTTTTTTTAAATACAAGAGTCTGGGACCCAGAGAGGTCATGCTACTAATAAACAATGGGTATGTTGGAAGCGAGGTTTTTCTGACTCTAAAACCATATTATCTGCTAGGTTCTGCTCCTCATTTAAATGCTGCCCTTCTTTTGTCATTAGATATTTTTTCAGACTTCCTTTCCCTAAATGGAATGGGTACTGCCATTTTGGATATTCACTCCATGAACATATTTCCCACAGTCAAATTTAACCACTTTCACTTGTCTGTCCTCATTAACAAATGCTCCCCTCTATCTATAATAGATATGCGTGTATTTACATCTATCTGCATGTGGAAAGTGAATAGATATGCGTGTATTTACATCTATCTGCATATGGAAAATTGAGATTTCAGCCAACTGGATTATCATTCTAAATCTCTGTCCTCATACCTAGAGATGAGGGCAAATGCTGATCACAGTCTAGTGACAGGTGGCCTAGGGAGGAGACACCTTTGATATTTGAGCCTACAGCTGGCATTCCTCCAGGATGGGGCTGACATGCTTCAGCTGTTCTGAAAACAGACATCATCTGCTGTCTCCATTGCCACCCTCCGACAGCAAATCAGGTCCTTGCACACTGTGCCTTCTCTACCAATATCACACATGCTAAAAACTCACTGATGTACAAACATCTGTTTCCATTGCAACACCTGAGAGGCAGGGATACAGTTACTCTTGCAAACAGAAGTAGAGAATCTCTGAAACTGGCCATGAATTACATGAGAGGGGAAGCTAAATTTGGACTCAAAAATAACCCAGTCAGCAATTATTACCTGAATTATTAGGTCAGTACTTTGGTTATCAGCGAAAGAGAGTAAAATGTTGGCAGTAGTTCAATTATGCTGCAGCTACCTAATGCCTGAGAAAGGAATTACAAAGAGCCAGTGCAGGGTAAGATAACTGCAGGTCGATAGATAGCAGATTACTCTGCCTGTGGACTGTTAAATGTTTATGAAGTGGCCTCTGTGAGCAAAGACAAAGACAGCAAAATAAATAAAAGCAACCCAAAAGCAAACAGTCAAAAAATAACAGCAACCTTCTTTAATGGCTCTTAAGTGAACACATTTTGTAAACATTGCTATATAAAAGTTCTTTACATTGACGAAGGAGAATAATACAAAGTTCTAATTGGTAACCTTTCAGAAGGCTCCTTTCCTGCTCTTCTTTCTCCACCTGTCCAGTAAGTAGTGGAGTTTGCAGATCTCACTCCTGCCTTTGTGTTTCCTGGTTGCATTCTATGACCTTCCTACCTTCTGTGTGCTAACGGAATTGTATATTCATATTTCTCAGGAATTCCAGATTTCTACATTTTACTGCCTATCTAGTACAGCTACTTTTATGCTTCAGTCTTAATCATTGCCAACCATAATTCCTGGACTTGTCTCCTGTCAGGATGCATTGCTCTAACATAAAGGCTCTGTGTGTTCTCTCTCAGGAAATACAGGGCCATAGATTCAGCACACATGCTTCCTGGAAGTCAGTCTTTACACACTTTTCTCTCTAAGTGTTCTTCCAACCTAAAACCCATCACAAAATCTTATATAGGCCGTTCATGGTAGCTCACACCTATAATCCCAGAACTTTGGAAGGCTAAGGCAGGAAGATTGCTTGAGATCAGGAGTTCAAGACCAGCCTGGGCAACCTGGTGAGACCCTGTCTCTACAAAAACTACAAAAAAAAAAAATTAGCTGGGTGTGGTTGTGTCCACCTGTAGTCCCAGCTACTTGGGATGCTGAGGTGGGAGGATCACTTGAGCCAGGATAGTCAAGACTACAGTGATCTGTGATAATGTCATAATGTCATTGCACTCCAGCCTAAGTGATAGAGAACAAACTGTCTCAGTAAACAAATTGATAAATAAAAATAATAAATTTGACCTAGAATACTCTGAAAAGGTCCCCCACTTTTGGATTGAAGATGTTGCTGGAGGATGATCAGGAAAGGTGTAAAGTATTAAAATAATAAAATCATCACCAAATAAATGGCTGCCTTTCCTAGAAGCTTTCAAAGTCCTTCCTGAGGATGTCAACCAGAGAAGAAACAGGAATCAAAAGGGTTATGGTTCTGCAGGCAGCATTGGATGATCAGGATTATTCAGTTAATGTCCAGCCAGGGTTTAGATACATGCATGCGCCTAGTGCCTGCGTGTCTTCATTTCTCTCTACTCACAGAATTGCTTTATGCTCTTTTCTCTGATATGCCATTAATTTGCAGCCTTTGACATCCCATCACCTCAAACAATACCATGCTTTTTTAAGTTTCTATATACCACATGTACTGCATTTAACATCAAAACAATCAATGAAAAAATATAAATGTTAATATTGGACTAATGAAAACATTCCCACCACCCCAAATTAATTACCATATGTTGGCCTAGGAATAAAGTTATTCCAACCATAATTAAAATATCACTTGACACTATCCCTGTACAAAGTGACATGGAGGGTTGTGCAGTTAACTGGAGAACTAATTGATGCAGACTGCTAATCCATGAGTTTCACACACCCTGGCCCATTTTTCTTTAAGTGTTGTCAATTCATCAGTGGTGTAAAATAGGATTGTGCCATTTTCCTCACTACAGGGGAAATGTATCAAACTCAGGGATATATAAATCACTTATGAAAATTTTGGGAATTACCACATTTGTAAGAGACAAATTTGAGATAAGATTGAATTCCTGTAAGGCAGACATTTTTTTTTCTTAAAAAAAAAATACACTCTTTCCTCCTGCAGTCACTAAACTATCTTTCTTTTCATGACAAAACTAGCTCACATGCAAAGGGCAGGTTTTAGAAGTGGTTTTGGGGTTGGAGGGGTGATGCATTTATGGGCCAATGCTGAAAAATGTATTTTATCTCAGTTTTGTCTTTGTCCATATTTTCCATTTGTTTTCTTGAAGGATTTCTTAAGCACTTCCATCACAATAGGACATAAATATCTTATTGACCTGTCTCCTCTTCCAGGGTAGCTTTCCTCATTGATTGTCTGATTATTGTTGCTGTGCTATGATGGTTACATATAGTTACAAAGGTAGATTCTGATTGATTAGCATCAAGAATGTTGCATGGGTTTCCATCAATTGAAGGAAAAAATACAAAGGTCTCATTGTGGTCTCTGATGCTATCATGGCTCCTTCCTGGGGCTCTCTCCAGCTCTAGATTTTATCTTATTATTTTATTTATTTATTTTTTTATTTTTGACACAGATTCTCGCCCTGTCACCTAGGCTGGAGTGCAGTAGCATAATCTTGGCTCATTGCAAACTCCACCTCTCAGGTTCAACCAATTCTACTGTCTCAGCTTCCCGAGTAGCTGGGATTACAGGCACGCTTCACCACGCCCGGATAATTTTTCTTTGTTTAATACAGATGGGTTTTTGCCATGTTGGCCAGGCTGGTCTCGACCTCCTGGGCCCACCCACCTCAGTTTCCCAGAGTGCTGGGATTACAGGCATGAGCCACCAACACCGCACCCAGCCCTCCAACTCTAGTTATGTTACCATTTTCCCACAGACTTTAACCCCTCATCTCTTACCTCTCCTAGGATCTACTCTCATGGACTGCACTACGATAGTAAGAGCTTAGAGGTGACAGCCAAATTACATATACTGCACCACTTACAACAGTCTGGAGCAATTTTCTTAAATGCTCCATAGCTCAGTTTTCCTGTCTGTAAAATGGGGATGATTGTATCTCTCCCATTGACCAGCATTATGATGCTCATGTTACATGGAGGAAGTTGAGGTACAATGAGGTTCAAGGGTCTGATCTCAAGTTGGGGCTCATTCCTCCCTCCCTGCCTCCTTCTTCATGGTCATAGGAGGGTATGGCTATTTGACCATCCTCTTCAAGCCTCAGTTTTCCTCCTGTAAAATGGGAATGGGATAATTTACGTTCTTTGTATGATTGTTGTAAGGCTCACGTCAGATAGTGGAAGCAATGGAGCTATGTAAAATGAAACTTGTGAAGCAAAGGGTAATTCCTACTGTTACAGTGATAAATCTTACTATTGGAGTATATATACACATATAAGAGTCATCCTGGTTGAAGAACTCATTTCTAATCTTTTGCTCATCATAAGAACTCAGGAAAAGGAAAACATAGCGCACTGCATCAGTAACACTCAGTGTCGACTTCACTCACCATAAAACTTTCCATTTACTCTTTATTTGTTTCCTTTTATGTCATGCTCTCTGACAGGCGTGCAACACATCTTGGCTCATTGCTCCTTTGAAGCCAAATTCACTGCGGAGGCACACACTGTCACCTACTAACAGGGCTTGCCTTAGGTAGGAGTGCACAGAAAAAGGCCTTTGTATGTTTAAAATTAAGTACAAAGAGACACATATTATCCATCAGTGGGGAATTATTCTGACTGGGGTTTCTTCTTTTTAGAAAAGAGTCCCTTTGGCAAGATTCATAATGCTGGCAGCCACAGGAATACAAGATAGACCTTAAAAAGAAAATCACCTATTGTAATGCACTTAGGCACATGGAGGTGTGCGTTGGCAGTGGCCGGGGTGGGTGGGCAGTGGGGGGACTCACCTCTGTCTGGTTATATTTTGTTTTGAAAAATAAAAGCAATTTAAATGAACAATGACACATTCCACCCTGTTAGTGTTGGCCTTTTCTTCCCTCACCTCCTCCACTTTTCCAAACATTACTCTTTGCTCACCCATCTGTGTCAGAGCGACACTGTATTTCATTTAGTATAGAAGGGTGTTTCTCTGCATTGTTTTCTATATCGAAATGTCAGCTGTAAGGACTTATCCGTCTTCCAGGAAAATCTCTGGCCTGCCACAAAACAGAGGTGTGTAGATTTTTAAACCCATGACACAGGTGCTACCCAGCCCTAAAGTTATTGGGTGGAAGGATCTTTGAGGCCAACCAGAAGGAAACAAAGTTGTGTGGGCTTTTAATATGCTTTTCTTTTTCTTTTTAAGTAGTTACAGAGCAGTATCACATTAAATTAGTCTTCATGTAATTAATTCTCTTGGGGCTTCACCAGAAGAGGCTTGTGTCCCTGGAATCAAACAGCAAATCTTTGCAGGCTCTGTCCGCAGGCTGAGTCCTCCATCCATCAGGCTCAAACCTGAAAGGCACCAGTGGCATTTGATGTGATGGCAGCGAGCATTCTTTCCCCCTCAGACAGTTCTTGCACTTAGCAAAGATGGAGAGGAAGAGAGGGAAACATGCTATTTGTATGCAGCTGGTGGACTTAGCAGGCAAGGCTAGAGCAAATTGCAATTTTAGGCAAGTCTAGGTTGTTAAGAACAGGACCTCTTTCTTACCCAGAAGCCCAAGAAATAGAATGGCTTGAGTTGTGAGTAAAGATCAGTGACAGTGAGAGGAGATGTTTGCCATCACTTATGCTGGGAGGCCTAATTAACAGTGGCCAGCTTGCTGAATTTGATAAAATTTAGTATCCACTGAAATTAATGCAATGTTGTCTGAGCATCTTTCACCTAACAGTGGAAAATCAAGTTTAAGTGGTTGGAAGTGGCAGTGCTGGTGAGAACTGAAACATTGCAGAGCACAAAGTAAGTGGATTTTAAAAGAGTTTGCAGGGGCAAATCAGAGGCAAAAACACTTTGGATTTCTATCTAGAGCCAGTAGCCACATTTTAGGCATAATAACTAATTGCTGTCCCAAAGAACTAATATTAAGAACTATTGGTGTTGGGTGCCATTTTCTTCCTTTTTGTCATCTAGTGAGAATGGAGAGTTTTCTTATGTTAGATAAACATAGCAGGGGATATAGTTTATGGCAAATTTTGTCACATGAGGGAGATAAGAATATTAAAATTTGAAATTCATTATTTAATATTTTGAAAGTCGAGACTGGGGAGGACTATTTCAAAGTCTCCATGTGGACTGGAATCTGAAAGAGGAAAACATAATCCATTCACTGGCTGTTTTAATTGCCAGACCAATTTTTGCATCTGTGATTCGTGTGAAATACACTTTTTCCTACTGTGTTCTAATTTATCACTGATGCAACATTAGTTAAGTAGCTCACATCTGTTAAAATTTTGGAGACTTCAACAAAGAAAATTTAGTCTTCTGTTATAGTACTCTCTAAAATAGATACTAATTTTATCTTTCTTGAGAAACTAGCTAAAATAAAAAAAAAATTTATACTGGATTGGTTACCAAAGTGATACTAACAGGATAGTCTAGATGCAGTTTGTGAATCACAGTGTGAAAGCCCAATTTGGAAGTCTGATACAGCAGTGACAAGATTTTGGTTTTTACCAATGTATATTCAACTTTTATTTCTCTCTTCCCATAAAGTTTTTTAAAAAATATGTAGTCTTGTTTTGCTCATCCCAGGCCTGAATTGGTAACTGAAAATTCTATTGATCTTTTAGTCTGATAATATGTTTGAATATATACAAATAAAGACTTTTTAAAAGCCCTCCAAATCATGTTTTAAATATTGAGATTTAGTCTTAAAATATCTTTCTTTTTGTATTTTTTTGCAAGTTTAGCAAGGGGAAGTTTGATTCAGTGAAAAACTGAGACTTCCTTCTAACAGCTACACAAGTGAGTCCTGGGTCTGCACTTCCTTTAAATCCTTCAGGTAAATTAGAATCAAAAGCCATAGTAAAAAACAAATTCTACAACACCATTGTGCACTTAAGAACTCATTTTAAAAGGTCAAGGTTAAAGTTTAGCAGTTAACTACATATCATATCTCATCTGTTTGCATCTTATTTTAGTCACATAAAGAGATCACTTGGGGTATGTATGGTTGCTCGTGCCTGTAATCCCAATGCTTTGGAGGGCTGAGTTGGGAGGATTGCTTGAAGCAGGGAGTTCCAGGCCAGTCTGGGCAAAATGGCAAGAGCCTGTCTCTACAAAAAATAAAAAATTAGCTGGGCATGGTGGTGTGAACCTACAGTACCAGCTACTTTGGAGGCTGAGGCGGGAGGATTACTTGAGCCTCAGGGGTTTGAGGCTGCAGTGAGCTATGATTGTAACATTACACAACAGCCTGGGGACAGAGAGAGACGTGTGTCAATCAATCAATCAATCGATTGACAGTGAGACCCTGTTTTTTTATTTTTTTAAAAGAAATCAGTTTGAGATTGTTCAACAATTAGACTGAGGTAATTCTTTTAAATGATTGGAAGATATTTGATTGAAAGGATATACCATAATTTACTTAGCCATTATTCTGTTGGTGGACAGAAGTTATTTCTAATTTTTTCTGCTTCATTGTAAAGAGTTATATATCATATATTTGTATCATACTCATGAGACAGAACCAAACTGTTTTATTTAGAATAGCTTTAAAATATACTTTAATATCTGTGGGCCATCATTTCCCCACTTAATTACCTTTCTTTTACTTTTTCTCCCAAATGCAAACATAAGCATCTGAGAATGAAGAAAGAATAAAAATATTTTATAGTGTATTACATTCATTTGGAAAAGATTTGGCACTGTGACATGATATGGCTTTGTTGTCGCCACCCAAATCCACCTTTAATTTTAATAGTCCCCTCATTTCAAGGGTGGGGCCAAGTGGTGATAATTGAGTCATGGGGGAAGTGTTTCACTTACTGTTCTCAGGGTAGTGAATAAGACTCATGAGATCTGATGGTTTTATAAACAGGAGTTCCCCTGCACAAGCCCTCTTTCCTGTTGCCATGTGAGATGTGCTTTTGCTTCTCCTTGGCTTCCCTCCGTGACAGTGAGGCCTCCCCAGCCATGAGGAACTGTGAGTCCATTAAACCTCTTTCCTTTATAAATTACCCAATCTGGGCTATGTCTTTATTAGCAGTGTGAGAACAGACTAATACATAACACATTGGCTATAATATTTGGAAGAATTGGATTGTTCTGACTGTTGAGTTTTCTATATATAATTATTGAAGTACTAAAATAGTTTAGTTATTAAAGTAGTCAGAACAATATTATTGATACCAATTTCATTGATATCAATGTCAAACAATGTTGAAATTTTTGTACCAAATTGTTTTCACCTCAGCTATCATCATCATAATTTTATCTTGTTCCCAATGTGAAAGATGGCATTGGGGATTGTATTAGTTATCTAATGCTGTGGAACAAAGCAACTCAAAATGTAATAGCTTACAACAACACACATTTCTTTTCTCACATTTTCTGTGACTCAGCAATCCTGGAGTGACTGAACTTGGTATTTCCGGATTCAGCATCATGTGAGTTGCAGTGAAGTTGTCATCTGGTGCTGATGTCATTTGAAGCCTTGACTGGGGCAGGAGGAATCACTTGTAAGATGGCTCACTTATATTGGTGTTAGCTGGAGGCCTCAGTTTCTCACTGTCTGTTGGAAGAAAACGTCAGTTCCTCACCATGCAGCTTTTTCTATAGAGCTGTTTGACTGTCCTTACAAGATAGCTGCCAACTGTCTTCAGGATGAATGTTCCAAGAGAGAGCAAGACAGAAACCATAATCTATTTTATGATCTAGCTATGGGAGTCATGCACCATTACTACACAAACAATAATATTTTATTGGTCCAATAAACCAACCCTAATACAATGTAGGAGAGGACTATATGAGGATATGTATAGCAAGAGTCAAGGACTTTATAGAGCCATTTTAGAGCCAGCTACTATAAGGAGGCAATAAGGCAATAATACCATAAGGATTATAACTGATAGTCTCAGTTCTTGCTCTGGTGTGAAAGACAGATCATTTTTATTCAAATTTTCAATTCCATGTGACCTAATGGTTTTCTTCCATAATTTGATACTATCATCAGTTTGAGCAATTCAGTATCCTATTGTGATCATAGTTACACATGTACCCTAACAGCAGCCTCTTAATTTATCAATTTCTTTTTTCCAGCATAGTTCTTTTTATAATTTATATAAAAATATATAATATATATTTAAATTATATTAAATTATATACTTAATATAATTAATTATATATACTTAATTTAAATATCTAACATAATTTATATAATAAAAATAAAATATATCTGTCTATAAATATAAATTATATATAAATATATAAAAATTATATATGATATATATAATAAATTATATATCATTTTTATAAATTTAAATTTAAATTTTATAACCTTATTTTTTCTCTTCTATTGTTAACTCCTCACCTAGGTTGAAAATTATTTCTCTAAACCAGCAGAGTTCAAATTGTTTCTCTCAGATGCATCGGAAATCCTACCATCTGGGATGTCCTCAACAGAGACTACAACAATGGTGAACATTTCCATTTTTGTTTTCTGGCCCCATCTCATCCATTTGTAAGTGGTCTATTTTGTTCTCAAAACTCAGATGAGGTAAATAATATTAAAAAATGATCAAGTGATATGCCTTCTCCTGTTTATCAACATACTCATCTCTCTTCTTATCTCTCTTGTCTGTCTCACTGTTTCTGTTTGTGTCTTATTTTATTTTAGATTACATACATATAAAAATATACATGCACATGAGTATATAATCTAGAAAGAATTTGACTGTACAGTGATTCTAGCAGACATAAACTAAAAAATATAATTTGTTTCAATATAAATTCAGCACGTGTACCCCAGAGCTTGAAGTATAAATAAAAATAAATAAGTAAATAAATAGTAAGTGCTATACAAGTGTAAATTGCTCCCAAAAATGAATTCTTTACCAAATTCTATATGCCATCAATAGAGATGTTGTGATAATAATTTTGTGGAAGTATTCAATGGAAGAAACACTTTAAGATGTTTGTGTTTACCTTACTGGCCAGGAAACTTTTGTCTTTCCTTTTATGTATACCTTCTCACCCATAATTTGATTTCCTTTAAGTAATAACTTCAGCCCTAAATAATTGGTCATAATATAGAGGCTTCCTGGAAAACACTAGCTCTTAAAAACTTGTACTCACGTGCACAGAACTCAATTAAAGCAAACTATTTTCTATTGCCATCCTTTGTGCATCTCTACTAATATGCAAGGTGTCACATTTGATATGCATAGTCAGTTATGACCATCCACTTGGGGCCTTCTTGTGGTCCAGAAAACAGACACCAGGACAGTGAACAAAATGTATGTTTGGGGTTGCTAATGGTTTTGAATTACTGCGCTTCACTTCTTTTCAGGGAGGTTACAGTTGCAGTTAACTTCACAGTTCAGGTGGCAAAGATGACTCACAGTGGAAAGCTGCTAAGTTGTCCCGAAGATCAATTTTCTTTTGGGATCACACTGGAAAGCTCTAACCTCTTAGTGAAATCTGCTGATGTGCATAGTTCAGGCCTAATTTCAAGGAAGAAGAGTCACCCATGAGGAGTTTCTCACCTTGTTCTCTGAGAGGACTGAGAATCATTATATCACAGCTTTTGACATGGTATAGGCTCAATTGGTTATACTGCTAAGTCATTTTCTTATTTATTCAAGGGGTCCAATAGAGAAGATATAAGGAAGCAGTTTTTCCTGTATCTCTTGTGTTTCTGCCTGTATTGCAACCAGAGGTGCTGACAGCCTGTATTGTGCACATCCTTTTCAAGCATGTGTGTTTATGTAAAAGCCTTGGAAGATAGATATGGTGTCTTCCTTTAAGCCTTGTTCACCAGTTCAATGAATATCTCCTCCTAGAGGAGAGGCCGTGTAGGCTTACTGGTCATGATAAGTATTCAGGTGAGGTCCCTAAGCACACGGTTCATCTCCTGTAATGCAATCCACTGTAGGCAGGCATCATGCAGCCCTTTACAAAGCCGCCAGGATGGTGGGAGGACTGCAGTTCAGGAAACCAGCACAAACATGGCTACTATGTCTACTGCTATTATTGTATGTAGAAACTCTCCTTTGTCTCTGTCCCAGAGGATTTGTGTCTTCTGCCACCATCTGTGAAGCTCCAGCAGGCTGACTTGTTAGCCTGAAACTAAGATGGAATTTCAGAACGTTCACAGTTCTTTACATAGAACACCAACAAAAGAGCAAAGTGAAATACAATTACAGTCACAAGCCATATTATGATAGTCTATCAGTGGCAGACCACATATACGATGCAAATCCCCTAAGATTATAATGGAGCTGACAAATCTCTGTCACCTTGTGATAATCCCAAGGCTTTGTAGGCCTAGACAAAGTCGTGTGTTTGTATTTTAGCTTTTTTTTTAAGAAAAAACTTTAAAAAGTAAAAAAAAAATTAAAGATAGGAAATGCTTATAGAATAAAGATGTACAGAAAGTATTTTCATACATCCGAATGATGTGATTGTATTTTGAGCTATGCTTTTCTAACAGTCAAAAAGCTAAAAAAAAATAAAAAAAATTGAAAAGGTTGTTTTATTATTATTATTATTATTTTTTAATTTTTTTATTTTTGGAAATGGAGTCTTGCTCTGTCGCCCAGGCTGGAGTGCAGTGGCGCGATCTTGGCTCACTGCAAGCTCCGCCTCCCGGGTTCACGCCATTCTCCTGCCTCAGCCTCTCCGAGTAGCTGGGACTACAGGCGCCCGCCACCACGCCTGGCTAATTTTTTGTATTTTTTTTTAGTAGAGACGGGGTTTCACCGTGGTCTCAATCTCCTGACCTCGTGGTCTGCCCGCCTTGGCCTCCCAAAGTGCTGGGATTACAAGCGTGAGCCACTGCACCCGGCCCGGATGTTTTATTATTAAAGAAAGAGTCTGGGCATGGTGGCTCATGCCTGTAATCCCGGCATTTTGGGAGGCTGAGGTGGTGGATCATCTGAGGTCAGCTGTTTGAGACCAGCCTGGCCAACATAGCAAAAACCCATCTATACTAAAAATACAAAAATTAGCTGGGCATGGTGGCTCGTGCCTATAATTTCAGCTACCCAGGAGGCTGAGGCAGGACAATCACTTGAACCTAGGAGGTGGAGTTTACAGTGAGCCAGAATTGTGCAACTGCACTCCAGCCTGGGCAACAGAGTGAGACTTAGTCTCAAAAAAATAAAAATATATATATACATACACACACATATGTATATATACACACACACATATATATAAACATATGTATGTATATATAAAGACAAAAACTTTTAATACATTAAATATAAACTAAGTGTACAGTGTTTATAATGTCTATAGTAGTGTAAAGTAGTGTCCTAGGCCTTCACATTCACTCATTACTCACTGACTCATCCAGAACAACTTCCAGTTCTGTGAGTTCCATTCAGAGTAAATGCCCTATACAGGGGAACCATTTTTTATCTTTCTTACCATATGTTTACTGTACCTATTCTAGGTTTAGATATGTTTTTATATATAAATACTATTGGGTTACAATTGCCTACAGTATTCAGTACTGTAACATATTGTACAGGCTTGTAGCCTAGGAGAAATAGACTAATCCGACATAACCTAGGTGTGCTGTAGGTTATCACATCTAGGTTTGTATCCTCATGACCATTTCTTAGTATGTGTCACCATCATTAAGCAACACAGAACTGTATGATGAATTCTATATGAATACAAATATGCTTTTTTTTTTTGAGGCAGAGTGTCGCTCTTTTGCTCAGTCTGCAGTGCAGTGGGATGATCTTGGCTTACTACAACCCCTGCCTCTCAGGTTCAAGAGATTTTTCTGCCTCAGCCTCCCAAGTAGCTGGGATTATAGGTATCCACTACTACACCTAGCTAATTCTTGTATTTTCAGTAGAGAGGGGGTTTCACTATGTTTGCTAGGTTTGTCTTGAACTCAAGTGATCTACCCGTCTCAGCTTCCGAAAGTGCTGGGATTGCAGGTGTGAGCCTCAGTGCCTGGCCTAAATATGCTTTTTAAGCCAGCTTCTATTGAGGAAGAAACATTTCCTCTAACAGCTAGGTTTTTGCGGTGTTAACGAATAACTTAAGTATTCCATAGTCTTTTTCACTGATAGCCCCAAGTTCACCAATATCATTGCTTAATATTAAGCAATAATATTAAGAGATAGGGGCATTTAGGAGGTGATTAGGTCATGTGAGCTTCATCCTCATGGAGGGGATTAGTACCCTCATTATCGGTCTTGAGAGAGCAAGCTTATCCCTTTTCTCCCTTTCAACCCAGTCTGCAATGTGAGGACATACTACGTTGGTGCAAAATAATTGCGGTTTTTGTCACTACTTTTTTTTTTTTTTTTTTTTGAGACGGAGTCTCGCTCTCACTCTGTTGCCCAGGCTGGAGTGCAGTGGCACAATCTCGGCTCACTGCAAGCTCTGCCTCCTGGGTTCATGTCATTCTCCTGCCTCAGCCTCCTGAGCAGCTGGGACTACAGGTGGCTGCCACCGGATTTTTTTGTATTTTTATTAGAGATGGGGTTTCACCATGTTAGCCAGAGTGGTCTCAAACTCCTGACCTTGTGATCCACCTGCGTCGGCCTCCCAAAGTGCTGGGATTACAGGCGTGAGCCACCAGGCCTGGCCACCACTACTTTCAATAATAGAAACTGCAGTTAATTTTGCACCACATAATAGGCTGTCTCCCCTGGAGGACACAGCTACAAGGCACCATTCAGGGAGCAGAGAGCAGCCCTCACCAGACACCAAGTCTGCAGGCTACTTAATCTTAATCTTCCAACCTCCAAAATTGTGAGCAATAAATTTCTACTTTTTATAAATTACCCTGTCCAGAGTGAGAGCTATAGCAGCATGAACAGACTAAGACAGTTTCTTTCCTGTCAAATGGCCTCTGAGCCTCAAATTTCTCTCCAGACTGTTACCACTAGCAATGCTAAATTAACTAGGTGCAATTCTAAGTCCTATTTTCACATCTGCATGTGTAAGAGAGAAAAGACTTTTCACCCATTGCAAGGTTCATGGGTGAGACACAGCAAATATCAGATCAGCAACAAAAAATCAGATCTATTTCATCTTAAGTTTTACATGACTCTAGACCCTTCTGAAATGAAGCCTCAAAGAAACAGAGGAAACTGTATGTTATAATGCTTAGGCTTGATAAAAGGTAACAGTTGTGTAGAAGTATAATTGGACAAAAGGTGATGGGCTCTAATAAGAATAAACCAGGAGGAAATGTAGCAAGGCCTGTTTTGTTCAGATTCTTCTTGTCCCCCCTGTGTCTTCAGAGAGGACATTTCTTTATTCTGGGTATAGGGAGGACCCCTTGGAATGACTCATGACCTCCTTTCAGAGGGAAGCCAATGAGGTTTTATGGCCCACTTCAGGCAACTTTTGAGGAGGGGCAGGGGAAGTTTTTCCAGGTAGCTATGGCTGACTTCTGCTATTTTCCCAAATGCCAAGTTTCCATATTTTGGGGAAATGTGTCCTGAACCCTGTCTCAATTAAAAAATGGAATTAGCATGTATCAGTGAGGACATTCTACTGCCTGGGAACTTGAGTGGGGGATACATAAATTTCAGCTTCAGTGGGATCCTCTGTTGCCTTGCTGTAACTCCAACCTTGTGCTTGGCCAGTCTCATTCTGTTGGTCTTAGGAATGTACACATTATTTTTCCCCTCCTCATTATTTTCTATCTCACCAAAAGGTCTTGGACCCATGTATACATCTCTCTGAATTTGCTGACTTCACATAGGCTTTAAATCATCTGGCTGACTCTTCACCTTCATCTAATGCAATAGGAGACCTCTGTGCACAACCCTGGCCACCTACGTACCACAGCATGACATTCTGTGACTGCGTATGCTTGGAAGATACCATTTTGTAAGCCTACTGGGGAAACATGATTCAACCTTTGCTCAAGAATAAATAACTCTGACTCTGGCTTCTGAGAAGGGAGAGACTGTTTTGCTATTGCCAGAAAGTGTAGATATACATCTTATCTCATCTTACTGTATCTCATCTCATCTCCTCTCATCATTTTATTTATTTTGAAGTAGAGTCTTGATCTGTCACCCAGACTGGAGTGCAGTGGCAAAATCTTGGCTTGCTTCAACCTCCATCTGGCTTCAATCAATTCTCCTGCATCAATCTCCCAAGTAGCTGAAATTACAGGTGCCCACCACAATGCCTGGCTAATATCTATATTTTTAGTAGAGATGCAGTATCACCACATTGGCCAGGCTGGTCTTGAACTGCTGTCCTCAGATGATCTGTCCATCTCAGCCTCCCAAACTGCTAGGATTACAGGTGTGAGCCACTATGACTGACCAGTTGTTATTCTTAGTGGTGATGGTGTGTGTGTGTGTGTGTGTGTGTGTGTGCATGTGTATATGTTTATCCAGCCAGCCTGCCATCCAGAGGTGAGATAATTGGGGAATTCATTAACCTCTGTTCTCCCATGAGCTCCTGCCACTTCCCATCTTAAAGCCTAGAATGAGGACTCACTCAGGTGCAAAGCAACTAAATTGCAAAATAACATTTTGGCTATTCTGAGGAATGATTGTCTGTCTACTCCATGCAAGCCATGAAGGCTGTATTGGACCAGCCTATCCCTGCCTTCTTTGTTTGGTGAGAATCTATGCAGCCATTTGAAGTGGAACAGTGCCCGGACTACTGAAATTTTTATATCTGTATCTAAATATATATGTATACACTTAAACACTCTGTAGTTTAAGAAGTTTGTGAGTCTAGATTATATCTTAAGTAGTATAGACATGATGTGGTTTGATGGACTTTTAAAAGTTTAAATAGATAATTCAGATTTTGATGTGTGTGTGTGTATATATATATATATATACAAACAAACACAAGCAATCCTTTGTGTGTGTATACACATACACACACATATACACACATACACACACATATGTATTCATACATATAATGTGATGCTAATCAAGAATATGTATGTTCCTATGTATATATACAAACAAAGTATTTTTTTCTTTTCTTCTCTGATAAGCCTTATATTTTTGAGGTTTTAAAGAGAAGAATATGTCTATTTTCTTTTTAACAGCATGGTCAATACAAATGTAAGAACATGCTATAGAACTTAAAGATCGAGAGTTTTCTTTCCCTTGACTGTGTTTTATTTTTTTAATTTTTTGAGACAGGGTCTCTCTCTGTTGCCCAGGATAGAGTACAGTGGAGTATACAGTAGCGTATACCTCACTGAAGCACCAAACTCATGGGCTTAAGTGATCTTCTGCTTCAGCCTCCCAAGAAGCTGAGACTATAGGCACTACCCCACACCCAGCTAATTTTATTTTATTTTGTAAAGTTTGTATCTCACTCTATTTTCCATGCTGGTTTTGAACTCCTAGGCTCAAGAGATCCTCATGCCTGGTCCTCCCAAAGTACTGGGATTAAAGGCATGAGCCATTACACCTTGACTAGTATATTTTAACCCTCCTGGTGTAGCAGGATGAGCTTCAGACAAAACCCCTCAGACACTAAGTTAAAGATGGAAGGGCTTTGTTTGGCTGGGAGCATCATCAAGACTAACATCTCAAAAATTGAGCTTTCAGAGTGAGCAATTCCTGTCCTCTTAAGGGCTTACAACTCTAAGGGGATCCACATGAGGGGGTCGTGATCGATTGAGCAAGCAGGGGGTACATGACTGGGGGCTGCATGCACCAGTAATGAGAATATAACAGAACAGGACAAGGATTTTCACAGTGCTTTTCCATACAATATTTGAAATTTATAGAGAACATAAATAGTTAGGTCGGGGTCAATTTTTAACTACCAGGCTGAGGGGGTAACTCTGGGCTGTCTGCCTTTCGATTTCATTTCTGCTTTTTAGTTTTTACTTCTTTCTTTGGAGGCAGAAATTGGGCAAAAGACAATATGAGGGGTGACCTCCTCCCTTATTCCCCACCTTTGAGACCCTCATTAGTGGGAGTTCTCAGTTTCATCCTCACTACCCATGTCTTCTTGCAAGACAGATTGATAGTGGTTCATATAGTACAGTTGTCCGGATGCATTTTGGTGAACTAAGATAGTGATGAAGCTTTTTATCATTTGAAGAAGTATAGGCAGCAAACAAAGTAGCAGTAAACAGGTTCCTATTGCTATTATAACTCCTATTATAAGAGATTTAAATCCTCCTAGCACTAGGAGCCATTTTCCAAACCTGGCCCCAGGATCAAATCCGTGCCCCACTTGCAAGGGCGTGTGTGCCAGTTTTGTTATTTCTCTAACTATGTCTTCAACTACTTGCCCTTGATCATCAATGCATAGACAGCAATTAGTAAGGTTAAATTTCCCACAGATGCCTACTTCAGCTCCTAGCAAGTAGTCAAGAGCCAATCTATTTTGATTGATAGCATTTCTCATCTGAGTTTCTTGCTGGGCCAGAATAGTCAAAGCTTTGCCAGTTTTATTAGTGATTATTTCTAAGACAGCTTGTAACCGTATGATTCAGTTGATCATGTAAATAGGGGTCCATATCTCCACGAGCCATCTTGTGCCCAAGTAGCAGGCTCATAATATTGTATGATTCTCTCAGGGGGCCATTCATCATCTTTTCAATTTCCTATAGCTATGCTTCTCTTCTCTCAGAAAGTATAGATAGGGAAGCCCAGGAGTTCACCTATTTTTATTGGCAGTAGGAAGAAAGATGGCTTAATAGTGCCAGTTGGCATTATTAAACACAACTACCTGTACATTGGTCAGGTAATTTGGCATAAGCTCTAAGCCTACATATCCAGTATAATCCGGTGGGGGCTGTCCAGTCCCGGTGGGACTCCAGGTGGGTCCACATGGTTCGCAACTTTGGGAATTTACTAAATGGATTCCTCTCTGTGTGATTTGAACTCCACCAAATGACTGTTTTTGTGGTATCATTTTACAGTTTCTGTCCCAGACAACTAAGTCATCCTACGAGGTGTGTGAATTCTTTTCCTTCTCTAGCTATGCAATATTGTCCACTAATTGAGGCTTTTAGGACCCAGAAATTATCAGGGTAGTTCTTTTGAGCTGGAAATTCATCAGGAACTGGGTCTGTAGGTACTAATTCTCAGGCTTCCCATGGCCATTGATCTCCCATTACAGTTCCTTCACATACGTAACAGGAAGTGACATTGAGAGACTGGGCTACATGCTTGGCTAATTGAAAAACAAATTTAGTTTTCCTGGAATTTCTGGTTCTGGCACATTTGGTTCATCATAGAAAGTTTGAAACACAGCTCAGGAGAGCGTTTGTAAACTTCTCCTTGAACTGAGATATTTAATCCAGGATTCAGTCCAGCCCCATTGATCCCTAAGGTCACACAGTCCCCTTTTCTTCCAGCAAGGATCAAGGGGATTGGTTATCACTAGCTCTAAGGGGTTACACTGTCCCTTAGTAAAGGAAGGGCCATTTTTTCCTTTCTGAAGGTGGACTGGATCCTTTCCATTTTTTATTGAAGTGGCCCCAAGACTAGTATGCACATTGATTTCCACACAGTCCTAATTCATGACAAATGTACTTACTTTCAGTCATATAACCTTTTTCCCAATCAAAAGAGACACATATCCTTCCTAACTTATTGCTATTAATGACAGCACAGGGATGAAATTTCAAGATTATGTGTTTGGTCACCCCTTTTTCTTCTGTTCTGGCTGATACTTTACTTGTATCATTTATGAGTCCCCACCAATCTTCAGTCCTTAATCTTATTTCAAAAACTGTGGACATGGGAGGCTCAAGGGGTCATAACACATGTCTGGCCAGTCATTTCCTGGGCTACATAACTTGTACTAACTGTCATTATATGAACATGTTCCTTTTAAAGTTCCTAGGCATTCATAATAACTATAGAACAGAAAGATTGTTTTAACTTGTTGCCCTACCTCAGTAACCTGATGTATACAGTGAGAGCAGTCCTCCAGGTGGGGGAAATTGTGGAAGTTTTTACTAAACAAGTCCAAATTATAAGCAAAATGAGTCCCTTGATGATCCTCCTCATGCCTCAGCTGTGAGTAGACCAGTCAGCTTCTGGGTGTGACTGGAACGGGGCTTGTCGTCCTCCTCAGAGTCACTTTGCAGGGATTGTCCAGGCTTGGTTTTGCCTCCCAGGTTTCAGTGGCTGCAGGTTTCACATGGCTGTGGCGGATCTAGGCTGGTATTCCTTCTACCTTTACAGCCGTGGGGGTGGTCAGGATGACAGTCTGAGGTCTTTTCCACCATGGCCACAAAGGGGCTATGTTCCAGTCTGTGATCCACACACAATCACCTGCAGATAAAGGGTGAACTGGGGAGAATAAGCTGATGGGACACCTCTCATTTACCCAACTTGAGATTGTGTAATTTTTCCTAAAGCCTGTATCTATCACTGTAATTCAATTCCACCTAACTGTCAAGGAGTGCCTAGAAGTCCCTGCAGTATAGGAAGAGGCCTATGATACAGTATTTCATAAGGATAGTATCCTGTTTTCTTAGCAACGATGTGTCTTATTTTAAACAATACCATAGTATGTCCAGAATTGGTGGATTCTTGGTCTCACTGACTTCAAGAATGAAGCCACAGACCCTCGCAGTGAGTGTTACAGTTCTTAAAGGCAGCCTTTCTGGAGTTTTTTCCTTCTGAGCTTCAGGTGTGTTTGGAGATTCTTCCTTCTGGTGGGTTCGTGGTCTTGCTGGCTCAGGAGTGGAGCTGCAGACCTTCCCGGTGAGTGTTACAGCTCATAAAGGCAGTGTGGACCTGAAGAGTGAGCAGTAGCAATATTTATTGCACAGAGTGAAAGAACAAAGCTTCCACAGTGTGGAAAGGGACCCGAGTGGGTTGCCACTGCTGGCTCAGGCAGCCTGCTTTTATTCTCTTATCTGGTCCCATGGACATCCTGCTGATTGGTCCATTTTACAGAGAGCTGATTGGTCTGTTTTACAGAGAGCTGATTGGTCTGTTTTGACAGGGTGCTGATTGGTGCATTTACAATCCCTCAGCTAGACACAAAAGTTATCCATGTCCCCACTAGAGTAGCTCGATACAGAGTGTTGATTGGTGCATTCACAAACCCTGAGCTATAACAGGGTACTGATTTGTGTGTTTACAAACCTTGAGCTAGATACAGAGTGCTGACTGGTGTATTTACAATCCCTTAGCTAGACATAAAGATTCTCCAAGTCCCCAGCAGACTCAAGAGCACAGCTGGCTTCACACAGTGGATCCCACACTGGGGCCACAGGCGGAGCTGCCTGCCCATCCCACAATGTGCACCTGCAGTCCTCAGCCCTTGGGTGGTCGATGGGACTGGGCACTGTGGAGCAAAGAGCAGTGCTCATCGGGGAGGCTTAGGCCATGCAGGAGCCCACAGTGGGGGTGGAGGCTCAGGCATGGTGGGCTGCAGTCCCAAGCCCTGCCCCATGTGGAGGCAGCTAAGGCCCAGTGAGAAGTCAAGCACAGCAGCTGCTGGCCCAGGTGCTAAGCCCCTCACTGCCTGGGGCTTGCGGGCAGGCCAGCCACTCCAAGTGTGAGGCATACCGAGCCTACACCCACCTGGAATCCATGCTGGCCCACAAATGCCACACGCGGCCCTGGTTCCCACCCAGGCTTCTCCCTCCACACCTCTCCGTGAGCTGAGGGAGCCAGATCCAGCCTTGATCAGCCCAGGAAGGGGTTCCCACAGGGCATCAGTGGGCTGAAGGGCTCCTCAAACACAGCCAGAGTGGGTGCCAAGGCTGAGGATATGCTGAGAGTGAGTGAGGGCTGCGAGGGCTGCCAGCACGCTGTCACCTCTCAATCCCCCATCTAAAGAAGACACCGCAACTGCTGTTGGGAATTTGGCCAATGACCACTGTAGCTACCTCCTGCGGGATAGGGGATAGGGGTGAAGAATGGGCCCTACAGTTGTAGTGTCCTCCAGGGGGAAGTCTCTAGGCCAGTAAAAGTGGAAGTGGGTTTGTCTGGGGGTCCTTGGTAGAAGTTGTTAGTTGAACTCATTTGGGGTTCCATTTGTAAGACCATCTGTAGCTTGATGACCTCAATTCTAGAGGAAACAAATTTGACAAGGTTATAAATACAGGGTCCAAAGGCAAGTAACAGCAAGAAGGCTGCCACAGGAACTGGAAAGGGGAGAAGCCACATTGCCCAACTCCAGAGGTTGGTATAAGAATCTGAAAGGCATTGTCTGATTTCAGAAGCCTTTTCCTGTAAATGTCAGGCTGCATCTTGTACTATCCCCAACTGGTTAGTGTGAAAACAACACTTTCCCCTAAGAAGGTGCAGAGTCCTCCTTTCTGAGCAGTGAGGAGGTCTAGGCCTCAGCAGTTTTGGAGAGTCACTGCTGCCAAGGAGTCTATTTGGGACTGTAAAGTAAAAATAGATTTCCTTATTTCTTGCAAACTGTCTTGAGAGGCAGATATGGGTTGAAGAACCACATAAGCAGAATATGCCCTGGCTGGGTAGACAGAACTTTACCCTGGCTTTTAAAGGAATAAGGTCTACTGTTTTTCTGTTTACTATTTCCATCTCTCTTTCTTTCTTTTTGACTTCTTCTTTGTCTCTTCCTCTCTTTCTGACTCTCTGACTTTTGATGTCTGTCTCCCTTTCTCTCTGACTCCATCTTTGTCTCTCTCTTTCTCTCTGACTCCCCCTTTGTTTCTTCCTCTCTTTCCTTCCTTGACTTTCTGTCTCTCTGTCTCTTCCTCTCTGTTTTTTCCTCTCTCTCTCTTTCTCTGACTTTCTCTTTCTGTCTTTCCTTCTTACTGGTCTTTCCCTACCTCTACCATCTGCTTATGCTGCTGTTCCCCCTCTCCTTCCCATTTTGATGGCTTTTTCAGTGTAAGATTCCCACCTCCTAGGGTTTTTGCACTGCATGCAACAACTCCATAATTTCCTCCTGGTATTTAATGGCGGTTCCCCCAGAGGCTAGGGACTCTCTGTCTTTCCAATTGCAGCATGGCCACATAGGATTAGATAAGCATACTTGCTATCTGTATGAACATTTATTCTTTTTCCCTTTTCCAGTTCTAAGGCTTGGGTAGGTGCCACTAGTTCTGTTAACTGGGCACTGGTTTCTGGGGGAAGAGGCTTATATTCAAGTATGGCTACATCACTAACTATGGTGTAACCTGCCCCTCGTATCCCATTTTCCACAAATGAACTTCCATCAGTATATAGGTTAAGGTCAGGTTTAGTTAAGGGGACTTCTAAGAGATCATCTCAGGCAACATAAGTGTGAATGATAATTTGTTGGCAGTCATGCTTTAATGGTTCCCCATCCTCTGGGAGAAAAGTGGCAGGGTTGAGGGCCATGCACGTGCATATTTGAAGCACCAGTCCCTCAAGGAGTAGCACCTGGCATCTAAGTAGGTGATTGTCTGATAGCCATAAACTTTCTTTGGCACCTAGTATGCCATTTACCTCATCAGTAGTCCAGACAGTGAGATCCTTTCCTTGTATTACTCTGATAGCCTCTGCTGCAACTGCCCTTAAAAAGATGGCCACTCCTGCGACTGCCCTTAAACAGTGAGGCCAGTCTTTTGCTACTATATCAGTTTCCTTACTTAGGTATGCCACTGGTTGTAGGGTTGTCCCACAAGTCTGAGTAAGGACTCCAAGAGCTATCCCAGCTCTCTCTTTGATGTAAAAAGAGAAGTTTTTTTCATGTGGGAGGGCTTAAAGCTGGAGCTTGTACTAGGGCCATCTTTAAGGTTTTGAAGGCTGATTCTGCCTCTGGTTCCCATTCTACTAGATGAATATTTGCCTTCTGGGTTTCCTTGATTAGAGTATAGAGGGGCCTGGCTATCTCACTCTATCAGGGATCCATAGTCGGCAAAAGCCAGCAATTCCAGGAACCCCCGCAGCTGTTTTAATGACTTAGGGCAAGGATAAGCCAGTATAGACTGTATTCATTCCTTGCTGAGGGCCCTGTTCTCTCTGGCTAAGATTAGGCCTAGGTATTTGACCCGCTGTAGGCAAAGCTGGGCCTTCCACCTAGACACCTTGTACCCTTGATTAGCTAGAAAGTTCAAGAGATCTAGAGTAGCCTGCTGGCACTAGGCTTCTGAATTGGTAGCCAAAAGTAAATCATCCACATATTGAAGGGCCAAAGTGCCTGGACTTGAGAAGTGGCCTAGATCTTGGGCCAGTGCCTGACCAAAGATGTGAGGGCTATCCCTAAACCCTTGGGGCAAGACCATCCATGTAAGTTGGATGTGGTCTGTGGTCTGTGTAAGACATCTGGTCTGTGGGATCCTCAAAGGCAAAGAGAAACTAGGAGTAAGAGTGCAGGGGAATACAGAGGAAGACATTCTTGAGGTTCAGAACCATGAACAATTCTGCTTTCCTCTGGTATTTGAGAGAGTAGGTTATAGGGGTTGGGTACAACTGGATATAGAGGAATTGCTGCCTCATTGATGAGTCTAAGATCTTGCACTAGTCTCCACTAACCATTTGGTTTTTGTACTTCCAGAATTGGGATGTTGCAGGGACTGCTGCATTTCCTTATTAAGCCTTGAGCTTTCAAATGTTTAAAAATATTCTGTAATCCTTTATGAGCTTCAGGCCTTAAGGGATTTTGCCTTTGATAAGGAAAAGTAGTGGGATCTTTTAACCTGATTTGGACTGGGTGGGCATTTTTTGCCCTTCCAATGCCAGACTTCAGGGTTGATTCCCTCCTCAAGTAGGGGACAACAAATGGGTAACTTGTTGCTCTTATTTATGTAGGTAATAGCTCCAGCCTTGGCTAATATATCCCTCCCTACTAAAGGTGTGGGAGTTTCAGGCGTAACAAGAAATGCAGGTGAAAAAAGCAAAGTATCCCAATTACAACTGAGGAGGTGGGAGAAATACCCAGTTACAGGCTGTCCCAGGATTCCTCAGATGGTAATGGATCTTGAGGAC
Source organism: Symphalangus syndactylus (assembly GCF_028878055.3). Classification (NCBI taxonomy): domain Eukaryota; kingdom Metazoa; phylum Chordata; class Mammalia; order Primates; family Hylobatidae; genus Symphalangus; species Symphalangus syndactylus. The sequence continues at coordinate 11,813,672 of NC_072448.2, forward strand.
AGCCATACAGGACAGGAGATTAACAATGAGAAGTCTGCACCAGTGTCCAGCAGGAAATCAATTTCCTGGCCCTCAATAATTAAACATACCCGGGACTCAGTGAGGGTGAGGACATGAGCTGGTGCTTGCCGCAGGCACCCTCAGTCCTGTTGTTGTATCATCTAGTCGGGGGTTTCTGACCCAGGGAAACTTCACCCTCTGGGGCAGTGCACCTTCTAGTGATTGCCTTGGCATAGTGCACATGGACGAGGGGGCAGCTTTTTTCTCATTGGACGTCTTTGTAAGGTGTCCTAGTAAAAGATACTGATAACAGGTCCTACTAGGTGATTGGCCTACTCCATTTTCTGTCCTTTCTGAACCACCAAGGTTTGTTTGTCTTAGGGCTATGCTGAGGCCTTTCTCTGATCTCACTTTTCCTTTTGGGCCTGTTCCTCTTAGTCCCTATTATAGAACACCAAGGTTGCCAGGTTTAATAACACCTCTAGATTTTGTTTAGGGCCCAGGGCTTGCTTTTGGAACTTTCTCCTGATATCTGTGGCTGAACGTGTAATAAACTTATCTTTTAGAATCAATTGACCCTTGAGTGATTCGGGTGACAGGGGAGTATATTTTCTTAAGGCCTCTCATAGCCGCTCAAGGAAGGAGAAATCATCTTCTTCCTTTCCCTGAGTTATGGAGGACATCATTGAATAATTTATGGGCTTTCTTCTAATTCTCCTTAGTCCTTCCAGAACACAGGTCAACAGATGTTTATGAATCCAGTTCCCATGATCTGAGCCAAGGCCCCAGTGGGGATCCATAACGGGGGTGGCTTGCTGATGGCAAGGAATTTGTCCTTTTCTTCAGCTGTCATTCTATCATTTACTTGACTAAGATACCATGTATCTCCAAACTCTTGGGCTGCAGCTAAAGCCACATTCTTTTCATTAAAGGGCAGGGTTTGATCTAACAGTAGCATGACATTTCTCCAAGCGAGGTTGAAAGTTTGCCCTAGACCCTGTATGACATCTATGTACCTATCAGGATCATCTGAAAACTTCCCCAGGTCTGCTTTGATCTGCTTTAAATCACAGATGGAGTAGGGGACATTAACCCAGTTGGGCCAAATTCCCCTCCCCCTACAGCTTGAAGGGGACATAACTGATAGCCTGGGGGTTTTTCTGGACCTTTGGAGATTTCCTTGCTTATTTCCTTCTGGGCAGGGGAGATTAACAAGGGATTATCATTAATAGGAAAGGGAGCTATAGGAAGGCTAGGATATGGGGGTAAGCTGAGAGGTCCTCCTGTGGGATGTAAATTGCAAGCTTTGCATAGTTGTGTATTCTCCCTCAATGAAAAGAAAGCTTGGACATAAGGTATTTCACTCCATTTGCCTTCCCTCTCACAGAAAAGGTCAAGCTGCAGGATAGTATTGTAATTTGTACTTCCCTCAGGTGGCCATTTTTCCCCATCAGAGAGAATATTGGGGCCAAGCAATAGTTCAGAAAAAATTGAGCCGCCTCTTTTTCAGGGTTTGTGGGTCACATTGGTCCCAATGGCTTAGAATGCATTTCAAGGGTGAGTCTGTTGATACCTGAGTATTTCCCATCCAAAAGACAAAACCACCTGCAGTTTCTGTTTGTCTTGTTTCTCCCCTTGCCCAAGAACCCGCAACGGTCCCTGGAGCTGCTGATCAGAATAGTTGCACTCACTGACGCAAGAGCAGAAACACTAGTTTTCCTCCCAGACCACATGGAGGTCCAAGGAAGGTTGGATTTAGTGGCCTTTGCTGATGCATTCTCAAAAACCTGCACCCTTTCCTGTCCTAGACTACAAGGAGGAGCAACCAAGAAAAATCAGATTTAGTGGCCCTTACCAATGCATCCTTGAAAACCTGTCAGAGCCCTAAGCTTTCCCCTGTTAGTATTGGGACTTTACCCCTGTCCTATAAAGGTGTTATGCCCCAAAAATAAAGTGGAGGGCCATATCCTGAGGGAAGGATCTCCAGGTTTGGAAGAGTGTCACCTTTTGTCCTCACTTGTATGAATAGGAAGGATACAATTTCTGAGGCTCCCCATATCCTAGTTTCAGGAGTAGCTTTTTTTAGGCCAGTTAGTCTGAGGAGGGATCCTAAAATTTTAGGTAGTCCCCACTACGATGGGGCTTTGGGCAAAAATTATGTCTTTCTGATTGGCGAGCTCAAGTGCCTAAAAAGGTAAGAAGAGTCCTCGAGTTTATAATAGAAATAATTCTTATAGGAGAAACTAGAAAAGCACCAGAAGCAGGTAGCAATTTTTAGAAGAGGGACTAACTTCGGAGAAGAGAGGCAAGAGGAAGCTTGTCTGGCAGGCATTAGGACCCAGGAGTTCAAGAGTCAGAATAGATAGGATAGATGGGCAAGTCTCACTTGGGCAACATGCCTTTGAGAGTTCTGCTCATGGCCGGAAGGTCAACCAACTTGTTGTTAGGACCCCAGAGTTGCATGGCCTTCCTCTCTGTTGACCCTCAGCTCAGCCTAGAAGTACAGGAAAAGCAGAAGCTGGTTCTAGGCAAACCAACGCTCCCAACTCTGAAGAGTCGGGGGTTGTTAGAGAGCCCTTTCCCAGAAACCCTGACACTCATGTCTTTAGTCTGGTGGCCATGCTAATCACTTTTAATTGGATGACAGGTTCCCAGTATTTAGCCCCCAAATTCTAAGGAAAACTAGGACAGAATAGCAAGCAAAAGGGGTCAAATGGTACTGCTTGGTGATAGGTGACAGTGCCGCCTCTCAGCAATAGGCAATGGTCTCACCACTCAGTGATAGTCTCACTGCTTGGTGATACGTGATGGTCCCTTCATGGTTGCCAAAATGTGTCTGGAATTGGTGGGTTCTTGGTCTCACTGACTTCAAGAATGAAGCTGCAGATGCTCATGGTGAGTGTTACAGTTCTTAAAGGCAGTGTGTCCAGAGTTTGTTCCTTGTGAGGTTTGGATGTGTTTGGAGTTTCTTCCTTCTGGTGGGTTCATGGTCTTTCTGGCTCAGGAGTGAAGCTGCAGGCCTTTGTGATGAGTGTTACAGCTCAAAAAGGCAGTGTGGACCTAAAGAGTGAGCAGTAGCAAGATTTATTGCAAAGAGTGAAAAAACAAGCTTCCACAGTGTGGAAGGGGACCTGAGCAGGTTGCCACTGCTGGCTTAGGCAGCCTTCCTTTATTCTCTTATCTGGTCCCACCCACATCCTGTTGATTGGTCCATTTTACAGGGAGCCAATTGTTCTGTTTTACAGACAGCTGACTGGTCCATTTTAACAGGGTGCTGATTGGTGTGTTTACAATCCCTGAGCTAGACACAAAAGTTCTCCATGTCCCCACTAGAGTAGCTAGATACAGAGTGTTGATTGGTGCATTCACAAACCCTGAGCTAGACACAGGGTGCTGATTGGTGTGTTTACAAACCTTGAGCTAGATACAGAATGCTGATTGGTGTATTTACAATCCCTTAGCTAGACATAAAGATTCTCCAAGTCCCCACTAGACTCAGGAGCCCAGGTGGCTTCACACAGTGGATCCCACCCTGGGGCCACAGGTGGAGCTGCCTACCAGTCCTGCACCATGTGCCCGCACTCTTCAGCCCTTAGGTGGTCGATGGGACTGGGCACCATAGAGCAGGGAGAGGTGCTTGTTGGGGAGGCTCAGGCTTCACAGGAGCCCATGGTGGGGGGAAGCTCAAGCACGGCAGGCTGCAGATCCCGAGCCCTGCCTGGCGGGGAGGCAGCTAAGGCCCAGTGAGAAGTCGAGCACAGTACCTGCTGGCCCAGGTGCTAAGCCCTTCACTGACTGGGGCTTTGGGGATGGCCGGCTGCTCTGACTGTGGAGCCTGCTTATCCCATGCCCACATGAAACTCACACTGGCCCACAAGCACAGCACACAGCCCCAGTTCCCTCCCATGCCTCTCCCTCCACACCTCCCTGCAAACTGAGAAAGCCAGCTCTGGACTTGGCCAGCCCAGGAAGGGGCTCCCACAGTGCAGCAGTGGGCTGAAGGGTTCCTCAAGCATGGCCAGAGTGGGCACCAAACCTGAGGAGGCACCAAGAGCAAGCAAGGGCTGTGAGGGCTGCTAGCGTGCTGTCACCTCACAATAGGAAGGGCCTATATCCACTTTAATCCTATTTCCTGACATACTGTCCCTAAATTAGTTTTGATAGTCCAATTCATTTGCTCCATCTTTCTGGACTCTTAGGTTCGTAGGTGGCATGTAGCTTTCAAGTGATTCCTAATGTCTTTGCTGTCTTCTGTACTAAGTCAGCCACAAACCTTGGCCCATTATCTAAGCTGATTCATAAGGGCAGTCCAAACCTAGTAATAAGATCCCAGAGAAGTACACAGGTTACCTCATAGGCCTTTTCAGTTCATGTTGGATAAGCCTCCACTCACCCAGAGGAAGTACACACATGAACCAGCAAATACTTGCTACCTCTGAATTTCAGCATTTCTCTGAAATCCACCTGAAGATGCTCAAAAGGAGCCACTCCATAAGCTTATATGCCAGGCAGAACAGTGGGGCCTTGCTTTGCATTGTGCTATCAGCAAGTAACACACTGTTGTGCTGCTGCTTTGGAAAAGGCTGACAAGTGTGAGATGTAGAAGTACTGGCCTAACAAATTTTCAAGTGACTCTTGACCTTGATGAGTGGTTTCATGCATGGCCAATGTGACTGTAGCTCCCAGCAACTGTAGCACAGCTACATTCCCATCTGGCAGTCTGATCCATCCTTCTTTTATTACTTGGCCCCCTCCTGCATGGAAGAAGTCTTTTTCTTCCTTAGAATAGTTAGGTACCAGGTCAGGTGTTTGAGGGAGTAAGGGGGCTGCTACCAATGCATGGTAAGTGTTAGATGCTGCTTTTCAAGCTTCTGAATCAGCTCGAGAGTTTCCTAAGGCCACTGAGGTGGAGGCTCACTGGTGTCTCCTGCAGTGCATGACTGCCACCTTCTGAGGTTTCCAGACTGCCTCTAGTAATTGTAGAATTTCTTGTTGATATTTTATGTCCTTTCCCCCAGAGTTTAACAGACGCTTTTCCTTATATAATATTCCATGCACTTGGAGGGTTAGAAAGGCATATTGAGAGTCAGTGTAGATGTTTACAGTCTTACTTTCACTGAGTTCTAGAGCCTGAGTTAAAGCAATGAGCTCAGCTTTCCTGGCTGAAGTGCCCCGTGGCAATTGTTTGGCTTCGATGACAGCATCCAAAGTTACCACTGCATATCCTGCACATCTTTCTTCTTGTGGGTTGATGAAGCTGCTCCCGTCCACATAACTCCCCATCTACTGATGCCTATGGCTGGTCCCGAAAGTCAGGTATGCTAGAATAAACTGAGTCCAACACCTCTACACATTTATGCTTGATCAGGATCTCTAACACTGGGAGCAGGGTGGTGAGATTTAGAGTGTTGTGAAGTTCAATGGTTATGCAGGGATTTTCATATAGTAAGCTCTGGTACTTGGTTAATCTAGCATTTGTTAGCCAATGATGTCCTTTGATATTCATCAAGGTTATCACAGCATGGGGGGCCTTTATATTCAGATTTTGCCCAAAGGTTAGCTTATCTGCTTCTTGTGCTAACAGGGCCATTGTTGCCAGTGCCCTTAGACATGGGGGCCAGGCTTTGGAAACCCCATCTAGTTGTTTTGAGAGATAGGCCACTGGTCTTGCTCAGGGCCCAACAGTCTGGGTTAAAATTCCAACTGCCATTTTTTCTCTTTCTGACACATAGAGTGTAAAGGGCTTTGTCAAATCTGGTAGTCCTAGGTCTGGGACCCACAGGAGTTTTTCCTTTAACTCACAAAAGGCTTGCTGTTGTAGAGACCCCCATTCAAAAAGGCTCATAGAGGCTCTCGCTCATCCCCCTTTGTAACCCTGTACCAAGGTTTGGCTAGTACTGCAAAGTTTGGAATCCATAATGTGCAAAACCCCATAGTTCCTAGGAATTCCCTTACTTGCCTTCTGTTTTAGGTTCCGGTAAGCTGCAGATGACCTGCTTTCTTTCTGACCTCAGTCTGTGTTCCCCTTTCCAAACAGTGAATTCCAGGTAGCATAACTGCTGTTTGCAGATTTGAGCTTTCTTCTTGGACACCTTATATCCACAGCCCTCCAGGTGCTGAAGCAGGGCATCTGTCCCTTTTGCACACCCGACTGCCATGGAGTGTCCCAGCAGAAGGTCATCCATGTACAGGAGCAAGACGCAGCCTTGGTCTTTGGTGGGAAACTTTACAGATCTTGAGCCAGGGCTCTGCCAAAGATAGTAGGGGAGTTCTTGAACCCTTGGGGAAGCCGGGTCCAGTGTACTGAGTAGTGATACCTGATCCTGGATCTTCCCACTGAAAGGCAAACAGCTTCAGGCTCTCAGAAGCTAGTCTTATGATAAAGAAGGCATCTTTTAAGTCCAGAAAGGTAAACCAACTGTCCTTGGCTGGCAGCAGCCCTAACAATGTGTAAGGGTTAGGAACTGTTGGGTGCAGAGTCACTGTAGCTTGGTTGACCAAGTGCAAGTCCTGTACTGGCCAGTAGTCCTTGGTCCCTGGCTTAGGGACAGACAGGAGCGGGGTGTTCCATGGAGACTGGCAAGGAAGTATAATTCCATAGGCTTTCAAGCACTTGGGATGAACCTGGATTCATTTGAGAGCTTCTCTGGGAAGTGGATACTGCTTTTGTCTAATTGACTGGGCCCCGGGCTTACTTCTATGAGAATGGTGGCTTGTTTGACTGCCAGTCCCGGAGGATTATCCTCCACCCATACTCGGGGCCATCACATAGCTAGAGCTGGTTTTATCTGTTGGCCTGTCTTGGTTAGAAAAAGTCTCCATTCTTCTTCCTGGGGGACCATAAGTTCCATGTTAACTCCTGTTCCTGGTAACTTTAGCTGTAAAGAGCCCTGTTTTGTAAAGGAGATGGTGGCTGTCAGCTTGCTAAGCAAGTCTCTTCCTAGCAAAACAAGGGACAGTCAGGCATGTACAAGAACTGGTGAACTATTTCATGTCCCCCCACCAAGCAGGTCCTCAGTAGACAGAAAGCCAGCTTAGTGGAATGTCCTGTTGCTCTGATTATAACAACAGTTTTCTTGGATAAGAGGCAACCAAGGTGGTCACTACTGAATGATCAGCACCAGTATCGACCAAAAACTTAATGTCCCTGCCCCCATTTGTAATCCTGACTGTGGGCTCCTTGGGGGCACTTGAGCCCAGTCCCCTTCAGTCTATTAGCCCTTCAAGAAGATTGAACAAACTCCCTCATCTTTATCTGAGGCGTTTTGTTCTGAATTACCTTGCTTTTCCTTCACTTGGGGACACTTGTCTTTCCAATGTCCTATTTCATTACAATAAGCACATTGGTTACATTGCAAGTGTGGGCAACTAGACTGGCTATTCATCCCAAAACCCCCTTTTCCTTCTCCTTTTGGGGGAATTCCCCTAATGGCCATGGCCAGTAAGTCCGCATTTCACCTAGCCTGATATTTGCCTTCCTTACAGCCTTCTCTGTGGCTTGTTGCATCTGTATTCAGAAACACTTAATTGGGGATTTCCAGTAACTGAGAGGTATTCATACTTGCAAACCCAGCCTGTTTCTGCAGTTTTCTCCTGATATCTTCTGCACTTTGACTAGCTAAGGCCATGTTAATCATGCACTGATTTTCAGGGCTATTTAGATCAAAAGGAGTGTACACACGATAAGCCTCACACAGTCTTTCATAGAATTGCGTTGGACTCTCCTTTTTTCCTTGGATGGCCTCAGAGACCTTATTTAAATTTGTAGCCTTTTGAGCCCCCTTCTTTGACCTTCTATTAATGCCTCATGGTACCATCTTATCCTCTCCATGTCTGGTCCCTTGTTTGGGTCCCACTGGGGGTCTGTTCCTGTCAGCTGAGTTGTTATATATTCTTGGGGGTTATGGTAATTGCTGGGATGTGCTCCTCTAGCCACTTAGTTTCTTCCTGGAGCACCCTTTGCCTTTCGTATGTATTAAAGAAGTACATAAGCAGCTGGTAGCAATCAACCCAAGTAGGATTATCAGGCTGTATAATAGTTTGGAGCAATTCAATTAAAGCTTGAGAATTTTTGGTGTAAGAAGGAATATTACTCTTCCAATTGAGGAGGTCAGCAGAGGTGAAAATTTAATACATAAATGCACGCCTTTCCACCATGTGTCCCTCCTCATCTACCCCAGTATATCACTGCTTTCTCAGTGGCATTTGGATTCCAGTCTTGGGCCATAAGTGAGCTGCCAAGGGAGGAGTTTTTTCCATGGCTTCACTTCCTCTTTTGTCTACTCTGGGTGGTCAAGGAGTGTGGATATCTGGTGGACATGGAGGTGCTGTGGGTTCAGGAATGGGAAGCCCTTCCTTTTGACAAGGAGGGGCCACTGCTGGTACCAATTCCTGCCACAATTCTTCTGCTGTAGGGTTGGACAGGACTTTTGGTGCCAACTTCCCTCAGTGGGTCAATAAAAAACCTTCCTTAACTAACTGTCCCTTTGCTACTAGTACTGCTGCTGCCTGTCCTCTTAACCGCTGTGGGGGATCTAAAACTAGTTGTAACCAAGAATCTATACATGGGAACTGATCTGGGTGCCCTGGCTTACAGATTACCCTGTGCCATATCTTCAAGACAAGGGACTTGTCCAGGCTTCCTTCTTGTGGCCAACCCACCTCTGATTCTGGCCAGTCTATCTTAAGTCTAACTGAAACAAAGTTCTAAGTTTTCCTGGTGTCATAGTAACTCCATAGTCTCCCTTAAATCCCTTTTTAACATTTTTTAACATAGTTCCTTGTGGGATGGGCTTACTTTGTGCCTGACCCATGTTTCCTGGAGACAAAACATCACACTCACACCACTTGCACACCACAAAACCAAGAATGGTAAAGAGGGCTCACACACACTTTTATAGTTTACACCAAACCAGAATCAAACCAAAATCAGAGTATCAAGAGATCCAAGCCAGGTCAAAACCAAAGTATCAAGCAAGCCAAGTCAAGTGAAAAACAAAAAGCAAAGTGCTGGTATAGGCACGTTGTGGGTAATCAGGCCATGCTTCCACTCAAATGAAGTGGGCAAGTTCCAAAGACCAGTCTTACCAATTTTCAGAAGCCCAGATTCCAAGTGCCAGTTCCTTATCAGTGTTCAGCCACTGCATTGATCCTCTATGGGGGCCTGCCACATGCTGCTCTATGGAGGCGTTCCACTGAGGCAATTGCCTACCTGAGTGCACTCTCAGTATCCGCATTGTTCAAGCCGCCCAGAGTCCCCCACGAGGATGCTCCACAGGGAAGGCCTAAGCTGCCTAAGGGGCTTCCTTGACTCTTTGTTAATTGCCTTGCTTCCTTGTCAAGGAACCAAGAAATTAAGAAGACGAGCTGCAGACAAAATCCCTCAGACACCAAGCTAAAAAAGGAAGGGCTTTATTCAGCCAGGAGCATTGGCAAGACTCATGTCTCAAAAACCGAGCTCCCTGAGAGAGCAATTCCTGTACCTCTTAAGGGCTTATAAGTCTAAGGGGTTCTTTATGAGAGGGTTGTAATTGATTGATCAAGCAGGGGGTACATGACTGGGGGCTGCATGCACTGGTAATCAGCACAGAACAAAGCAGGACAGGGATTTTCACAGTGCTTTTCCATACAATATTTGAAATCTATATATAACATAACCGATTAGGTCAGGGGTTGATCTTTAACTCCAAGGCCGAGGGTGTGGTGCTGGGCTGTCTGCCTATGGATTTCATTGCTGCCTTTTACTTTTTACTTCTCATTTGTTTGGAGGCAGAAATTGGGCAGAAGACGTATGAGGGCTGGTCTCCTCCCTTACTGGAACTGCTGTGCCATGCTGTGGCTTGAACTGGTTTTCCATTTGGTGTCCATGGAGCTAATTCATTTTGTGGCCACACTCCTGCATTCTTGATCAGCCTTTGACAACGAACACTGTCTGCATAACAAATGTGTCTTTCTCAGACTGCAGCAACTACAGGAGTGATTAACATAAAACAAAGGCTCCAGACAGTGTGCTCTCCCCATTCTTCCATGAATACCACTGTTTTTATTTAACCCTGCATTTGTGCACTCTGTTGGAAATGGTCACTCTTCCTCTCTCTGTCTCTCTTTCCCCATGCTGAGCTCAAAACTAAACAAGGCTTCCTTGCCTCCTTGGAAGCCTTGGCTAGTGCAGGCTTCCTCTTGGAGAGCTGCCTGTGGCATTCTGGATGCAAATGATTATTCACTGTCTGCTCCCTGATATTTCCTTAAGTACAGCATCAAAAGGGGCTGAATCACACATCATGTCTCTTGCAGGGAGCCCCAAGTCACCATGTTTCTCCCAGGCTGCAGGTGACATGCAACTGAACTTGGGGTGTGTTAATTCCCTGGAAATCAAAGAGGGAAACATGGCAGTGCTTAGGTAGCTGGCCTTGGGAGCTTGGCCCAAGGTTGCAAATAAATTTGCAAGTCCCATCATCCTGGCTTTTCAGCTCAGTTTCTTCATTGGGGATGTATAGATACCCTATTCTTTACCAGAGTATGGGTAGGTCCTGTTCCAGATACAGGGTGTTTCCAAGTCTTCCCTTTTGGGATTGCCTGCTTAGCAAATCTTGGGGAGAGAGAATATTTCAGGGATGTAAGCGGGCCAGGGCGACTGTGAAAAGACATAGAAGCTTCCTTCTGCTCTAATGAGCCATCTGTCAAGTTGTTTCCACAGCCCTCTTCTCATTTGCCCTAATTAAGATATACCAATAGCTTCTCTTATTGATCAGAGTCCAATGACTGGAGAAACACCAAGGTTCTTGGTCTTATGTGGTTAGGATTAACATGGACACATGTGGATTGGTTTAAGGAGTGAAGTTTAATAGGCAAGAAAGAAGGAAGGAAGAAGAAAACAGCTGCCCCATACAGAGACAGAGGGAGGGGAATTCCAACAAAGAGAAAACCTGTGTTGTGGGCTGGTGGTGGGGGAGTGATATGTGGCTGCTTATATGGTTTGATCAGACGTGTCATTCACGTAGCCAGAGAAAAAACTGGCCCTCCCACCCCAGCTTTTTAATATGCAAATGCAGGGCATCATGATGGTCTATGCACCTGAGAATATGTGGGAGAGGCCTTGTTGCCAGGCACATGTTGGGGCAAGGTAAGGACCATGGGAATCATCAAGCTTGGGTGGACCTAATTTCTCATGGCCAGCATTTGCATATCAAAGCTTGCCTGCAGGCTCTAACAACTTGGGCTTTCCTGCTAGACAAGAAATGTTTCCAGATCTACTTTAAAAGAAATGAAAACTTCCCAAGGACCCCTTTTCCTCTCTATCTGCCTAAAATAATTTCTTAATAACTCCTATAACATTATATGTCTCAAAACAGTCTTTTCAAAGTGAATCCTTATTGAAAGAAAGAGTACTTGTAGCATGGGTGTGTGTTGTGGGGGACAGGTATCTTTTGAAGCTATTAAAGCACTGTAGTAGACTATTGTTCATTTACAGCTCTCAAAGTCTACAAATTTTCCTAATTTAGACAGAAATCTGAGGCTCTTTACACTCAACTGGTGAAAATGGATAGCATTACCTATTTCCTTGTAGATGTTATAGTTTCCATTTAAACATAGACCATGCTATAAAGGTTCAGAAGGGAAGAGAAAGTATCAAATAGATCTTACATTGTATCTATCTATCTGTATCTATCTTCTTGCTTGTTGGCTTATTTTTCTGTTTCTCTATTGCCTCTTCCCCAAAAAGGAGTTGAGGCAAGCTCCATAAACATGGATGCAAAGGAATTGGCACATGCCTTAAAAAAAAAAAAAAAAAATAGCAGGAAGAAATAGAAAATAAGCCAGAAACATACTACTTACAAATTCTACCTAAGGTGAACCAACTCCCAGAAATTTAGGTAGTGTACTAATATAGTCACCAAATATGCATATGTGAATACTAAAGCTTCTGCAGATCCCTTAAGAATTCAGAATACAGCTAAGGCCAGGCTGATGAAAGTCTTGGCTCAAAGAACATGAGGATTTTCCATTGCAGAGGTCCTCTGTGTGTGAAATTTTCAAAGATTTGAGTAGAGTTATAAAAGTACCTCACATGTTATATTGTGCTCAGCAGTTACAGAGGGCTTTCTGCACAAGTTCTATCATTATTTTCTGTACCACGAAGTAGGTAGGGTAGTTTTACCATTTCGATGTAGGTAAAGAAACAAGGACTGAGAAATTAAAAAGCTGGGCAAAGCATCATAAGTAGCAAGGAACCAGTGAGACTATAACTAATGTATATAATTATATAATGTATACAATTAATATATACATTATCTCTTTCTCCTGGTTTGAGAGGAAAATTAATCGAGAATGAATTGGTAATCCAGCAATATTAGCAATAAAATAAAAATAGCCAATAACACTTATTGCCTTCCTAGTTTGTGATGAATCGAAGTATTAGTTTTCCATCAACAGGAAAAGCTCAGGCCCAATGAAGTGGTCAAAACACCATAAAGATAAAAATGAGTAAACTTGGGGGTGGAGCCAAGATGGCCGAATAGGAACAGCTGCAGTCTCCAGCTCCCAGCCTGAGCAACACAGAAGAAGGGTGATTTCTGCATTTCTGCTTGAGGTACCGGTTTCATCTCACTAGGGAGTGCCAAAGAGTGGGTGCAGGGCAGTTGGTGAAGCGCACTGTGCATGAGCCGAAGCAGGGCAAGGCATTGCCTCACTCAGGAAGCGCAAGGGGTCAAGGAGTTCCCTTTCCTAGTCAAAGAAAGGGGTAACAGACGGCACTTGGAATATCGGGTCAGTCCCATCCTAATACTGCGCTTTTCCAACGGGCCTGGAAAATGGCACACCAGGAGATTGTGTCCCGCACCTGGCTCAGAGGGTCCTATGCCCACGGAGTCTTGCTGATTGCTAGCACAGCAGTCTGAAATCAAGCTGCAAAGTGGCAGCGAGGCTGGGGGAGGGGTGCCTGCCATTGCCCAGGCTTGTTTAGGTAAACAAAGCAGCCAGGAAGCTTGAACTGGGTGAAGCCCACCACAGCTCAAGGAGGTCTGCCTGCCTCTGTAGGCTCCACCTCTGGGGGCAGGGCACAGACAAACAAAAACTCAGCAGGAACCTCCACAGACTTAAATGTCCCTGTCTGACTGGCAGCTTTGAAGAGAGTAGTGGTTCTCCCAGCATGCAGCTGGAGATCTGAGAATGGACAGACTGCCTCCTAAAGTGGGTCCCACACCCCTGACCAGCCTAACTGGGAGGCACCCCCCCAGTAGGGACAGACTGACACCTCATTCGGCCATGTACTCCTCTGAGACAAAACTTCCAGAGGAACTATCAGACAGCTGAATTTGTGGTCTCACGAAAATCCGCTGTTCTGCAGCCACCGCTGCTGACACCCAGCCAAACAGGGTCTGGAGTGGACCTCCAGTAAACTCCAACAGACCTGCAGCTGAGGGTCCTGTCTGGTAGAAGGAAAATTAACAAACAGAAAGGACATCCACACCAAAAACCCACCTGTACATCACCATCATCAGAGACAAAAAGTAGATAAAACCACAAAGATGGGGAAAAACCAGAGCAGAAAAACGGAAACTCTAAAAAGCAGAGCACCTCTCCTCCTCCAAAGGAACACAGTTCCTCACCAGCAACAGAACAAAGCTGGATGGAGGATGACTTTGACGAGTTGAGAGAAGAAGGCATCAGACGATCAAACTACTCTGAGCTATGAGAGGAAATTCAAAACAATAGCAAAGAAGTTAAAAACTTTGAAAAAAATTAGAAGAATGGATAACTAGAATAACCAATGGAGAGAAGGGCTTAAAGGAGATGATGGAGCTGAAAGCCAAGTTTCGAGAACTACGCGAAGATTGCAGAAGCTCAGTAGCAGATGCGATCAACTGGAAGAAAGGGTATCGCTGATGGAAGATGAAATGAAGGAAATGAAGAGAGAAGGGAAGTTTAGAGAAAAAAGAATAAAAAGAAATGAACAAAGCCTCTAAGAAATTTGGGACTATGTGAAAAGACCAAACCTACGTCTGATTGGTGTACCAGTAAATGATGGGGAGAATGGAACCAAGTTGGAAAACACTCTGCAAGATATTATCCAGGAGAACTTCCCCAATCTAGCAAGGCAGGCGAACATTCAGATTCAGGAAATACAGAGAATGTCACAAAGATACTCCTCGAGAAGAGCAACTCCAAGACACATAATTGTCAGATTCACCAAAGTTGAAATGAAGGAAAAAATGTTCAGGGCAGCCAGAAAGAAAGGTCGACTTACCCACAAAGGGAAGCCCATCAGATTAACAGTTGATCTCTCGGCAGAAACTCTACAAGCCAGAAGAGAGTGGGGGCCGATATTCAACATTCTTAAAGAAAAGAATTCTCAACCCAGAATTTCATATCCAGCCAAATTAAGCTTCATAAGTGAAGGAGAAATAAAATACTTTACAGACAAGCAAATGCTGAGTGATTTTGTCACCACCAGGCCTGCCCTAAAAGAGCTCCTAAAGGAAGCACTAAACATGGAAAGGAACAACCGGGACCAGCCCCTTCAAAAACACGCCAAATTGTAAAGACCATCGAGGCTAGGAAGAAACTGCAGCAACTAACGAGCAAAATAACCAACTAACATCATAATGACAGGATCAGATTCACACATAACAATATTAACGTTAAATGTAAATGGGCTAAATGCTCCAATTAAAAGACACAGACTGGCAAACTGGATAAGGAGTCAGGACCCATCAGTGTGCTGTATTCAGGAAACCCATCTCACGTGCAGAGACACACATAGACTCAAAATAAAGGGATGGAGGAAGATCTATCAAGCAACTGGATAACAAAAAAAGGCAGGGGTTACAATCCTAGTCTCTGATAAAATAGACTTTAAACCAACAAATATCAAAAGAGACAAAGAAGGCCATTATATAATGGTAAAGGGATCAATTCAACAAGAAGAGCTAACTATCCTAAATATATATGCACCTAACACAGGAGCACCCAGATTCATAAAGTAAGTCCTGAGTGACCTACAAAGGGACTTAAACTCCCACACAATAATAATGGGAGATTTTAACACCCCACTGTCAACATTAGACAGATCAACGAGACAGAAAGTTTACAAGGATATACAGGAATTGAACTCAGCTCTACATAAAGTGGACCTAATAGACATCTACAGAACTCTCCACCCCAAATCAAGAGAATATACATTTTTTTCAGCACCACACCACACCTATTCCAAAATTGACCACATAGTTGGAAGTAAAGCTCTCCTCAGCAAATGTAAAAGAACAAAAATTAAAACAAACTCTCTCTCAGACCACAGTGCAATCAAACTAGAACTCAGGATTAAGAAACTCACTCAAAATTGCTCAACTACATGGAAACTGAACAACCTGCTACTGAATGACTATTGGGTACATAATAAAATGAAGGCAGAAATAAAGATGTTCTTTGAAACCAACGAGAACAAAGACACAACATACCAGAATCTCTGGGACACGTTCAAAGCAGTGTGTAGAGGGAAATTTATAGCACTAAATGCCCACAAGAGAAAACAGGAAAGATCCAAAATTGACACCCTAACATCACAATTAAAAGAACTAGAGAAGCAAGAGCAAACACATCCAAAAGCTAGCAGAAGGCTAGAAATAACTAAAATCAGAGCAGAACTGAAGGAAATAGAGACACAAAAAACCCTTCAAAAAATTAATGAATCCAGGGGCTGGTTTTTTGAAAGGATCAACAAAATTGATAGACCGATAGCAAGACTAATAAAAAAGAAAAGAGAGAAGAATCAAATAGATGCAATAAAAAATGAAAAAGGGAATATCACCACTGATCCCACAGAAATACAATCTACCATCCCAGAATACTACAAACACCTCTATGCAAATAAACTAGAAAATCTAGAAGAAATGGATAAATTGCTCGACAAATACACCCTCCCAAGACTAAATCATGAAGAAGTTGAATCTCTGAATAGACCAATAACAGGTTCTGAAATTGTGGCAATAATCAATAGCTTACCAACCAAAAAGAGGCCAGGACCTGATGGATTCACAGCTGAATTCTACTAGAAGTACACGGAGGAACTGGTACCATTCCTTCTGAAACTATTCCAATCGATAGAAAAAGAGGGAATCCTCCCTAACACATTTTATGAAGCCAGCATCATCCTGATACCAAAGCCTGGCAGAGACATAACCAAAAAAGAGAATTTCATACCAATATCCTTGATGAACATTGATGCAAAAATCCTCTATAAAATACTGGCAAACCAAATCCAGCAGCACATCGAAAAGCTTATCCACCATAATCAAGTGGGCTTCATCCCTGGGATGCAAGCCTGGTTCAACATACGCAAATCAATAAATGTAATCCAGCATATAAACAGAACCAAAGACAAAAACCACATGATTATCTCAATAGATGCAGAAAAGGCCTTTGACAAAATTCAACAATGCTTCATGCTAAAAACTCTCAATTATCTAGGTATTGATGGGATGTATCTCAAAATAATAAGAGCTATCTACGACAAACCCACAGCCAATATCATACTGAATGGGCAAAAACTGGAAGCATTCCCTCTGAAAACTGGCACAAGACAGGGATTCCCTATCTCACCACTCCTATTCAACATAGTGCTGGAAGTTCTGGCCAGAGCAATCAGGCAGGAGAAGGAGATAAAGAGTATTCAATTAGGAAAAGAGGAAGTCAAATTGTCCCTGTTTGCAGATGACATGATTGTATATCTAGAGAACTCTATTGTCTCAGCCCAATTTCTCCTTAAGCTGATTAGCAACTTCAGCAAAGTCTCAGGTTACAAAATCAATGTATAAAAATCGCAAACATTCTTGTACACCAATAACAGACAAACAGAGAGCCAAATCATGGGTGAACTCCCATTCACAATTGCTTCAAAGAGAATAAAATACCTAGGAATCCAACGTACAAGGGATGTGAAGGACCTCTTCAAGGAGAACTACAAACTACTGCTCAATGAAATAAAAGAGGATACAAACAAATGGAAGAACATTCCATGGTGACTCATGGGTTGGAAGAATCAATATCATCAAAATGGCCATACTGCCCAAGGTAATTTATAGATTCAATGTCATACCCATCAAGCTACCAATTACTTTCTTCACAGAATTGGAAAAAACTACTTTAAAGTTCATATGGAACCAAAAAAGAGCCCTCATCGCCAAGTCAATCCTAAGCCAAAAGAACAAAGCTGGAGGCATCACGTTACCTGACTTTAAACTATACTACAAGGCTACAGTAACAAAAACAGCATGGTACTGGTACCACAACAGAGACATAGATCAATGGAACAGAACATAGCCCTCAGAAGTGATGCCACATATCTACAACTATCTGATCTTTGACAAACCTGACAAAAACAAGAAATGGGGAAAGGATTCCCTATTTAATAAATGGTGCTGGGAAAACTGGCTAGCCATATGTAGAAAGCTGAAACTGGATCCCTTCCTTACACCTTATACAAATATTAATTCAAGATGGATTAAAGACTTAAATGTTAGACCTAAAACCATTAAAATCCTACAAGAAAACCTAGGCAATACCATTCAGGACATAGGCGTGGGCAAGTAGTTCATGTCTAAAACACCAAAAGCAATGGCAACAAAAGCCAAAATTGACAAATGGGATCTAATTAAACTAAAGAGCTTCTGCGCAGCAAAAGAAACTACCATCAGAGTGAACAGGCAACCTACAGAATGGGAGAAAATTTTTGCAACCTACTCATCTGACAAAGGGCTAATATCCAGAATCTACAATGAACTCAAACAAATTTACAAGAAAAAAACAAATAACTCCGTCAAAAAGTGGGCGAAGGACATGAACAGACACTTCTCAAAAGAAGACATTTATGCAGCCAAAAAACACATGAAGAAATGCTCATCATCACTGGCCATCAGAGAAATGCAAATCAAAACCACAGTGAGATACCATCTCACACCAGTTAGAATGGCCATCATTAAAAAATCAGGAAACAACAGGTGCTGAAGAGGATGTGGAGAAATAGGAACACTTCTACACTGTTGATGGGACTGTAAACTAGTTCAACCATTATGGAAGTCAGTGTGGCGATTCCTCAGGGATCTAGAACTAGAAATACCATTTGACCCAGCCACCCCATTACTGGGTATACACCCAAAGGACTATAAATCATGCTGCTATAAAGACACATGCACACATATGTTTCTTGCGGCACTATTCACAATAGCAAAGACTTGGAACCAACCCAAATGTCCAACAACAATAGACTGGATTAAGAAAATGTGGCACATATACACCATGGAATACTAAGCAGCCATAAAAAGTGATGAGTTCGTGTCCTTTGTAGGGACATGGATGAAACTGGAAACCAGCATTCTCAGTAAACTATCACAAGGACAAAAAACCAAACACTGCATGTTCTCACTCATAGGTGGGAATTGAACAATGAGAACTCATGGACACAGGAAGGGGAACATCACACTCCAGGGACTGTTGTTGGGTGTGGGGAGGAGTGAGGGACAGCATTAGGAGATATACCTAATGCTAAACAACAAGTTAATGGGTGCAGGAAATCAACATGGCACATGGATACATATGTAACAAACCTGCACATTGTGTACGTGTACCCTAAAACCTAAAGTATAATAAAAAATAAAAATAAAAGAATGAGTAAACTCTATAATTTGGTAATCATGATGATGAATTTAAGGGAAATATTCAGAGATGTCTGGAAATATTTACTGTCAAGACTGTTCATTGAGTATTATTTGCATTTTATAAAAAATGGGAAAAATCAAGTGGCTCCAAATATAATGATTAAGTATATAGTGTGCTTTCTTTGTACTAAAATATTACAAGTAGATGTTAAATTTTGTTTTCAAATAATAATATATGATGTGGGAAAGCACATATCATAATGGCTGAAGTGACACTATTGCAAATTATAAAATTATAGATTGAGAATCAGTTCTCAAACTTTATAGAATCTCCTTGGGGCGGGGGGTGCTTGGTAAAATAGTTAGTTGACCCTTCTCTACCTCCAGTGTTTCTGATTTAGTCAGTTCAGGGTAGTGACCAAGAAATTGTTGTTGTTGTTGTCACTTTGTTTTGAGAAGGAGTCTCGCTCTGTTGTCCAGAGTGGAGTGCGGTGGCACAATCTCAGCTTATTGCAACCTCTGTCTCCAGGTTCAAGCCATTCTCCTGTCTCAGCCTCCCAACTGCCTGGGACTACAGGCACCCCACCATGCCTGGCTAATTTTTGGATTTTTTAGTAGAGACAGGGCTTTGCCATGTTGACCAGGCTGCTCTCAAACTCCTTATCTCAAATGATCTGACCAACTCAGCCTCCCAAGTTGTTAGATTACAGGTGTGAGCCACTGTGCTGGGCCTAGAAACTGTGTTTCTAACAATTTCCTATGTAATGTTGATGCTATTGGTTCAGGCACCCCATTGAATTAAATACATGTGTTTTAAGTGTGTGAGCAAGGTCATCCTTGCTTGCAGGGCAGTGCGGTCCACACTAGCTGTTGATCGCACTCAATGGGGAACCTTTAAAAAGGTATAAGTGTCCAGTGACATTCTCCAATGAGAATGTAAAGTGGCACAGTCACCATGAAAAAGGGTTTTTCATTTCCTCAGTAAGATGAAAATGGAGTTACCAAACATCTTAGTCCTTTCTGGCTGCCATAACAAAATGCCATAGGCTGGGTGGCTTATAAATAATAGACATTTCCATCTCATAGTTCTGGGGACTCAAAGATCAAGGCACCAGCAGATCTAGTGCCTGGTGAGAACCTGCTTCCTGGTTCATAGAGAGGGGCTTCTCAGTGTGGTGGAGAAGGCACATGGTGGAAGAGGTGAGGGAGCTCTCTGGGGCTTTTTTCATAAGGACACTAATGCCATTCATAAGGGCTCCTCCCTCATCGCCCCTCATCACCTCCACCCTCGTCACCTAGACCATGTCCCAGAGATCTAAATCACCTCTTACAGCTCTATCTTGGGGGTTGAGATCTCAACATATGTATGCCTTTTGGGAGGACAGAGACATTCTGTCTGTGGTACCATATGAACCAGAAATTACACTCCGAGGCATCCATGTATGTGTGTGTGTGTGTGTGTGTGTGTATATATATACACGCACAGATACACACATCTATTATGTATGTATGTATGTATGTATGTATCTATCTATCTATCTATCTATCTATGCCCCTAAATTTTAAAAACAAGTGTCCAAAGACATGTAAAGACAAGCGGCTTCTACTGTTCGAATACTAATAGCAGGGCTCTTCACAATATTCACATTTGGAAACAAACCAAATATATATCAACAGATTAGTGGATAAACAAATGTGGTATATCTATACAGTTTAATAGTATCCAGCCATAAATAGAAATAAACTACTGGTATATGCTATAATAGAGATTAAATGAAATAGCTAGATCAAGTGAAATAAGCTAGACACAAAAGACCACATATTGTATCACTCTATTTATATGAAATATTCAGAATAAGAAAAGCCATAGACACAGGAAGTAAATTAGTGTTTGCTGGGGTCTGAGGATGGGAGCAGGGAATAAGGAATGATTGCTAACAGGTACTGGCTTTCCTTTTGGGGTAAGAAAAAAGTGATAATTGTTGCACAACATTGTGAAATGTAGAAGCCTTTTAATTATACACTCTAAAATAGTTAATTGAATGTTGTCTGCATTTTGTCTCAATGTTTTTAAATGTCTAGAATCTCAAGAGATTTCAATATCATAATTTTGACATCAGTCATTCATATTTTTATAAAGCTTCCAAAATGATGCTAATGTGCAGCTGGAAAGCTGGGGCTTGACTTAAAGCCCCAGGCCTGGTGGGATTTCAGACAATAGCCACAAAGGGTAAGTAACACTGTTTGTTTACTTGGTATGATTCAATGAAGCAAAAGAGCAATTTCAGTGGGTGAATTCTTAGCACTTCACTAACTCTGTGTCCATGAACTAGCCACATCAACCCCACCTGGGACTTTGTCAGAAACAGAGACTCTCCAGCCCACTCTAGACTTCCTAACTCAGACCTACCTTTTCATAAGATCCTTGTGACATAGGCATTGATATAGGCATCAATGCTTCAGAAGCACTGGAGAGGTTATGCAGCCTTTCCATCATCGTGTTTTAGGAAACACTGGTCTTGCTGAGGTACTATTGCACATCCTCAGACAAATGGCTTGTATTGTTTGAGTGGCTTAGGAGATATTTGTTGGAAGAAAGTTAAACATTGTCATATTTTTCAGGATCTCTCTACATCTTTGAGAAGTTCTCATGATGCAGGGCAGACAAGCCACAAAGTGAGGCTTATTCCTTGTGGGTTCTCGGCTTTGCCCAGGGAAGAATTGAAGGACAAGCTGCAGGTGGAGGTAAACAGCTTTACTGAAGAGGCAATGTTACAGCTCCAGCTGTGTTACAGCTCTGTGACTTTTCCTGCAGAACAGGATAATCCTGTAGGCAGAGTGTGTCATATGTATACCCTCCTCTTTTTTTTTCTTTTTTTTGAGATGGAGTCTCACCCTGTGGTGCAGGCTGGAGTGAGTGGCACAATTTCAGCTCACTGCAAACTCCTCCTCCCCAGTTCAAGTGATTCTCTTGCCTTAGACTCCCAAGTAGCTGGAATTACAGGTGCCTGCCAACACACCCAGCAAATTTTTGTATTTTTAGTAGAGACAGGATTTCACCATATTGTCCAGGCTGGTCTCAAACTCCTGACCTCAAGTGATTTGCACACCTCAGCCTCCCTAAGTGCTAGGATTACAGGTGTAAGCCATTGTGCCTAGCTCATACCCACTTTTAATTTCCTGCAGATTAAAGGGAAGTTTGTGCAGAAATTTCTAGGCAAGGGGTAGTAAATTTGGGGTCACTGGGACATTGCCATGGAAAGGGGTGGAAACTCCTGGATGTTGCCATGACAATGGTAACTGACATGGCACACTGGTGGGTATGTCTGATGGAAACCTACTTCTGCCTCAGCCCTGTTTTAGCTACTCCTCAACTTGGTCCCATGACCAAACTTTGCCTCTGGAGCCCAGTTCTGTCTCCTACTCAACCTGGACCCAGCAACTCTCCACTGAGTATTGTCTGGTTTGTTGTGCAATCATATCCCAAACTATTTGAAAAAGGAAACTCCTTTTAAAGGACCACTTCAGGACCCTGAGGGACTCTAGTGATCTGCAAAGTACAATCTGGAAAATGCTGCTCCAGGATCTTCTAGGCCACCCAGCCTCAACTAAATGTTAGAAATTATCTTGAATTTGGTGAAACTTTAAGAGTGACCCTAAATTTCAGTACCCAAGAAGATGGAGTGTGAAGCAGTGGATTTCACTGAGACCTGCATCACAAAACAAAAGAAAACATGGAAAAGAGGCAGAGTCCCCTGATAGCATGGCTCTTTTTCACTGTATACCAAGAAGATTTTGAAGTTTCATCCTTAGAGTCAGGGTAACCTGAAAAGCCAAGACAGCACAACAAACACTGAGCATGTTCCTGAGAAATTCCCAACTTTCCACTCATCTAAAAACACTATGAACTTTTCCATTGAAATTTTCCAGGTTACGTTTGTCTCAACTAATGTCTGAGGAAAACTTTAAGATGTGATTTTCAAATACATCCTGAGATGACTTAATTACTGTACTAAAAAAAACTATCCAGATGAAAAAGAAAGCTTATGAACTTATGGAAAGAGTTTCAACTACTGCCCTTCTAGTCAGATCAATGGACTTGTCTTTTTTTCTTGTTTCTTTGAGATGGGGTCCCACTGTGCCACCATGGCTGGAGTGCAGTGGTCTGGTCATAGCTCACTACAGCTTGGTTTGTTTTTGTTGTTTTTTGTTTGCTTGTTTTAATTTTCTGCTGTAGAGATAGGTTCTCACTACATTGCTCAGGCTTGTCTTGAACTCCCTGACTCAAGCAATCTTCCTGCTTCTGCCTTATAGAACACTGGGATTACTGGCATGAGCACTGTGCCTGGCCTTGTTTTTTTTTTTTTTTTCTTGTCCGTATTTCTCTGAAAGTCAAGTAATGCATATTGAAATTTGTTTTTCTGGAAATGACTGGAAATATGAACATAATTTTTTAAATTGTGCAATTTATTCAAAAAGTTGGGTGGACAGGAGACCTCAGAGGTGAAAGATGAATATGGTTTTAGTATTGAGATGATGAAGAATGATTTTCTGTGTTCTGTGTCTCAATCTGTTAGTATGAGTTTGTAGATGAGATGCTGACTCTGCTTATAGCCCCTTAATCCAAAGGTGCCCTTAGCTTTCACATCTGCTAAAGACTCGAATTGATTAACATAATTATTTATGAAAACTGAGGAAAAATTTATTTCATTGTAATATAGGGAAAAAAAAAGAATTTTTAGCCTAAGCCCACATTTCTGAATTTGGTTAATCTAATTTCCCTAAATTTAACTGTTGAGTAAAACAAGTGATTCACAAAAAATTGTGGTAATAAACGAGAAGACAAAAGCAAATGAATGCAAGAGGAATGGTGTTCACTGCAGTTAGGATACAAGGCATTGTGCACAATGTTTTTTTTTTTTTTTTTTTTTTTTTTTTTAAATAACACCTGTGCTTTAATTTCCTGAATAGAAAAC
Source organism: Symphalangus syndactylus (assembly GCF_028878055.3). Classification (NCBI taxonomy): domain Eukaryota; kingdom Metazoa; phylum Chordata; class Mammalia; order Primates; family Hylobatidae; genus Symphalangus; species Symphalangus syndactylus. Next base: position 11,837,298 of record NC_072448.2, read on the forward strand.
AAAGGTCAGGGTAGTTTCCATCCACCTTTCATTTGGTTCTGTGTCATCAGGACGGTGCAAGATCTTTCTGTTAAGGGTTTAGAGAGGTTGGAAAACTACAACCTGAGGGAAAAATTCAACCTATAGCAACTGGTTTTATCAATAAAGTTTTATTGATATGCAGCTGCATCCATTCGTTTACAGATTGTCTACAGCTCCTTTCATGCAACAATGGCAGAGTTGAATGTTTGCAACAGAGATCAGAAAGGACTAAAATGTCTGGGCCTTTGCAGAAAACTCTGCCATTCCCTGGCATTGAGTGATTCTGTAATATCAGCTCATTTCAGCATATATCTTATGATCAGGAGAGTTTAATATGGAAGAAGAATGATACTAGATCCATTTTGATGTCAAAAAAAAAAAAAAAACACAAGCCAACAGGTAACTATTGAGTTTTCTTAAATTTTATAACCCAATTCTTTGAGATTCTATTATATGGAAAGCAATGTAAGGGCTAGAAAGATGAGGAAAAGTGTTCTTGCCTTTAGAATGGTCTAATGTGTCGGAGGCAAATGACTACTAGTTTGAGTTGCAGACATGCTCTGAAAGAGATATTAACAAAGTTTTATGCTGGGTGATGGATTAAGGAGGAATGTAACTGAAAGCAGTCCAGTAGTTGCACAAGACTTCCTAAAGGGCACTGGTGTTTGGAGTAGTCTTCAAAAATGAAATGCATAAAAAGGAGATTATTCCAGTGTCCAAAGAAAGGAAGCTGGTCAGAAGGCCATGGAAGTGCAGTAAGTGTTGAAATAGATCCATTAAATGGGTTTCTGGAGCAGAACAAGACCTCTAGATGGCAGGTTTCTTTCCATGGGGTCATCTCCCTTTGCATTTCCTGTGACTGTGTAATTCTCTAGGGCTCTGAGCCTGTGTCAGAGTAGGGGTGGGAAATAAGGCAGATAGGAATGAACTTGAACGGGGGCAGATTTTACATTCCTGACTGAAGAGTCTGCATAAAACTCAGAGGAAGAGTTTTAGAGAGTGAAGCAACAATCTTTTTGGAATGATTTAGCTTTTTTATATAACTGCGTTGGATTAGAAGTGGAAGAGGTTGACTTCTTCCTCTGTCAAGAAAATTTTCCATTTCATAATGATTTCTGTCATGAGATGATAGGGTGTCATCACCTTTTCCTCATCATTTGAGACATAATGAGATAGATTTGCTTTCAGATGGGTCTTCTCTTCAAATTCACCAGGCAGCCCAGCATTGTCTATCCATTGGTCAGATTCTGAATGATTTACAGGTTGGTTTTCTATTCTTAATGCAGATGGACACCATGTGGATGAATTGGCTGTGTGAAACACTGGGAGGAAACAGCCCCAGCCAAAAGTCAGCAATCCTATGTATCCTTTCTTGCTTGCCTATCATTGGACAGAGATGTTTTCTAAAGGTTAGTTTGCATTAGAGAATGTATAGTTGTGTGATATGTGCTGACTTTCTGAAGATTTCCAGATGGCAGGTCACAAATCTGTCATAAAACTCTAAAAAAAGGAAAAACACCAGGGCTTCTGGCTCTACCACTATCTGCCTGCATGACTTTGGCAAATTATGTGACCCCAGAAGGTCTGTGGTTTCTTAACTCTGAAACAAGGGGCCAGTAAAATATTTTCTGCAAAGGGTCAGATCGTAAGTGGGTTCAGCTTTTCAGGCCACAGTGTCTCTATTCCATCCACTCAACTCTACCATTGTAGAAGAAAATCAGCCACAGACAAGGATGCAAATGAATGTGTGTGGCCAGATTTGGCCAGCGCAATGCAATGCACCTAACCCTGGACTAAATAACTTCTACAGCTCCAAGAAGATTATATGATAGGAAGACAAGAGAAGAGGGAAGTATAGAATGTGCTTGAGCTTTTCATTTTCTGTAATGGGAGAGAGCTCCTTTTTGTAGAGAGAAAGGCTCTAAATGGGGCCACAAATGAAATGTAAGTGGAACCCCATTGTGAGAAGGAGTTCATTTAAGTCACTGCAATCACCTGTCCTTGAAGCTTGTCATGACTGAAACAGACCATAGGGCTCTGCAGACCATTTGCAGAACAGACTGCTTGCAATTTATCCCCCATTTTGGTCACTCAGAACCCATGGTGCAAACAGACTCCAGCACATGATTGGGAACACTTTCTTTATATTAATATTATCTCACCATGAAAATTGCATTTGTTTAGGTGTGGCTGGGAGCCCAGGCTCTAGACTCACCTGGAATCCAGTCAACAGACTTGATGAGCTTGTGATTGTGTTATAAAGCAGCTCTCTAAGCAACACGAAGATGCTGCAATTATAATGTACCTTTGCAATTTGTCAGATACAGTGAAGCTTCAAACCACAGAAAAAAATGGAAAATGAATTTGAAACACCAATCACCAGAGGAACCATGACAACACAAACAAGAAACAAACAAGAAAGAAAAAACATAATCCTGATTTTTGTGTTCTGAATTGTGGATTTGAAATTGAGGCTCCTGTGGCGGCTGACAGCCTGTCTTGATGCTGCTGATGTCTGGGTGATGAACAGTCACGGGTTTCCTCCCACCTGCCTCAGTGGATTAATGAAGAACAAGGCAGGAATGGCAGACCTGCCATCTGGAATGACCTTACCAGATAAGACTGTTCTGCCTCCCCTGCCAAAGATGAAGAGGGCTTTCAGGATGCAGGAGACTGTTTTCCCCACACCTTAATGAGAAAAATTGACCTGTTTATTTACCAGCTGTCTTCTTTGTTTCTAATCCAAGCAATTGCTGCCAAGTGTTTTTCACTTCTTCCACGTTGAAATCAAGCAGAAAGCCCCATGAGTGTGGCTTATCTTTGGCAGACAATAAGGAATCAGGTTGGAGGAGTCACACAGACTCACTGGGAGACACATGGAATGGGAGACCAGCAAATATTTACACACTGTGTTTGATATCCATTCTTAGATGTGTGAGGATAACGTATGTGACATTTCAAGCACCGAGCCAGTGAGTGCCTTCTGTGTACAAAATGTGCTACTTTAGTCATGGCTGTATCACTTTTGGTGGAGTGCAGCCTTTGTGAGTTTCGTTGGTATGGTGGCCATTTCTCTGGGGCAAGAGTAAACAAGGAAAGCCATTGTTTTCCTGTGTGAGCTAGGGTTTTCTCTATAAATCTTGTAAATGGGTGTTCTACCTGTTGTGAACTTCTTGCTGAAAACTGTTTACTTTTGGAATATGCAAGTATGTTCATAAAAAGAGAATGAAATCTATTGGGGCCTCCAAAGACAGAGATCAGAATCTTAAATTAACTCTAGCAGTCTAGATATTTCCTGTATGTTCTCTGTGAATTTTTGATTTTGCAATTTTTAAAACACTTTATTTTTTTTTCTTTTCTCGGCTCTGTCTTCACAAAATGGACCTTGCTTTTTTTTTTCTTTCTTTTTTTTTTTTTTTTTTTTTTTGAGATGGAGTCTCACTCTGTCACCTAGGCTGGAGTGCAGTGGTGTGATCTCAGCTCACTGCAAGCTCCACCTCCTAGGTTCACACCATTCTCCTGCCTCAGCATCCTGAGTAGCTGGGATACAGGCCCCCTCTACCATGCCTGGCTAATTTTTGTATTTTTAGTAGAGTTGGGGTTTTCACCACATTAGCCAGGATCGTCTCAATCTCCTGACATGATGATCCATCCAACTCGGCCTCCCAAACTGCTGGGATTACAGGTGTGAGCCACCGTGCCTGGCTGCAATTTTTAATATCAAAAAGAATTATATAGATCATAACAACGAACATGTAGCTAACATACCCAAGCACACACAGAAATTAAGTTGTAAAGCCATTGAGTTCAGGGACTTGACTTCAGCTCAATTTTTTTTTTCAAACTGAGTCTCACTGTCACCCAGGCTGGAGTGCAGTGGTGTGATCTCTGCTCACTGCAATGTCCGCCTCCCAGGTTCAAGCAATTCTTCTTTCCCAGCCTCCAGAGTAACTGGAACTACAGGCACATGCCACCGTGTCCCGCTAATTTTTGGATTTTCAATAGAGAAAGGGTTTCACCATATTGGTCAGGCTGGTCTCCAACTCCTGACCTCTGGTGATCCACCTGCCTTGGCCTCCCAAAGTGCTGGGGTAACAGGCATGGCCACTGTGCACAGCTAATATTCTTAAATCTATGCTATGTTAGGTAGAACTATGGTTCATCTACCTTGGTACCAATGACATTTGGGGATGGATGATTCCTTGCTGTGTGGGCTGTCCCTTGCATTGTAGGATATTTAGCAGAATCCCTGGCCTCCATCCAAAAACTACCAATGCCATCCCCACAAACACTCACTGTAACAACCCCAAATGACTCTAGAACAGCCAGATGTACCCAGGGAGAACAAAGTCACCCCTGGTTGAGAACTGCTACATCGAGCTACATAAAATTCCAACATTTGATTACTCTGAACCTGCAAAAGTGGAAATTTCAATTGAACTTGGTCCAATTGAAGTCTGTTTCTGCTGAAGCTTCCCTGACAGGCTAATTTTTTAGATGGGTTGAGAAGGTTGTTGAGTAAATGGGAAACGAGAGACCTGGAAGGGCTTTGCAAACCCCAGAACTCCAGTATGTGCAGCAGTCACAGAGCCATGGCAGATTTGGAATAGATTGAGATGAGAACCAAGGAACTGATGTGGTTTGAAATTAATTTACTTTAAAGCATAAATGCAGGTTAATTGCTGACAAAGACAGTTGCAGATGGTCATGGAAACCTGGAGAGGGGCTCAATGTAAAGTTTCTTAAAGTCTTAAACCAATAAAACTCAAATCCCTTTCCTCACTCTCCAAGGAGTCCAATCCATTTTGAAAGAGGGTTTAAGCAAATTTGAATGTTTCTTCACTGATTTCTACCATACTCTTATATTGTGGAAGCTCTTCCTAAGTCCATTTGTGTTTCCTGGCTAAGTGTGGAATGACTGTGCTGTTATATCCCATCGTCGGCAAAGGGTACCTGCTATGAAGGGTGAATTGGGATCAGCCTAGGTCTTCATTAAGAACAAAAGGAGACCATGTGTGGCTGTGTATTCCACATTCACCAGTGACTAATGAGGAAGATAAAATAGAGAGTAGTTCCCCTCCTGTGAGGTCTCCATTCAGGATGTTGCACAGCCTCATTAATGAGCTATTGCCATAGCAAAGCAGGAAATTAAAAATGGCAGCACTAACATGCATGAGCCCTTCCTCTGGCAGGTGCTTTACAAACAATAAGAGTAGTGGCTCTCCATTTGTTAGCAGTGGACAATTGCATATCATTGTTGACCAGTTTCTTGGTGTATCACTAGCTTAACTAAGATAAATAATTCCACTGCCTTACAAGGCTGTGCCTACTCAATGCACTGGGGTCTAATTTTTCTAGTTACGAATGTCACCTTTCAAAATATGGAAAATACAGTTAAGAAAAATCTTTCAAATTACTGATCAGATTGCCATCACTTCTTACAGTTTAAAAAAAATGGTATGCTGGGTGTGGTGGCTCATGCTTGTAATCCCAGCACATTGGGAGGCTGAGGTGGATGGATCACAATGTCAGGAGATTGAGACCCTACTGGCCAACATGGTGAAACCCTGTCTCTACTAAAAATACAAAAATTAGCTGAGTGTGATGAGACGTGCCTGTAATCCCAGCTACTCTGGAGGCCAAGTCAGGAGAATTGCTTAAATGAGGAAGTTGGAGGTTGCAGTGAGCTGAGTTCACACCACTGTACTCCAGCCTGGAGACAGAGAGAGATTCCATCTCATAAAAAGAAAAAAAAAGGTGTAAACCATTTTAATGAATGTGACAGGTACATTTGTTCATCTCACTAAAGGTCCTTTTTGGGTTGCTGTTGTTGCTGATAGCTTTATTCTTTCTTATTTTAATTAAACATTTTATTTTGATATAATTATAATCATGTATTTGTAGGAAAGAATATAGATGAATCCTCTGTATTTTAGTACACGTTTATGTAATGGTCCTTGAAATGGCAGTACTGTAGAATTGGAGAACAAATTACTGGGTGCTGAGAATTAAGGAGGGAAAGGCAGGAGGAAGGTAAGTATGGCTTTAAAAGGACAACATAAGAGATCTTTGTGTGGATGGAAATATTCTATATCATGGTTACAGAAACAACAGTATCTTGGTTGTCTTTTGTACTAAAATTTTATAAAATAGTACTATTTCTATTTCAGTTTATCTGTAGTGTTTTAGTTTATGTCTTTGCATAAGCTTCCTTAGTAGTTTCTCTAGGTGCTATATGATATATTCATAACTATCACAGTCTACTGATGTCACCATTTTACCACTTTTAGTGAATGCAAAAACATTGCTTCCCCTTTACCTTCCCCCATTTATAATTATCTTAAGTATTTTTCAGCAGGTACATAGAACCACATCAAAGAAATGTTCTAGTTTTTGGTTCAACACTCAAATACAATTGAGAGTATTCCAGATGAGAAGGAGAGCATATTTATTTATCCATAATTTTGCATATTGACTTTCCTTACTGGCACTTCAAGGTTTATTCTGTTTTCATTTCCTTACATTTAAAGAACTTCTTTAAACAAGTTATTTTAGAGTAGATCTGCTGTTGACAAATTCCGTTAGATTTTCTTCATTGGAGAATTTCCTGATTTCCCTTTCATTCCTAAGGGATATTTTTACTGGATATGAAGTTCTGGGTTGACAGTTCCTTTTTTTTTTTTCAGCATCTGAAAAATACATGCCACTTCCATCTGTCCTCCATCAATTCCGGTAATGAATTTTTATTACTTGAATGATCTGTTTCATAGAGGTAAGATATTACTTTTTGTGGCTGCTTTCAAAATTTTTTGGTGTGTTTGGTTTTCAGAAGTATAATTAAGAAGGGCCTTGCTGTGGATTTCTTGAGATTTACCTTGTTTGGCCTTCACTCAGTTTCTTGCATCTGTTGGCTTATGTCTTTTGGCAAAATTGGCAATTTTTAAGCTACCATCTCCTTGAGTATTTTCTAAACTCCACCCTCTTTCTCTGTTTTTTTTCAAGCATTTAACCAGTTGTTTTATCCCTAATTGTTAATTACAGCTCACATCACATGCCCAAAGAGGGAGTCTGGTATCTTCTTCGCTAAGGCTGGGTGGACTTTCTGTGATCCTTCTGTGTAAAATATGTTGCTATCACATCTCAGTAATTTCTCACTAGTGTTTTTAAGGTTTATTGAGAGCCTTAATGATTTCAGATGAATTTTAGAAAGAAAATCTGAGAAGTTCCTGAAAACATTTACTAAAGTTTTTAATTATTATAGAAATTGATGTGATAATATGAAAAATGGAAATAATTAAAATATTTATAGTTTGAATCCTGCAACATGATTTATTGTTCCTGTCTATGCAAGTCTAATTATGTATTGCTCAGCTTTAAGTGATTTAAGGCTTTAGGATTTTCTAGACAGGTTTTATATATTTCTTGTTAAGGCTAGTTCTAGGTATTTTATTTATTTTTATTGTTTTGAGACAAGATCTGGCTCTGTCATCCAGCCTGGAGTGCAGTGGTGTGACCTTGGCTCACTGCAACCTTTGTATCCTGGGCTCAAGCAATTCTCCCACCCCAGCCTCCCAAGCAGCTGTGACTGCAGGCGGACACCACCACACAGAGACAACTTTTATAAGGTTTTTATTTTGGTAGAGATGAAGTTTCACCATGTTGCTGAGGCTGTTGTTGAACTCCTGGGGTCAGGTGATCCTCCCACGTTAGCCTCCCAAAGTGCTTGGATTACAGATGTGAGCCACCAAACTTACCCATATTTTCCATTTTAATTGCTATTAGGATAGACTCCTTTTAGGTAATCATTTAAAACTAGCTTTATTTTGTGTATAGAAATATTGTTGTTTTATTATGTTTATTTTATATTTAGTCATTTTATTAAAATTTCTAATTAACTGCTAGTTGTTTTTCAGGGGTGTATTTGGTATTTTTAAATATGTTCCTCATAGATTTCTTACTTCCTACAACAGATGCCCAAATTTTAATTACAAAACAGATACAGGCATATTCTGAAATATGCCTAGTAAACAAACATGCCCATAATCCATGATTTTGATAAATGTTACATTTAAATTCATCACCTGCTGATTGGCATTCAACATATCATACTTAAGGCTTTGAGAACTCCTGAATTTAAGGGCCCAACTAGCCTTGTTTAACCCACTGTTTATGACGTGCAATCCATACATATCCAAACCCATGGAAAATACATAGAAACTCCACATATATTGCACTTTTAGACAAGTTTTTATATTCTTAAAATGTAAAGAAATCTTACAAAGCAAGGCCAATGTGATAAACTCCCACAGTAGAAAGATGGGGAACTGACAGAAAAAATCCACATGGCCTATAAGCCATTTTCACTCAGCAAATTCATGAGACCATGATTATGTCCAGAGTGGCCTTTGTTTCTGATATTCCATTTCAACAGCTGCCTTGCACTGAAATTTAAATTATTTATAACCTTGGCTGCCAAGACCACATGGGGTGTCCTCTGCCTTGCCACCTGCTTATCTAATTCTATGTCGATTTAGCAGGGATCTCTCTGTCTTTACCATCCTATTTCCTGATACCTGCATAGTTTGATTACTCTCTGAAGGTCAAACAAGCCAAGAGATAATTTTCTGAGGCAAAATCCCTGCTGGATATGAAGATGGAAATTTTGCTACAATTTCGATGGGTGAGACAAGTAGACATGATTTATTTTCTAACTCCCAATACCATGATAAAGAGTTGAAAGAATTCCAGAAAGAGAAAGACACCAGCCAATAATTTTTAGTTGTGTGTTGTTTGAAAACATAAATCTCTATGTAGGAAAATATAATGGTAACAGTTCAGAACCCCTGTTTCTTGTAAACACTCTTGCTGATGAAACAAGGTATCTACACCATTCTGCCTTTCTAAAGGATAATACATCCAGAGGTATAAAAATGTTCATGACCTTTGATCCATAATTAATTATTTAGAAAAATATTCACAGATATCAACCACAATTTAGGTCAAGAACATTCACAACAATGTTATTTAAAACAACAATAACAACAAAAACCCCATGGTGAGCAATGATAAGGAAGCATTTAACCACGTTTTGATATAAACAGAGGTGATGTTGTTACATAGTCTTGGGGTCAGGATACTTTCTGTAAGAGGCTAAATGGAGAATATTTTTGGCATTGAGGGACCTATGTTCTCTCTCACAATTATGCAGTTCTACCCTTGTGTCTGAAAGGCAGCAATAACCAATAATATATAAAGAAATAGGTATGTTTGTGCTCTAATAAAATTTCCTTTAAATTTGAATTTCATATAATTTTAAGGTGTCATGAAGTTTTTTTTAAAAGACAAGGTAAAATCTGTGCTCACTGCAACCTCCATCTTCTAGGTTCAAGTGATTCTCCCACCTCAACCTCCTGAGTAATGGGGACCACAGGTGCACATCACCACGCCTGGCTAGTTTTCATATTTTTAGTAGAGACGGGGTTTTGCCATGTTGGCCAGACTGGTCTCCAATGATCCTGTGGATCCTGTCCTCAAGTGATCCACCCACCTCAGCCTCCCAAAGTGCTGGGATTACAGGGATGAGCCATCATGCCTGGCCAAAATATTATATTTTATTTTTATTTTTAAGAGCAACTTCAACATGTAGAGGCCATACTTACTCATGGGCAGTGAGACAGTGTTTGGCCATGGGCTGTGGTTTGTTAACACTGGGATAGCTACTAAAATAATATTTTCAAATGTTATTTTACATGGGAATATGCTCACAATATAATATTGAATGAAAAACAGTAGAACTTAAAATTATTTTTAGAGTATGCCTTCATTTTAAAAAAATAAAGGAATATAAGGGGAACCAGAAAGAAATATCCAAAAGCATTAAAATATTTTATTGTATTTATTTTACATTTAGCCATTTTATTAAAATTTCTAATTAATTGTTAGTTGTTTTTCAGTGGTATTCTCCAGGGTGGCCTCTGAATGATTTTTACTCCCTCTGTGTGCTTTTCTATGTTTGCTAAATGCTTTACAAGGAGAATTATTTTTATAAGAAACATTATTTTAAAACATACTCTTCTTTAAAAACCTATTCTCAAGCCAGTTCATTCTTCTGCTATCTTAAGGATTCATTTTTCTTAGTTTGAAATTTATTTCTTCTGCCCGTCACCTGTTTCCTACATTCAGAGATGTTTGTCATTTATTTTCAGAAATCCTTCACTCACTTCTTCACTCATTCTTTCTCTTTTCTCCTCTCTCTCCCAACAATCTTTCTCATTTATGACATTTTTCGAAGTTCTATTCTCAGCCAACAGGAGAAAAAATGTTGAAATATATTCATTATAATACTGCAAATGGAAGGGGTGGAGCCAAGATGGCCAAATAGGAACAGCTCTGGTCTACAGATCCCAGCATGAGCCGCACAGAAGATGGGTGATTTCTGCATTTCCATTTGAGGTACTGGGTTCATCTCACTAGGGAGTGCCAAACAGTGGGTGCAGGACAGTTGGTGCAGCACACTTTGCACGAGCTGAAGCAGGGCGAGGCATTGCCTCACTCCAGAAGCACAAGGGGTCAGGGAGTTCCCTTTCCTAGTGAAAGAAAGGGATAACAGATGGCACATGGAAAATCGGGTCAGTCCCACCCTAATACTGTGCTTTTCCAACAGGCTTGGAAAATGGCACGCTAGGAGATTGTGTCCCACACCTGGCTCTGAGGGTCCTATGCCCAGGGAATCTCTCTGATTGCTAGCACAGCAGTCTGAGATCAAACTGCAAAGCAGCAGTGAGGCTGGGGGAGGGGCGCCCAGCATTGCCCAGGCTTGCTTAGATAAACAAAGCAGCCAGGAAGCTTGAACTGGGTGGAGCCCACTATAGCTCAAGGAGGCCTGCCTGCCTCTGTAGGCTCCACCTCTGGGGGCAGGGCACAGACAAACAGAAAGTCAGCAGGAACCTCTGCAGGCTTAAATGTCCCTGTCTGACAGCTTTGAAGGGAGTAGTAGTTCTCCCAACACACAGGTGGATACCTGAGAATGGACAGACTGCCTCCTAAAGTGGGTCCCTGACTGCTGACCAGCCTAACTGGGAAGCACCCCCCAGTAGGGACAGACTGACACCTCACTCAGCCAGATACTCCTCTGAGACAAAACTTCCAGAGGAACTATCAGACAGCGGAATTTGTGGCCTCACAAAAATCCACTGTTCTGCAGCCACCACTGCTGACACTCAGCCAAACAGGGTCTGGAGAGGACCTCTAGCAAACTCCAACAGAACTGCAGATGAAGGTCCTGTCTGGTAGAAGGAAAAATAACAAACAGCAAGGACATCCACACCAAAAACCCATCTGTACATCACCATCATTAAAGACCAAAAGTAGATAAAACCACAAGATTGGTGAAAAAACAGAGCAGAAAAACTGGAAACTCTAAAAAGCAGAGCACCACTCCTCCTCCAAAGGAATGCAGTTCCTCAACAGCAGTGGAACAAAGCTGGATGGAGAATGACTTTGACGAGTTGAGAGAAGAAGGCTTCAGACAATCAAACTATTCTGAGCTATGGGAGGAAATTCAAAACAATAGCAAAGAAGTTGAAAACTTTGAAAAAAAATTGGATGAATGGATAACTAGAATAAACAATGGAGAGAAGGGCTTAAAGGAGCTGATGGAGCTGAAAGCCAAGTTTTGAGAACTATGCAAAGATTGCAGAAGCCTCAGGAGCCAATGTGATCAACTGGAAGAAAGGGTATCAGTGATGGAAGATGAAATGAATGAAATGAAGTGAGAAGGGAAGTTTAGAGAAAAAAGAATAAAAAGAAATGAACAAAGCCTCCAAGAAATTTGGGACTATGTGAAAAAACCAAATCTACATCTAATTTGTTTACCTGAAAATGACAGGGAGAATGGAACAAAGTTGGAAAACACTCTGCAGGATAATATCCAGGAGAACGTCCCCAATCTAGAAAGGCAGGCGAACATTCAGATTCAGGAAATACAGAGAATGTCACAAAGATACTCCTCGAGAAGAGCAACTCCAAGACACATAATTGTCAGATTCACCAAAGTTGAAATGAAGGAAAAAATGTTAAGGGCGGCCAGAGAGAAAGGTCGGGTTACCAACAAAGGGAAGCCCATCAGACTAACAGCTGATCTCTCAGCAGAAACACTAAAAGCCAGAAGAGAGTGGGGGCCAATATTCAACATTCTTAAAGAAAAGAATTTTCAACCCAGAATTTCATATCCAGCCAAACTAAGCTTCATAAGTGAAGGAGAAATAAAATAATTTACAGACAAGCAAATGCTGAGTGATTTTGTCACCACCAGGCCTGCCCTAAAAGAGCTCCTGAAGAAAGCACTAAACATGGAAAGGAACAACTGGTACCAGCCAATGCAAAAACATGTCAAATTGTAAAGACCATTGAGGCTAGGAAGAAACTGCATCAACTAATGATCAAAATAACCAACTAACATCATAATGACAGGATCAAATTCACACATAACAATATTAACTTTAGAAGTAAATGGGCTAAATGTTCCAATTAAAAGACACAGACTGGCAAACTGGAAAAGGAGTCAAGACCCATCAGTGTTCTGTATTCAGGAAACTCATCTCACGTGCAGAGACACACATAGACTCAAAATAAAGGGATGGAGGAAGATCTATCAAGCAAATGGAAAACAAAAAAAGTCAGGGGTTGCAATCCTTGTCTCTGATGAAATAAATTTTAAACCAACAAAGATCAAAAGAGACAAACAAGGCCATTACATAATGGTAAAGGGATCAATTCAACAAGAAGACATAACTATCCTAAATATATATGAACCCAACACAGGAGCACCCAGATTCATAAAGCAAGTCCTGAGTGACCTACAAAGGGACTTAAACTCCCACACAATAATAATGGGAGATTTTCACATCCCACTGTCAACATTAGATAGATCAACGAGACAGAAAGTTAACAAGGATATCCAGGAATTAAATCAGCTCTGCACAGAGTGGACCTAATAGACATCTAAGAACTCTCCACCCCAAATCAACAGAATATACATTGTTTTCAGCACCACACCACACCTATTCCAAAACTGACTACACAGTTGGAAGTTAAGCTCTCCTCAGCAAATGTAAAAGAACAGAAATTATAACAAACTCTCTCTCAGACCACAGTACAATCAAACTAGAAATCAGGATTAAGAAACTCACTCAAAATCGCTCAACTACATGGAAACTGAACAACCTGCTCCTGAATGACTACTGTGTACATAATGAAATGAAGGCAGAAATAAAGATGTTCTTTGAAACCAATGAGAACAAAGACACAACATACCAGAATCTCTGGGACACGTTCAAAGTTGTGTGTGGAGGGAAATTTATAGCATTAAATGACCACAAGAGAAAGCAGGAAAGATCCAAAATTGACACCCTAACATCACAATTAAAAGAACTAGAAAAGCAAGAGCAAACACATTCAAAAGCTAGCAGAAGATTAGAAATAACTAAAATCAGAGCAGAACTGAAGGAAATAGAGACATAAAAAACCCTTCAAAAAATTAATGAATCCAGGAGCTGGTTTTTTGAAAAGATCAGCAAAATTGATAGACTGCTAGCAAGACTAATAAAGAAGAAAAGAGAGGAGAATCAAACAGATGCAATAAAAAATGAAAAAGGGGTTATCACCACCGATCCCACAGAAATACAATGTACCGTCAGAGAGTACCATAAACACCTCTATGCAAATAAACTAGAATATCTAGAAGAAATGGATAAATTGCTTGAGAAATACAAGTTCCCAAGACTAAACAAGGAAGAAGTTGAATTTCTGAATACACAAATAACAGGCTCTGAAATTGTGGCAATAATCAATAGATTACCAACCAAAGAGAGTCCAGGACCTGATGGATTCACAGCCAAATTCTACCAGAGGAACAAGGAGGAACTGGTACCATTCTTTCTGAAACTATTCCAATCGATAGAAAAAGAGGGAATCCTCCCTAACACATTTTATGAGACTAGCATCATCCTGATACCAAAGCTTGGCAGAGGCATAACCAAAAAAGAGAATTTCAGGCCAATATCCTTGATGAACATTGATGCAAAAATCCTCAATAAAATACTGGCAAACCGAATCCAGCAACACATCAAAAAGCTTATACACCATGATCAAGTGGGCTTCATCCCTGGGATGCAAGTCTGCTTCAACACACACAAATCAATAAATGTAATCCAGCATATAAACAGAAACAAAGATTAAAACCACATGATTATCTCAATAGATGCAGAAAAGGCCTTTGACAAAATTCAACAACCCTTCATGATAAAAACTCTCAATAAATTAGGTATTGATAGGACGTATCTCGAAATAATAAGAGCCATCTATGACAAACCCACAGCCAATATCATACTGAATGGGCAAAAACTGGAAGCATTCCCTTTGAAAACTGGCACAAGACAGGGATGCCCTCTCTCACCAACCCTATTCAACATAGTGCTGGAAGTTCTGGCCAGGGCAATCAAGCAGGAGAAGGAAATAAATGGTATTCAATTAGGAAAAGAGGAAATCAAATTGTCCCTGTTTGCAGATGACATGATTGTATATCTAGAAAACTCCATTGCCTCAGCCTAAAATCTCCTTAAGCTGATTAGCAACTTCAGCAAAGTCTCAGGATAAATAATCATTGTACAAAAATCACAAGCATTCTTGTACACCAATCACAGACAAACAGAGAGCCAAATCATGAGTGAACTCCCTTTCACAATTGCTTCAAAGAGAATAAGATACCTGGGAATCCAACTTACAAGGGATGTGAAGGAACTCTTCAACGAGAACTACAAACCACTGCTCAATGAAATAAAAGAGAATATAAACAAATGGAAGAACATTCCATGCTCATGGGTTGGAAGAATCAATATTGTGAAAATGGCCATATTGCCCAAGGTAACTTATAGATTCAATGCCATCCCCATCAAGCTACAAATGACTTTCTTCACAGAATTGGAAAAAACTACTTTAAAGTTCATATGGAACCAAAAAAGAGCCTGCATCGCCAAGTTAATCCTAAGCCAAAAGAACAAAGCTGGAGGCATCAGGCTACCTGACTTCAAACTATACTACAAGGCTACAGTAAACAAAACAGCATGCTACTTGTACCACAACAGAGACATAGATCAATGGAACAGAACAGAGCCCTCAGAAATAATGCCACATATCTACAACTATCTGATCTTTGACAAACCTGACAAAAACAAGAAATGGGGAAAGGATTCCCTATTTAATAAATGGTCTGGGAAAACTGGCTAGCCATATGTAGAAAGCTGAAACTGGATCCCTTCCTTACACCTTATACAAAAATTAATTCAAGATGGATTAAAGACTTACATGTTAGACCTAAAACCATAAAAACCCTAGAAGAATACCTAGACAATACCATTCAGGACATAGGCATGGGCAAGGACTTCATGTCTGAAACACCAAAAGCAATGGCAACAAAAGCCAAAATTGACAAATGGGATCTAATTAAACTAAAGAACTTCTGCACAGCAAGAGAAACTACCATCAGAGTGAACAGGCAACCTACAGAATGGGAGAAAATTTTTGCAATCTACTCATCTGACAAAGGGCTAATATCCAGAATCTACAATGAACTCAAACAAATTTACAAGAAAAAAAAGAAAAACCCATCAAAAAGTGGGTGAAGGACATGAACAGACAATTCTCAAGAGAAGACATTTATGCAGCCAAAAAACACATGAAGCAATGCTCATCATCACTGGCCGTCAGAGAAATGCAAATCAAAACCACAACGGATACCATCTCACACCAGTTAGAATGGCGATCATTAAAATATCAGGAAACAACAGGTACCAGAGAGGATGCGGAGAAATAGGAACACTTTTACACTGTTGGTGGGACTGTAAACTAGTTCCACCATTTTGGAAGTCAATGTGGTGATTCCTCAGGGATCTAGAACTAGAAATACCATTTGATCCAGCCATCCCATTACTGGGTATATACCCAAAGGACTGTAAGTCATGCTGCTATAAAGACACATGCACACATATGTTTGTTGCGGCACTATTCACAATAGCAAAGACTTGGAACCAACCCAAATGTCCAACAAGGATTGACTGGATTAAGAAAATGTGGTACATATACACCATGGAATACTATGCAGCCATAAAAATTGATGAGTTCATGTCCTTTGTAGGGACATGGATGAAACTGGAAAACATCATTCTCAGTAAACTATCACAAGGACAAAAAACCAAATACTGCATGCTCTCACTCATAGGTGGGAATTGAACAATGAGAACTCATGGACACAGGAAGGGGAACATCACACTCTGGGGACTGTTGTGGGGTGGTGGGAGGGGGAAGGGACAGCATTAGGAGATATACCTAATGCTAAATGACGAGTTAATGGGTGCAGCAAACCAACACGGCACATGGATACGTATGTAACAAACCTGCACATTTTGCACATGTACCCTAAAACCAAAAGTATAATAATAATAAAAATAAAAAAGTAAAAAAATATGCAAATGAAGATTAAAAGTGAACTTTCCTTTCAAAGCCACTGATCGATTTAATTTTAACATCTTGGGCATTAGGTAATCTCTCAATGTTGTGACTACAATATTTTCAACAGAAAACTAAACCAGTCTGAAGACATTTAAAAATAAGTTTATCTTTAACATACATTAAATTCTATACAGACCATTGGGTCAAGATTCTCTTATCATAGGTGCAGGAGGAAAGGCTTTATTGTATTTTATATACATTTTTTGATATAAGATCTGCTCTGTGTCCCAGGCTGGAGTGCAGTGGTGGGATCTCATCTCATTGCAGTTTCAATCTTCCTGACTCAATCTGTCCTCCCTGCTCAGCCTCTGGAGTAGGTCCGACTACAGGCGTATGCCACTTCACTCAGCTAACCTTTGTACTTTTTGCAGAGTTGGGGTTTTGCCATGTTGCTTATGCTGGTCTCCAACTCCTGGCCTCAAAGCCATCCACACATCTCAGCATCCCATGCCTGTGGCTGGGATTATAGGTGTAAGCCACCATACCTGGCCAGGTGCAGGAAGAATAAATAGCTTGTCTTTTCTTGAAAGTATTCTCATTTGACTCATAAAAAGCATACAAGGACTTCCCTTATATCCCAGGTAATCTTAGTAATGTAATTGTTCCTCTTCTGGTGAAGACGCCCTACCATCACCATAGCACTGAAGAGAAGGCAACACAGCTGCTATGTTGAGTGGCTTGCTTTTACTCCAAACCCATTTAGCATCTCAATCCAGTTCCCCAAGAAAAATCCTTTTAGGATTTTTTTTTACATTCCATATCTATTGATTTTCCTGGCTGCTCGTCACTGAATGCCTATTTTGCAAAGAACACTGTTTTAAAGACTAGAAATGATGATGTTGCAGCCCTATGTGAGCATACCACTTGTGGTGGCCCTGAATGAGCTATAATTAATGAAGGAAGATACGGCTTCAAGCCAGAGAAGCAATAGTACTGTCAGCATTAAGCACTGGGGTGTGGGATGTATAAAGGATATAGATCAAGTATTCACAAAAGGGTCAGAATATAGTGTCAAAGGGGTTACAAATGAAGAAGAATGCCAAGGCCCAATTCTTAGTGGAGCCAGGTAACTGCTAGATGCTTTGCACATTCCTTGTCATGAAAACCATCAGGGTAGATCCTCTACAGAGTGTAAGTCAGTTGTCCTTCATGCCATGCAGGGGAGAGATTGTGAAGGAAGAAGGAATAAGGCCCTACAGGAATAGTGCTAATTCCACAGGGTTTATACAAATTCATCCCATTCCATGTGCCATCCTAGGCACTTCACATGCCCTATCTCATTGAATCATCTAAACAATGATAGGCAGTTAGAACTGGCTGAAGTCCAATATTGAAATGGAGGAACTGGGTCTTGGAGGAAAAAAAAAAGCAAAACCTAACTTATATTTGGTCATACTGCTAGGTGGTGGTAGAGACAGTACCCACATTTACTACAACTATTCTCATCTACACATAGTAAGAATTATGTAATCCATGACCTTACAATATGAATCAAGCTCAGCCTCAATCTGATTTTTCCATTTAAATGTATTTAAATCTAATCTACTAATAATCCTAAATCATTACCATTAGACAAGTGTGGACAGTAGTGATACTTATTATTAATTTGACGGTAATTTTATAAAGAAATGTCCCACAGGTTTAAAAATCTCCATGTTAAAAATAAGGGAGAATAAGTTTAAGAAGAAAACAGACATCTTTTTGTCCATGACATGTGCCTGCCTCAAGGGAAAACTTACCAGATTTTGAAACCTCAGACTGATTTTAAACCTGTGGCTTTGCGAAAAGGGTCTGTCTTTCCTGACTTTGGATATTTAATTGATGAAAGAATAAACAAGAATGCATGGTTGCTTAAAATAAAACTACCACCTGAGTGCATTCTGTATTGGTAAAAATAGATTCCCATGAACACTACCTAGAGAAATATGAGCAGAGTGCCTAGTTTAACTGGGGCAATGTCTTCCACCAACTTTTTGGCAATCTGGAAACGTGAGTTCCTACCTTGCCCAAAGGCTGAGGTTTGTTCTTCACATCAACATTAAATTCAGGCCATAAAACTACAGTGGATTGAGGCTGGACAGAGTCTCTAGGGCTAAAAGAAAAATCACACCTTGGTGCTCAACTCAGAGCATTGCTGATAGATGGGAGGGGAGAAATTCATTCTCAGTCAAGAAGAGAGGGACAACTGGACAAATTTCAACACTCTTCCTTTATACATACAAGTTAGCTGATATGCGTACTGTCTTAACTCTGGTTCTGAATACTTTGTAGAAATGTGGTGTTGCCCCACAGTTGGATCTGCCAACCTCCAGTAATTCACATTAAAGAAAAAACCTAAATAAATAATATCAAGAAAGAAAAATCATCAGCAACACATAGAGAAAAAGAGGGAAGGTTCTGTCAACACGGCAAAGTGCTTTTGGCCACCTCTCTCTGAACTGACAACTAGGATGCCATGTTCGATATCAAGTGCATGCAGACTGTTGCAGACTGTTAGCAAGCACTGCTCAATGTTGCCAAGGCAAATGAGAAGCGTCCATAATGCCGCAGAACTTGTTGGCAGTGGTGTTATAAAAAACATGATAAGGCCAGTACTTTTGCCAATAGAATTAGTAAGTATGTTGCATATTCAGCTATCCTAGAGCTGGGGAATGTGTCCTAAGGCATAGGAGAGGATTAGAATAAAACCATGAAAGCAACAGAGAAAATTACCTACAGACTAAACGCCAATATACTCATTGCCAGTGCTTCCCAACGAAAGGTGATTTTTGCCTTCTGACCATATCTGGACATCTGACCATATCTGAATCATTTTTGGTTTTCACTACTTGGGGAGAGGTGCTACTGGCATCTGGCAGGTAGAGGTCAAGGTGCTATTAAACATCTTACAATGCACAGGACAGCTCCCTATAGCCAAAGATTATGTGGGCCCAAATGTCACCAGTGTCAAAGTTGAAAATCTCTGCTTTCTGCAGAGAACGTTTCATGAGAACCAACTAAGATGCTTGGTGTTAGAATCTACTTTCTATAGATTGATGGCATAATGGATGAAGCACAAAAAACTTGACTAGAGAAAGTGTCAACAATTAAACAAATGAAAAATAAAGGAAAATGTCCCACTTATGTTGACTCCCACTATAGTTCCTAAAGGTGCCGAAATATGTAATTAGGCTGATTGCACAGAAACCAAATTGATGACCCAGGAAAGCTGACTCTTTAGGCTCCCATGAAATGACAAGATATATGTTTTTCTAAAATTTCCTTTTATAATGTGGAATGCTATATTTGTCAGAGACTGTCTAAGTAGGGAAGCTCACCGCCAAGAATCAGGCTGACATTTCATAGAATCTGTCCTCTGATTAGCAGGAGTAAACACCTTTTGCAGGGCCAGGGGCTATTTGTGGTTTCATATCTCCACCTAGAATCTCTGCTTCTATTTGGAAGCAGGCACTTAGCCAGTGATTATATCCTACATGTGCAGCAATTTCATCACTATGGTAGAAGGCTGTGCTACATGGCTAGATTCTGCATTTCATCATGTCTTTCTGAATGCCACCCCCACGTTGATGGGGCTGGTCTCTTCAACTTTGCACAGAGCAACTATAGTGATTTGGCTGCCATCTTGCCCATGATTTGTCTATACAGAGCCAGTTGGTTCAGAAGGGACTCTGCCTTAATACAGGTGATGGACACTACTCTAGAATTGTGTCTGTATGTCTCCATTTTCTGCACTAGAATTGACTAGAAACATGGTAGAAAATCCATGTCAGGTCTTTGTCATATAATGACATGACCCATCATCTAATATTGCCTTACTTACATTAAGAATGCTTTGTAAAATGTCTGTTCTGGTTGCTAACTGTGCCAAGAATAAGCTTATTTTTAATGCTTAGTTTCATTTCTTTCTTTGTTTTGAGAAGGGTATCACTTTGTTGCCTAGGATGGCATCACAGCTCACTGCAGCCTCAAATCCCGTGGTTTAAGAGATCCTCCCATCTCAGTCTCCTAAGTATCTGGGACCACAGATGCATGCTATCATGTCCGGCTAATTAAAAAAAACATTTTTTTTTGTAGAGACTGTGTCACACTATGTTGTCCAGGCTGGTCTCAAACTCCTGGGCTCAAGTGATTCTCCTGCCTCAGCCTGCCAAAATGCCGTGATTACAGGCATGAACCACTGCCCTCAGCCTAGTTTTATTTCATTACTGATTAACCAGATTAGCTTGACACTGAGATTTTTTTTTGTGTGTGAAGATACATATTTCTCTGAGAAGTGAGTATATTGTCCCAATCCTCTTTAAATTTAAACAGTTATTTTCCAGAGCAGTTCATGGGAAATGTATCTCTCAGTGCATCCCCTCTCAAGAACATAGAAAATAACTCTTAATGATCCACATCAAAACGATGTCCATTTGAGAGAACTGATAGCATCTCATGTCACTAAGGCAAATCAAACATTGAAGCATTGGGTCTCACTGGAAAGCGATTATATTGAGTTGAACGAACAGAACTTACAGAAAAGGTAGTAGCACAAACTTACTGTTCAAAACAAGACATGCCTACCAACATTTAATGGTATATTGCTTAGTGAAACCTAAAATGCATAATTTTGGCATTAAGAAACATATGTAAATCAACTTCCATTGTTTTCCTGCCCAGTGATACCTCTCTCCACTTTGCATTCAAATGAATGTGTCTGAATTTAAGGGTCTACCATTTTCTGCATAGCCTTGTTCAGACTTTGTTTTTTTTGTTTGTTTGTTTGTTTTTGTTTTGCATATGGAGTCTCACTCTGTCACCCAGGCTGGAGTATAGTGGTGTGCTCTCAGCTTACTGCAACCTCTGCATCCCAGGTTCAAGCAAATTCTCATGCCTCAGCCTTCTGAGTAGCTGGGATTACAGGTGCATGCCACCACACACCTGGCTAATTTTTGCATTTTTCATAGAGACCAGATTTCATCATGTTGTCCAGGTGGGTCTCAAACTTATCTCAAGTAATCACTAACAAATGCTGGTGATCTTGGCCTCCCAAAGTGCTGTGATTACAAATGGAAGCCATGTGCCCAGTGAGACTTTTAAATTCATAAATCAAAATGAAAAATGTATAGCCCATAGCACCTCTTGTGAAAACAGTTTTCACACTCATTTCTCCTAGATTTTTCTTCTGGGGCTATGGGGGGAATAGTTTATCTCTGTTGCTAATAAATTTTGGCTTTATCAATATATCTGGTTCCTGATGGTTTCCTCTGTCCAAGTCAGCCTTGCTACTTGTTTCAACCTGCCACCCACCGTGAAAAATATCTTTATTTTCTTCCATTTTTCATCCAAAGTTTTTCATTTCAGCTTTCTTCTCCTTAGCACTATGGATTCACTTAACTTTCATTTCTGTTTCCTCCACCCCATAAATTTCTTAACCCTAGCTGAAAATATGTTGATGATATTAATAACTAGAGAACAAATTAGCTTCTCAGACTAACTGCTCAGTATTTGTAGGGGACTGGGATCATCCGGCTGTATCTACTTCCAGTTTACATAACCCAATGACATCAACAATCTTGTCCACGATGATCCCCTTTTGTGTTCCTTGGGGTAGTAACTCTAAATCCTCATCACTTTGCTCAAGGCATTCTCATTTCTTCTGTCTCTTCTATGCTCTGCTCTCAGGATAATCTATTCTCTACTTGATGGGGAACATAGGATCTATGCGTTGTGAGGACACTTCGTGTTTTGCTATTCACTATACCTTGTCCATATCCCGTGATCTACAAATCTTCCCACTTGAACTCCTTCCTTCTGATCTCATGGTTGAAATATTGTTCCTGTAGTCTAGGATAACCATCTCTGCAGTTAAAATCTTATTTGTTCCTTTTTTTTTTTTTCTGTTTTTCTTGCCATATCTTCCTAATTATCCCCCAAATTATATAATTATATATATATATATTTCATCCCAAAGTAATAACAACCAAATAGGCCAGGCACAGTGGCTCACAGCTATAGTCCCAGCACTGTAGGAGGCAGAGGCAGGTGTATCACTAGGTCAGGAGATCAAGACCATCCTGGCTAACATGGTAAAACCCTGTCTCTACTAAAAACATACACACAAAATTAGCCAGGCATGGTGGCAGGAACCTGTAGTCCCAGCTACTCAGGAGACTGAGGCAGGAGTATGGCATGAACGTGGGAGACAGAGTTTGCAGTGAGCCGAGATCACACCACTGCATTCCAGCCTGGGGAACAGAGCGAGACTCTGTCTCAAAAAGAAAAAAAAAACCCACACACAGGAAACTAAATCCTTTTTATTTTAAAGGTACCTGTCTCTTCATCTGATACACATTTTCATCTAGCTACTGCTATGACATCTCCTCTGCTCTATTTGGTCAGCCACTTAGAGTCAAATTCAATCAAAATCATGTTCATTTCCTCCATTGGGAAAAAGGTGGGCAGCTTTATTGAAATATAAAACACATTCCATGTCATTGATAAAGTGTGCAATTCAGTGGCTTTTATTCACAAAGTTGT
Source organism: Symphalangus syndactylus (assembly GCF_028878055.3). Taxonomy (NCBI): domain Eukaryota; kingdom Metazoa; phylum Chordata; class Mammalia; order Primates; family Hylobatidae; genus Symphalangus; species Symphalangus syndactylus. Next base: position 11,860,404 of record NC_072448.2, read on the forward strand.
GTAACCATCCCTACTATCTACTTCCAGAATATTTTCAGCATTCCCAAAAGAAACCCTGTGCCCATTAGCATTCATTCAACCCTCTGCCTACTAGCATTCATTGCCTTTCCCTAATGCTAAGCAACCAATTATTACATTCTGTCTCTTACGTTTCTTAAAAATTGAATCATACAACATGTGGCTACTTTCACTTAGCATAATGTTTTGAAGGTTCATCATATTGCAGCATTTACTAGTGATTCATGCATTTGTATGACTGAATAATGTTCCATTGTATGTATAGACTACATTTTGTTTATCCACTTATCAGTTGATGGACATTTAGGATGTTTTCACTTTTAAGCTACTATGAATAGTGCTACTATGAACATCCATATACATGTTTTCTTATAGATATGTTTTCATTTCTATTGAGTATAGACCTAGGAGTGGAATTGCTGAGTCCTGTGGGAACTCTATGTTTAAGCTTTTCAGAAACTGCTAGACTGTTTTCCGAAACTCTTTTTCCCTCTTTTTTCCTTCCATATGCAGTCTACATTCTGGGGAACCTCTTTCTCTCAGGTTACAGTAACTTCCACATTGACAAATCCCATAAGAGCTTTACAATCATTCTCTTACTTTGATCTCTGTGGCTATGACCTTCCTAACTTCTCATAAAAGTTCTGTTCCCCTTTGGTTTTCAGGACAACATCTTTATCTCCTTGGAAAGCTCTCTTTAGTCTTAATTCATTTTTTCCTTCTTTAATCCCACCTGGATACCTCTATCTCATGTTATCATCATCCTAATATTCTCACTGAGCACATTCCTCCCAGATATTTTGGTGCAATGATGACACAAAATCTGTAACATCACCCCAGATTTCACTTCTGAGCTATAGGATGAACTTCCCTACACAGATGTCCCATATGAATCCTTACACTCAAGAAAATGCTGTATTCATCATGGCCTCTGACTCATTTCTCCATGAATGAATGCAATCACCATCCATCCTGTTAGCTATTCTCTTCCAAGTCAAAATTTTAGATGAGAATAGATCTGTGTGATGAAATATCGAAAGATATTATTGATGATAGTGTGTTGTAAATACAAGGTATGGAGTCATTAAAAAAATTTGGAAGTCACTTTACTAGAGTATGAGTATGCTGAATTAAGAAAATATAATTATTATTATTTTGCTAAATCTCTGTTTTCTTAGTACCTGACAAGGTGTCTGAAATATAGACATTCAGTGATTGTTGGTTGAACTAATTTATATTATATAAATGTCTATAATTTGTATATACAGTTGACTTTCATTATTCATGATCATTACAGTATATTCTACAAAGGTAACAAAAACATGGAATTAGTGAATGTTGAACCATTGGTTAGGTTTTTTGAGCCCCGTGGTTACAATATTTTTGTCAGCTGATGAATAGATGGTCTGGTTTTCTATGTGTTTCTGTATAGAGAAACCTAATTTCATACATGTTGTTGTTTCCTTCATGTAGAACTCATGGCCAACATCACTAGAACTCATGCCTGAATGAAGCTTCTCTAATACATATATTATTTCCATAAGGCACATCATAGCCTTCTCGTGCTTAGGGATGCAACATAGCAGTCCAGCACTGAGGTTTGGGGCAATTTTCATAGCAAAACCAACAAGAAAAAGCATAAACATGTCAAAAACATGATATGAAATTGACTGCTAAAATGATACTTGTTTACAGGATGAACTGAATCAAGAATGCACAGTGTGGCCTTGTTCATCCCCAGCTGACAACGTGTTTTGTTGTGATTTAGATTTTTCCCACAATGCACATGTCTGTAAATGACTATGAACACACCCCAGGCATTGATGCTGTGGTCACAAGTACATTTTAGTGAGTAGGCAGACAGGTAAATACAGAATCTTCATATGATGAGGATGCACTACATATAATTAATATATCTGTAATATATAAAGCACTAAATTATGTATACAGCTATAATAAATATAATAGATATTATATAATATTTTATAAGCTATATTGTAAGAGTATATAATCTCAATATTATAATTTCTAAGATTTTACAATGTAATACTGTATGATTTGATATGTGGTAAATATATAATGTGATAATTTATAATCTATGACATATATGACTATATATGTTATAGTATATAAGTAAATCCCACCAATTTATTTATAATTATTTATAATATATTAGTCTGTTCTCATGCTGTTAATAAAGACATACCTGAGACTGGGCAATTTCCAAATAAAAAGAGGTTTAACAAACTCACAGTTGCACATGTCTCGGAGGTCTCACAATGATGGCAGAGGGCAAAGGAGGAGGAAAGTCACCTCTTATATGGCAGCAGACAAGGGAAGTGCAGAGTGGAGTTGGCGAAAAGCCTTTTCTAAAACCATCAGCTCTCATGTGAACTCACTCACTATCATAAGAACAGCATGGAGGTAACCATCCCCCTGATTCACTTATCTCCCACTCGTTCCTCCCATGACATGTGGGGATCATAAGAACTATAGTTCCAAATGAGATGTGGACTGGAAACTATAACTATTCACAATAGCAAAGAGTTGGAACCAACCGAAATGTCCAACAACGATAGACTGGATTAAGAAAATGTGGCACATATACACCATGGAATACTATGCAGCCATAAAAAATGATGAGTTCATGTCCTTTGTAGGGACATGGATGAAACTGGAAAACAACATTCTCCATAAACTATCTCAAGGACAAAAAGCCAAACACCGCATGTTCTCACTCATAGGTGGGAATTGAACAATGAGAACTCATGGACACAGGAAGGAGAACATCACACTCCGGGGACTGTTGTGGGGTGGGGGGAGGGGGAAGGGACAGCATTAGGAGATATACCTAATGCTAAATGACGAGTTAATGGGTGCAGCAAACCAACACGGCACATGGATACATATGTAACAAACCTGCACATTCTGCACATGTACCCTAAAACCTAAAGTATAATAATACAAATAAATAAATAAATAAATAAATAAAATTCTAGAAGATAAATTGGAAAAACCCTTCTAGACTTTGGTTTAGGGAAGGATTTTATGACCAAGAACCCAAAAGCAACTGCAATAGAAAGATAAATTGCTGGGCCATAATTAAACTAAAGAGCTTTTGCATGGCAAAAAGACAAGTCATCAGGGTAAATAGACAACCCACAGAGTGGGAAAAATTCTTCGCAAACTATGTATCTGACAAAGGAATAATATCCTTTATTAGTTTACAATGAACTCAAACAAATCAACAAGAAAAAAATGAACAATCTCATCAAAAAGTGGGCTAAGAACATGAATAGATAATTCTCAAGAGAAGATATACAAATGCCCAACAAACACATGAAAAAAATGCTCAACATCACTAATGATCAGAGAAATGCAAATCAAAACCATGATGCAATAGCATGTTACCCCTATAAGAATGGCCATAATCAAGAAATCAAAAAACTGTAGATGTTGACATGGATGCGGTGATCAGGGAACCCTTCTACACTGCTGGTGGGAATGTAATCTAGTACAGCCACTGTAGAAAACACTGTGGAGATTCCTTAAATAACTAAAATTAGAACTACTGTTTGATCCAGTAATTCCACTACTGGGTATCTACTCAGAGGAAAGTAAGTCAGTATGTGAAAGAAGATATTTGCCCATGGATGTTTATAGCAGCACAATTCACAATTGCAAAAACATGGAATCAAATCAAATGCCGATGCAATCATTGAGTGGATAAAGAAACTGTGGTATATTTATGATGGAATACTAGCACATTTTTATGATGGAATACAAGCACAAACTCAACCATTAAAAGAAATGAATTAATAGCATTCGTTGCAACCTGGATGAGATTGGAAACTATTATTCTAAAGGATGTAACTCAGGAATGGAAAACCAAGCGGTATGTTCTCACTCACACTGTGAGCTAAGACATGAGGATGCAAAAACATAATAATGACACCATATATTTTGGGGACTCAGGGTGAAAGGGTGTGAAGGGGTGAGGGATAAAAGACAACAAATAGGGTGCAGTGTATACATTTTGGGTGATGGTGCACAAAAATCTTACAGATCACCACTAAAGAACTTCCTCATGTAACCAAACACCACCTGCTCCCTGATAACCTATGGAAAGAAATAAGTATAAAATAAAAAAATTACAGCTTATAGCATAATGCGACGTTCCATGAAATAATGTGGCAAAACAAGCAAGTTAGTACCAGAGGTAATAAATGTCTAGGCATTAAGAAAAAAAAAAAGAGAGATTTGGGTGGGGATACAGCCAAACTATATCACTTACAACTTTGGGTATATAAATATTTTTATCTATAATCATATATTCAACTAATTACACTTATATATGTTTATATGTACATATTTAAGAGATAATCATATATTCTTGAGAAAATAAAATGCATGACCCCTGTGTTCTAATCACAACAATCATGTGATTAGATTACCTTGATTGCTTAATAATATATTATCTCTCTTCATCCTAGATTCTCCTTCAAGTTCCTTATCTCAGTAAATGGCACCCTCATCATCCAGGCAGAATCCAGGAAACATTCTTCCCTCCTTCTCATCTATTATATCCAAAGCATCATTGAGGGTTTCTTGATTTTGCCTTCCTGACATCACTTTTCTACAAACTGCTTTCGGTACTGCCACAGCCTTACTGCCACCTTTACTTCAATTGTATTAAGGAAAATATTCTTCAAATTGCATTATCTTGTATCCCACTCAGTTTTTAATAAATCCTCCACTGTGGACACAGTGTGGCTTTTAAAAAAGACTGCGTGGATCAGGCCACCTTTTCATAGAATATTTCAGTGACTTTTCACAGCCCCTGCCATCAGGTAAGTCAGCCTCCTCCATAGGACATATGATCTGTGCAGTGAGTTGTTCTATGAAAATTCAGCAATGGCTACATATGTGCAAAGACTCTAACTCAGAACTTTTGGAGATGTCACCTCCTGGTTGATCAGAAAAAGGAGGAATGATTAAATGGCTCAAGACCAAGAAGAAGCAACCCAATGAAATTCAGGAAACCAGGAAGAAAGTGCTGTTGGAGGCCAGAGGAGAGACAATTTGAAGTGATACGGGTTTAAATGCTTCTGTCAGAATGAATGAGAATTTATAGTCCCTGGAGGTAGCAGGCGGGAGTTCCATTGGGGAAACAATTTGAAAAGAAGAATAAAGCACTACCTGCTGGCCAGGGATTGAAGGAGGGAGAATTAGGAAATGATAAAGTGAAATGTATATTATCCCACTGGGACTCCTGATGGGAGAGAGAGAACAAAGTGGCCAGGGAGGATTCAGGACAGAGGGAAGTTATAAGAAGCATGGGTGAGCCAAGGCATGCTGGCTCACACCTGTAACCATCAAATTTGGGAGGTTGGGGTGGGTGGATCATCTGAGGTCAGGAGTTCGAGATCAGCCTAGCCAATATGGCAAAACCATCTCTGATAAAAATACTAAAATTAGCCAGATGTGATAATGCATGCCTGTAATTCCAGCTATCCTGGAGGCTGAGGGAGGAGAATCACTTGAACCTAATGGGCGGAGGTTGCAGTGAGCCGAGATCATACCACTTCACTCCAGCCTGGGCAAAACAGTAGAACTCAGTGTCAAAACAAAACAAAAAAAGGAAGCTGCCTCATAATTCTGGCTTCTCAAACCTCCAGCAAAGCTGCAAAAACACCAATTGTTCTGCTTAAGTGCTCAGCTAAATTCCTCCTGTTGTAAAAATAACTTGCCTGTGGTTTTTCTACTTATAATATCATTTGTATAAATACGTGGATTTCTGAGGTGAGAAGTGAAAAGAAATATTCACTTAAGCGTGGCTGATGATGAGTTTTATATTTCTGACATCTCAAAGTGATGAAAGATTGCACATTTTATCTTAAAAAATGATCTCAAGGCCCCTTCCGAGAGATTCTCCTTACCTAAAATGATTGTGGCTACCTGCTATTTTATTTCTTTTTCTTCTCTTTTTAAAGGAAATATCTGGTATTTTTCATTGCTCAAGTATTGATGAACAGGTTGTTTATTAAATAAATTCATATAACATAGAACTGGAAGAGGCAATTGTGAAAACTTGACTTAGGGCCAAAATGTCCTTCCATTTCCAGCTACTGTGATTTCTTTATTGAAAAGCACAGACTTTGCAAAGGAAATTGCCAAGCAAATTACCTAAGGGAATCCATCTATAACAATGATGAAGAACACCAGAATTGGCATCTTATCTTTCCTTTTTCTTTCAATATATAAAAAACAAAGAATTTTTTTTGAGGTCACAATTGCAACCATCACGACATAGTTTCAATTGTGTTGCTGAACTAGAAATTTCCAGGATAGTCCTGATAGTGCCCAGTGTTCAGAAATCATCTTCATATGCCCTTCAGGTCTTTGAGTTGAAGTAGTTACTGGGTTAATAACCAAACTACCATCGATGGAAACAGGTGTTTTTGTGAAGCTGATAGCACATCTTATAGTTGGAATTAAGCTCCTAAATGAGTTCTTTGAAATTTTTACTGAAATTGTTTCTTTGAGGGAGGTGCTAACCCCCCACCATTTTCAACAAAAGTACCAGGGATCAATGTTTCCAACAGAAAACAGAATCTCCCTGAATTTAGCTAGTCAGCAACATACACCAAACAGTTAAAGTGAGAAAATAATTAAGCAGTGTACATATATGTAAGAGAAAGGGTAAACTGCCTCTTCAGGAGTTTATTATCTTTGTTTAGGAACAGTGCACACACACACACTTGCACACACACAAACACACAATTCATCCAAAGCCCTATTTCCAGTGGTACCAACCAACAAGCACAAATCAATGTAGTAAAAACAAAATACATAGGCACTGAGCGAATATGGCAGGGGAGTAGCCCAAGACTCCAGTGATTGAATGATTATATCAATCTGATATAATCATTCTTATAAGTCTGTGAGATTTTGTATAGTTGAAATGCAGATCACACAGATCCAGCCTTTTGAATACGAATGGCTCCACACTCTGAAATGACACATGTAATAGATCCCTGGGTGTAGACTTGACCATGTCGTCTCTTTTTCTTTTTTTCCTGAGACAGAGTCTTTCTCTGTCATCCAGGGTATAGTGCAGTACATGATCTCAGCTCACTGCAACCTCCACCTCCCAGGTTCAAGCGATCCTTCTGCCTCAGCCTCCCAAGTAGCTGGGATTACAGGCACCTGCCACCATACCCAGCTAATTTTTGTATTTTTAGTAGAGAGGGAGTTTTGCCATGTTTGCCAGGATTGTCTCAAACTGATAACCTCAGGTGATCCACCTGCCTTGGCCTCCCAAAGTGTTGGGATTGCAGGCGTGAGCCACCATGCCTGGCCAAACATGTCATCTCTTAATTCAAGAAGCTGAGTAGTGAGCAAACTTCCAACAAGTGTGTACCATCCACCCCTTGGCATGTTCTCATTTCCCCCAATACCTTCCATTTAACTTCACTTATTTTATGCCCAACTCTTAGGTTTCTGTCATCCTCCAATGCTGTTAATCAGTAGTCATTTTATAACTGAATTTCATGCCTTTGTGCAAAAATCCTTGCTGGAAGGAAAAAGAGGAGAAAAAACTAATGCATTCTATCTCTGTGGTTCATGGGCAGATTTTTTTTTTTAATACTTTAAGTTCTAGGGTACATGTGCGCAAAGTGCAGGTTTGTTACATATGTATACATGTGCCATGTTGGTGTGCTGCACGTGTTAACTCATCATTTACATTAGGTATATCTCCTAATGCTATCCTTCTCCCCTCTCCCCACCCCACCATAGGTCCTGGTGTGTGATGTTCCGCTTCGTGTGTCCAAGTGTTCTCATTGTTCAATTCCCACCTGTGAGTGAAAACATGCAGTGTTTGGTTTTTTGTACTTGAGATAGTTTGCTGAGAATGATGGTTTCCAGCTTCATCCATGTCCCTACAAAGGACATGAACTCATCTTTTTTTTGTGGTTGCATAGTATTCCATGGTGTATATGTGCCACATTTTCTTAATGCAGTCTATCATTGCTGGACCTGTGGGTTGGTTCCAAGCCTTTGCTATTGTGAATAGTGCTGCAATAAACATACCTGTGCATGTGTCTTTATAGCAGCATGATTTATAATCCTTTGGGTATATACCCAGTAATGGGATGTCTGGGTCAAATGGTATTTCTAGTTCTAGATCCTTGAGGAATTGCCACACTGTCTTCCACAATGGTTGAACTAGTTTACAGTCTCACCAAGAGTGTAAAAGTGTTCCTATTTCTCCATATCCTCTCCAGCACCTGTTATTTCTGACTTTTTAATGTTTGCCATTCTAACTGGTGTGACATGGTATCTCATTGTGGTTTTGATTTGCATTCCTCTGATGGCCAGTGATGATGAGCATTTTTTCATGTGTCCATTGGCTGCATAAATATCTTCTTTTGAGAAGTGTCTGTTCATATCCTTTGCCCACTTTTTGATGGGGTTGTTTGTTTTTTTCTTGTAAATTTGTTTGAGTTTTTTGTAGATTCTGGATATTTACCCTTTGTCAGATAAGTAGATTGCAAAAATTTTCTCCCATTCTGTAGGTTGCCTGTTCACTCTGATGGTAGTTTCTTTTGCTGTGCAGAAGCTCTTCAGCTTAATTAGATCCCATTCGTCAATTTTGGCTTTTGTTGCCGTTACTTTTGGTGTTTTAGACATGAAGTCCTTGCCCATGCCTGTATCCTGAATGGTATTGCCTAGGTTTTCTTCTAGGGTTTTTATGGTTTTAGGTCTAATATTTAAGTCTTTGATCCATCTTGAATTAATTCTCGTGTAAGGTAGAAAGCTGAAATTGGATCCCTTCCTTACACCTTGCACAAAAATTAATTCATGGGCAGATTTTAAGGGCTATTTTCATGGTCGTGTGAGATGACACCAATTAAGAGAGTCTGTTACCCACTCAATGTGTTCATTCCCTTCAGGTTGTAGGAGTCTGATTTTTAAGTGGCTTGTTGGGAAAAATGAGAAGTGGCATTACAGAAACATCTTATATAAGTGATAATTTTGCGTATGTTAGGCAAAGGCATCATGGAAAGAAAATATTTATTGTTCACCTAACATTCAGCAGCAATGCAAAACTCATCCTGACAATATTCATTTCTGAAGCATCTATTGCAAATCATTTAGTAAGTGTCTGCCCTGATGTAGTCACAGTTCTTTCTCTCTGGATAATTTTCCATTCACCCTGCAATGTAGCTTTGGTTACCGTCCTCTCCTATCCAGACAATTGCCGTCTAAATATCACAGCCATTTCCTTTCCCTCTTCTTTTTTCTTCAAATCAGCTTGTTCTCACCCAACCTCTACTCCCAGATCAATCGAACCATATACTCCCTCTGTTACTATCACCAGGTACATACACCAGTGAGAATTCATGTCTTTACTGTTCTCTGAGCACCAAAATTAACTGTGTTGTGCAAAATCCTGATGCTGCAGCCTGATAAATTCCCTCTCTCATTTCTCATGCTGGCTTTTACCACATTCTCCAACTTGTCTCAAGTCCTCTGCTTCACCCCGCACTTTCAGCACACAATCTTTCTTTCTAATGCACAGAGAAACAGTCATTATCAGGAATAACCTTCGTTGGTGTTTTGCATCTCCTGCAAAATGACCTATACCTGCATCCTTTCCTCACTGCCATCTCTGGGTTGCATAGGATCTGAGATAGGGATCTCACCCTCTGCTCTGTAAATTCAATCTCATCCACATGATGGTCCCCATCATTCATCCCCTTTCTCTTCTTTATCACCAACCTTTCTAAGAATGGCACATCTGCAGATGAATTAGTTCTCTACGATTCTCAGCATACTTGCCAAATGTCATCCATCAGTATGCTTCCAATTTTAGCATATTCATTGCCAGACAAACATTCAAAATTTGTCCACACATACTGCCACAACTTTTTCACTTCCTACTTACTCTGCTTTTAGAATTTACTACTCTTCAGAAACAGCGTATCTTCAAGATCACTCATCAATGACCTAAATGCAAACGTAATCTCTTCTTTTAGGTCATATTCTTGCATAATCTCTGCCTGTGTTAAGATTTAAAAAGTGGTGTTTCTTAATTTTTTAAGGGATTGTCTTTTTTTTTTTTTCCAAAAGAGTAGATAGTGTTAAACAGAACCTGAGTTGTTCAAACAGCATCCTTTCCTCCTAAATTTTTGTATTTATTCAAGCTTTGGCTGAATAGCCAATTCAGGTCTTTGAGACATACTGAACAACAAGTCTGTTCAGTGTTGTTCACCACAATGCTGCCTGCACCGTATTTGAGAAATAAGTACATTGGATCTTGGTTTTGATGGAAGGAATGATTTCATCAACTATAGTGTGACCATGGTTCTGCAATAAGAATTTTGTATTGAATATTTATGGTTGAACATAAAAGAAGGCTGCAGGAACCCTAATAATTACTGAGATTCATGGCCTGAGGGCTCTGTATTTCAGAGACAACTGAAAATAGACCTGGTACAGGTGTGGTCATTTGGACTTTCTGATTCAACACACATTTGCACAGTTTCTACCACGTCATGACCCATGAATGGCATCTTGATTCTGCAAAGAAGATGGCAGAGTTTATGTATGTCTGTATCCTATTACTGATGAGATCCCCAGGTATTAAATAAACAAAGCCTGATATGGAAAAATAGCCTGTGCTTATACAAAGCAGAGGAGATTTATCTATCCCCTCCAAGGTTTTTGTCTTCTTTTTTGGTGTGATGAACTGAAGGACATGTAATTACTTAGAATAATTTTTATAGGCCATCTTCACAAACATTTTTCTCTTATGTTCTCTGCTGCTAGTTATGCAGACTTCAAGATGTGAGTCTGAAAATAAAGATGCATGAAGATTCAATAATTACTCTTCTCTTATTTAAAGCTCTGGACAATTACTGAGAAAAAAACCCTAGGGGATAAAAAATGGATTAGAAAAATTGAATAAGAAATTCATTATGTACAATACATCACTTCGTATATGGTGCTTTGTGAGTCTGAATTTCAGTAACAAGTCAGAGACTGCTTAGAATTTTTACTATTATGATGCCCTATAATTATTCCATAATTATACTCATTACTAATTGGAAAATTCTCTAAAATGATAAGTATAGTTAATTAAGCAGCAATGGAGGAATGTCTATCCAAACTGAAAGAATGTTGAACATTGACAAGGGTCTCATGCATATGCATGTACCTGAAAACATCAAGATAAGTCATAGGATGACATTGTACCTTTTGGGAATAACGTTGAAAGAAATATGGCTTGTTCACTTCCCAGCTCATGAAATTAAGACAAAATCAATGTACCAAAACCAGAAGGGAAACATAATAAACTCCTTTGTGTATCATTAATTCATGTATTTATTCACTCATACATTTACAAAAGTATGTATTGACTAGGGGACTCATCTTAATAATGGCCAATCATACCAGTCAGAATGGCAATTATTAAAAAGTCAAGAAACAATAGATATTGGAGAGGTTATGGAAAACTAGAAACATTTTTACACTGTTTGTAGGAATGTATATTAGTTTAACCATTGTGAAAAAACAGTTTGGCCATTCCTCAAAGATCTAGAACCAGTAATACCATATGGTCTAGCAATCCTATCACCGGGTATATACTCAAAAGTTTAAAAATCATTCAATTACAAAGATATATGTATGTGTATGTTCATTGCAGCACTGTTCACAATAGCAAAGACATGGAATTAACCTGCTATGTGTTCTTCCAATTTAAAAATTACAAGAAGTTTTCTATCCTGTTGGCTGTTTAAATTCCTAAGCCACAGCCACAGAGGGCTTTGTTATGAATGGATCTTTCTCCTCTCTATGGAAAAGTTCTGAGGAGTCAAGATTGGGTCAATTAAAGAGGACATGGGTACCAGGGGCAGTGACTCATGCTTGTAATTCCAGAGCTTTAGGAGGCCAGAGCAGGAGGATTCCTTGAGCCCAGGAGCATATGACCAGCTTGGCGAACATAGCAAGATCCCATCTATAAAAAAATTAATAAAATTAGTGAGGCATGGTGTCACATGCTTGTAGTTTCAGCTACTCAAGAAGCTGAGGTAGGGAGGTTGCTTTTGGTTAGGAATTCCAGGCTGCAGTGAGGTATGATTCTGCCGCTGCACTCCAGCCTGGGAAACAGAGCAAGATCCTATCTCTCTACAGTAACAAACAAACAAACAGCATGTGGCATCCAGGATACTGTTGCATAACTTATTTAGATAAAATCCCACTGGCCCACTTTCAGAAAAGAGGATCCAGTATCCAATTTTCATTTAGAGGTAGTACCGGTCTAGAAAGGTGCATAATAATGACTTTCTATGGTGTGATCTTTGTTACTTACTCCAAGATTTCTCTTGGTGCCTTGATTCATTTCCACTGGGAGCAATGGTCACAGTGCAGTGACTAATAGTACTAAACAACTTAACTCAGAGAAAGTACCACAGCTGGGCATGGTGGCTCACACCTCTAATCCCAGCACTTTAGGAGGCCAACACGGATCACGAGGTCAGGAGTTCAAGACCAGCCTGACCAACATGGTGAAACCCTGTCTCTACTAAAAATACAAAAATTAGCTGGGTGTTTCAGTGGATGCCTGTAATCCAAGCTACTCAGGAGGCTGAGGCAGGAGAATCACTTGAGTCTGGATGGCAGAAGTTGCAGTGAGCCAAGATCATGCCACTACACTCCAGCCTAGCAACAAGAGCTAGACTCCGCTTCAAAAAAAAAAAAAAAAAAAAAGAAAGTACTGGAATGGGACTATCATGAAATGGAATAATAGGTTCCTGCATGAATCCTGCAGACAGAAGACCCCATATATGAGGAAAGGAAGTTTGTTTATTCATGGAAATCTATCATCAGCAGTGAGGAGAAAGTAAAATATCAATGCCAGAGAGAATTCATTTAGGGTTCAGCTGTACAGTAGAGTTTTAATTTCATCCAAGTGAACTCACATTTGCACTTATGGCCCCATTTAACCCCACCCTCTTTACAGAGTGTTGATGAAATCTTTGATATTGCCATCATGCTGCAATTTTTTGAGCTGTATTACGTTAATAGACCAAAAGCAAAGAAAGGGATGTAAAAATTTACATGCCAAGGAATGTTACAGAAGTGCTGCTGGTTGGTGGAAGAAACTGGTTTTTATTTTCTGGATTCTTTTGGCCAAACTAACTCACTGATGATATAGTCTATTTGTTTTATTATTATTATTATTATTATTATTTAGTTTAATATGTTTCTATTGAGCTTTTTTTTTTGTTATTGTTGCTTCCACCTATCTAGGTTTTAAGATATTGCACCATTGATAATAGTATGAATAATTTTGCATCGTGCATATGTCCTGAAAAGATACTCTTGCATTGTGCAATTGCCTGAAGAAGTACTCAACTGGAGGGTCATCGTATAGTTATTAGGGTCTGTTATGACTTCCGTCCCCCAGGAAATACTTGTGAGACCTCAGATAGGATTCTTATCCCTTCTCTGCCTAAGTTTTCTCCGGTGTAACACAACAGCTGTAATAGGATATTAGGGCTATAATAAATATTTAAATGAGATAATCCATTACAGTGCCTGATCTAAGATACAGACTGAATGATTATCAAAATTATAAAAAATGTTTTACCAGGGTAATATATACAGTTTCTATCATCATTTTAAACAGTTGCACAAGGTTTCATCATATATTCTACTGTAACCAAAACGGATAATCTCAATCGCTTGATCTTGTGATCCACCCACCTCTGCCTCTCAAAGTGCTAGGGTTACAGGCATAAGCCACCACACCTGGCCTTATCCAACATTTTTTAGCATTCTTTCTCTATCTTGCCAATATGCTTTTTCAGAAATGATATGAAGTAGAAAACAATTTTTAGGAATGTTTTAAGGGGCACAGCGGTTTGTATAATTGAAAAAATTGTCATCCTCCAAAACTTGTGGGTTATTAATTCTGTCAAAATCACGGTAGATAAATATCTGACACCAAGTCTAAATCTCATTTCCCTCAAGCCATTCAATTGCTGGAGGTGTGACCAGAAACCTGAGATTGTGGTCCTTCCCATTACTACACAGATGTGGTTATTGTAAATTACCCCACAAAATAAGATGGGAATTATGAATTCAAGGGTCTAGATCATTTTACTTCCCCTTATCATGACTTCCTCTTATGCCAAATATCAAATTTGGATTTGGGAACTTGGAAGTATTCCAGCTTTGCTGGCTTCTGGTGATAGCACCCCTGGAGAAGTGTGGTTTGTGTTTGGATGATTTAAGTCACATGGCAAATGTGTGGTGGAGCTAATATCAATAGACTTGGAAATATGGACTCCTGGGCATCCTGTTACAACTGCAAACCATTGCTCATACTGATGCTGACCTGTTGATTAACTTGCATGCTCTCATGTCCCCATGTCCACTGAATATGGCTTCAGATATAAATCCAACATATGGACACAAAGGAAATGAGATGTGAAACACAAAAGCAGGGGAAAACCTGGAAGTGAAGATAAAACCAGGTTGTATGTATTAATAATTGTGCAAGTCCTCATTAACTTCTTTAGAGGGTGAAATGTGAAAGAACGCACCACCACAAACCCTTTACATTAGCTGGTACAATCTTGGTAAATGGGAAACATTAAGTCAATGTTAACCTGTAGCAATGGAAGCCATGGTGGCTTGTGTTGTATCCAAAAGAAAATTTGGGGCCGGGCACGGTGGCTCACACTTGTAATCCCAGCACTTTGGGAGGCCGAGGCGGGCAGATCACGAGGTCAGCAGATCGAGACCACAGTGAAACCCCGTCTCTACTAAAAATATGAAAAAATTAGCCGGGCGTGGTGGCAGGCGCCTGTAGTCCCAGCTACTCGGAGAGGCTGAGGCAGGAGAATGGCGTGAACCCGGGAGGCGGAGCTTGCAGTGAGCCGAGATCACGCCACTGCACTCCAGCCTGGGCGACAGAGCGAGACTCCGTCTCAAAAAAAAAAAAAAAAAGAAAATTTGGAATTTTATTCGTGATGAAATTTGTTGACTGGCTGATGGGGCTGCCTTCAGAAAACCATGTCTTATGGGAACCATGCAATAAGGTTAGAGGAAGTCACTGCAATAAGTAGAGAGCAAAGCAGGCTTAAGGTCACCTTTAAAAAAAAACAAACAAAAGCCTTTTTCTATTTTAAAACAGAGATTTATAAGAAGTTGCAGCATAATGTACAGGAAGCCCTCATGTGTTCTTCATTCAGTTTCCCTCACTGAAAGCATCTTGAAGGGGTATCGGGCAAGATCAACTTGAGTGGTTCCCATTTTTCAAACCAAAAAAGCCCAGGATTTAAGAGGGCTTTTTATTTTCCTAATTTTTGAAAATATTATATTTAAATGTGTGCGACTTTGTAACCTGAGTGGA
Organism: Symphalangus syndactylus; assembly: GCF_028878055.3. Lineage (NCBI taxonomy): Eukaryota > Metazoa > Chordata > Mammalia > Primates > Hylobatidae > Symphalangus > Symphalangus syndactylus. The sequence goes on from NC_072448.2 coordinate 11,875,852, forward strand.
ATCTATGTATTTTAGTTTTCCCAAACCATGTTGTCTTAAAAATGACTGAACTTCATTCCCGTTAATCTGAGTTAAGGATAGGCAAAGTTTTTATTTAATTAATTAATTAATTAATTAATTTTTTAATATTTTCCTTCAGCCTGAAGAATTTCTTTTTTTTTTATTATTGTACTTTAAGTTTTAGGGTACATGTGCACAATGTGCATGTTTGTTACATATGTATCCATGTGCCATGTTGGTGTGCTGCACCCATTAACTCGTCATTTAGCATTAGGTGTATCTCCTAATGCTGTCCCTCCCCCCTCCCCCCACCCCACAACAGTCCCCGGAGTGTGATGTTCCCCTTCCTATGTCCATGAGTTCTCATTGTTCAATTCCCATTCCCACCTATGAGTGAGAACATGCGGTGTTTGGTTTTTTGTCCTTGGGATAGTTTACTGAGAATGATGATTTCCAGTTTCATCCATTTCCCTACAAAGGACATGAACTCATCATTTTTTATAGCTGCATAGTATTCTGTGGTGTATACGTGCCACATTTTCTTAATCCAGTCTATCCTTGTTGGACATTTGGGTTGGTTCCAAGTCTTTGCTATTGTGAATAGTGCAACAGTAAACATAACTGTGAATGTGTCTTTACAGCAGCATGATTTATAGCCCTTTAGGTATATACCCAGTAATAGGATGGGTGGGTCAAATGGTATTTCTAGTTCTAGATCCCTGAGGAATTGCCACACTGACTTCCATGATGGTTGAACTAGTTTACACTCCCACCAACAGTGTAAAAGTGTTTCTATTTCTCCACACTCTCTCCAGAACCTGTTGTTTCCTGACTTTTTAATGATGGCCATTCTAACTGGTGTGAGATGGTATCTCATTGTGGTTTTGATTTGCATTTCTCTGATGGCCAGTGATGATGAGCATTTTTGCATGGATTTTTTGGCTGCATAAATGTCTTCTTTTCAGAAGTGTCTGTTCATGTCCTTTGCCCACTTTTTGATGGGGTTGTTTGTTTTTTTCTTATAAATTTATTTGAGTTCATTGTAGATTCTGGATATTAGCCCTTTGTCAGATGAGTAGGTTGCAAAAATTTTCTCCCATTTTGTAGGTTGCCTGTTCACTCTGATGGTAGTTTGTTTTGCTGTCCAGAAGCTCTTTAGTTTAGTTAGATCCCATTCATCAATTTTGGCTTTTGTTGCCATTACTTTTGGTGTTTTAGACATGAAGTCCTTGCCCATGCCTATGTCCTGAATGGTATTGCATAGGTTTTCTTCTATGGTTGTTATGGTTTTAGGTCTAACATTTAAGTCTTTAATCGATCTTTAATTAATTTTTGTACAAGGTGTTTTTGAGACATTGTCTTGCTCTGTCACTCAGGCTGGAATGCAGTAGTGGTCGGTCACAGCAGGCTTGATCTCCTGGTCTCAAGCAATCTTCCCACCTCAGCCTCCTGAGTAGTTAGGACTACATGAGTGTGTTCCACCACATCTGCTCAGCTCATTTTTTTATTTTGGTAGAGAGAGGGTCTTTCTAAAATATGCTTGCCAGGCTGTCTAGTACTCCTAGCCTCAAGTGAGCATCTGTCTTCAGCTTCCCGAAATGCTGGGGTTACAGGCATGAGCCACCTCACTCACCTAAAGACTTTTTACAAAGGGCCAGTTAGTAAATATTTTGGCTTTGTGAACCACACAGTCTCTGCCATAAATAGGCAATTCTGCCATTGTGTAGCAAAAGCAGCCACAAGCAATACCTGAATAAATTCATGTGACTGCATTCCAATAAATCTTTATTTATAAAAACAGGCAGTGGGCCAGATTTGGCCTGTGGGCTGTGATTTGCCTATCCTGGCCTAAATTAATCCACTCAATGTCTGATTCAAGAAAGAGGTTTTCAGAGTTAATTCAGCACATACATTTATATCACTTTCCTGTTATTTATCCAGAATCCTCCAAACATACACATTAAAAAAAAAAAAAGAAGGCTGGGCACAGTGGCTCACACTTGTAATCCCAGCACTTTGGGAGGCCGAGGTGGGTGGATCACCTGAGGTCAGGAGTTCTAGAGCAGCCTGGTCAACATGGTAAAACACTGTCTCTACTAAAAATTCAAAAATTATCCAGGCTGGTGGCACACGCCTGAAATCCCATCTATTGGGTGCACGGAGGCATGAGAGTAGCTTAAACCTGGGAGTCAGAGGTTGTAGTGACAGGAGATTACACCACTTCACTCCAGCCTGGGTGACAGAGTGAGACTTGGTCTTGGAAATAAATAAATAAATAAATTAATTAATTAATTAATGAAAACAAATAAAAAGAAATCTTTCTGTAAGCATGTAGCATTCTACTTTGAGGAAAAATGGCATAAAAATGAGTTGATATTAGGAACTTACTTGCATATAACTTTCCAGGATGCATCATGAAATCAATCAATCAACTTATCTACCTACCTACCTACTTGGGTATACCTATGTATCTCTGCATATGTCTATATCTATCTTTGCCTATCTAGCTAATCATCTATCATCTATCTCTATGTATCCCTCTGTGTGTGTGTGTGTGTGTGTGTATCTTATCTATGTATATTTATGTGTGTGTCTATGTATGTCTATCTATATAAATGTGTGTATATGTATATATGCATATATAGATATATTGATTTTGATTAAATTCAAGTACAAACATATATGTTGAATTCCTATTGACTTCGTCTACACACATTCATTTACTATTGCCATATATGTGCATGTGTGAATCCACTTTGGGAATGTAACATAACTTATTTGATGTCACATGGATAATTCTCATAAATTGTGTTGGAATTTGTCAGCTTTCCACTGGCTTTGAGTTACAGAAGAAAACCGAGATTTGGAGATACAAACAACTTCAGTTTCTGCTGAGTTTTTAAATTAAAATGGCAATTCTTCTACTAAGTGCATGTAAGCTTATTGTGTTAGAACTCATTGATTAGATGTCAAAGTGTGGGATGAGTGGCACAGAAGGTGGATTATGATCAGCCCTCTTGGTATTACCAACATAACATTTCAATGAATGCACTTACTTGGGGTCAACATGTGGGCTCTAGGCCTTCTCAGGGATCTCCCCAGTGGGTTCCAGTTATTAATACGGCTATTATTTAAATTTAACATATGACCTCATGTTGGAAAAGGAAAAAAATGATTACAATACTGACAGGCAGGCAAAAGAGATTATTTAAATTATCAAAAATCTTACTCTTAGGGACATCTCCGGTGGTCCATAACCTTTACACAATCTGATGAAAATACATTTAATATTGAAATGAAAAGGCTGGAATAATTTAGAAACAGCTCTCTAAAATAGGTATCCTTACTTGTTAAAAATATGACCTTTTCTCTCCCTAGTTAAAGGTCCAACCATGTGTACAAAGAAATGGCTATTCTATGATGAGATTTTTAATCAATTATTTTCCCAATGGGAGAATGTTAATTACAAAGTTATCTTTTGGAAAAATACCAAATACCAAATAAAATACAAAATAATAAATAAAATAATGAACACTAGTGCTGGATTTCACAAAAATTTTTACTTGGAAAACCAATTCCATGGAATGTAGGGTGACCAGCCACTCCGCAATACAGAAAGTTGCCAGAGTATGAGACTTTCACTCTTGAAATTGTGACACTATTGGGCAAACCAGGATGAGTTCATCACTCTAATAGAATATGTAATAGTAGAAATTACCCTGCTAAAGGTGTCTATGATCCATGACAGAGACTTTCGGAGATGAATAAAATTTGACCATTGTTTTTATTGTAACCTTTCACAAATCTTAGTAGGCTAATAAATAAAGGAGAACAGCATCAGGTGGGCACTGGTATTCCCACATTCTAGAAACTAAAATACTACTCCAAGAATGGCCAGGCATTAAATTTTAGCTCAGGTTCCATACCTCTTGGAACATGAAGACATGCTCAAACTTTCACAGTAAAACTCCCTTGAAAATCAACAGAAGGAGGAGGAAATATTGGAGAGGAAGAGAGGAAATATTGATGCCTCTATCTAAATCACATAGTAGTGATGATTCATGTTTATTCATGTTTTCTTTATCCTGCTGCACTATCTGGGGCCTCTCAGCCTTGATAATATTGTCATCAGGGCTGGACCATTATTGTGGATGGCATTCCTGTGCTTTGCAGTATCTTAAGTGGCATCCCTCGCCTCTGCCCAGCAAATGCCAGCAGCACCACTCCCACTCTGCGACTTCCAGTTTTGACAATGAAAAATGTCCCCAGACATGGCCAAATATCCCTGAAGAGGAGCAATATTATTCCAAATTGGTAACTATTTGAGTCGCCTGAAAAATAAGGTCCCACAAACAGAGAAGTAAACTTGGGCAGTGGCTACTCAGGAAAGCAAAACCCTATCAGGACATCATCCTAGACTGCTCCCAGGTTGCTGCAACTTCCTAAGTCATACCAGGTGATTGTTAAGAATGGAAGTGTTCCCACCATCCATGTGCATGATTTCAGCAAAAAGCAGGCCCTTCTGTGCACCATTTTCAAAACCTTGAGGAAACAGACACTGGTGTTCAACCTCAACACCTGGCATGTGAATGTGACTATCAGATGATTAACTTGACTCTCACAAATGCAATTCAGGAAGGAAAAGAACATGCAAATAGTTGTCCTCATCACTTTCAAAAACTGCTAATTGTCCCCCTCACTAGCTACTAATGGCACTCAAGGCTGCAGGAAATGGTGACTCAACTCTGGTGTTTGTACTCTATCTCTCTCTTCCTCTATTTCCTTGTTTTCTTCCCATGTGGGCTTCAATTTGTCAATTAAATTCAAAAGCACCGAAAAAAGAGGAAAGACATTTAAAAATGTCTGGCAATGATTAATGAAGCCATCAATGCAATAATCAAATTCCCTGGGTTTGAGGCAGGTTTTCTCATTCTCAACTTTGACATTTGAGGGTTTGGGGTAGGTTTTCTCAACTTTGACATTTGAGGGTGAAGTCATTCTCTGTGGTAGGGGTTGTGCTGTGCATTGTTTGGTACTGTGTAACATCCTTGGTCTCTACCAACAGATGCTAAATGGGTTATTGCAACCCAAAATGTCTGCAGACATGGCCAAATATCCATAGGGAAAGAATAATCCCTGTAGAGTATCACTAGTTTGGGGGATAAAGATGAAGAGAAAATGGACAGTTGCTCAAAACATTTAGGAAAAATCTAAGGGTAACTTTCAAAAATATATATGCCTGGATTCCACGCTTGGAGACTTAGAAGTCATTGGTGTGGGATTCAGCTGGGGTACAGGATTCTTTAAACCTCCTCATGTGGTTCTAAGGTGCAGACAGAGTTGGGAGCTACTCATCCAGAAAAGAAGACAACAATGACCAGAGTTCCAATAAAGCTTCACAACACTTCTCAGAAATCGGCACGCATGGCACCAACAGATTCCATTACATTGTTGTCCATCACCCATGATGGTTTCAGAAACCGCAGAATTGTCCTCAGTTCTAGAAACTGTGTGTGTTTCTGAGTGCTTAAGAACTCTTGTACATGGACTAAAGTAGATGATGCCGACTGAGGGACCAACCACACTTCTTGGGATACCAGAAGCCAAGACTTGCATCAAGCACTGCCTGCATCTGCATCTGCTAGTATTGTCCAAGATTTTCTAGGTTGCCATGAAGGCATCTTCATTTACTCCTTTTTTCATATCCAGTTTATTAAGTCCTGCCTGTTGAAATTTAAAAAACATATCCAGAATATGACCTCTTCTCATTAATCTCATCATGACCTTATAGAAACTCCTACCATTGGGTCTTTCAGGATAATAGGAATGATATTTGTATTTTTTGCTTCAGTGCTTGCATCAAAAGCACAAAGCCCTCAAGGTTATTCAAACCCTGCTGATGGAGTAACCCTTTAAAAATAAGAGACAATATTATGTCAATTTCCCTACTCGGAAGCAGGAAACAGGGTGGGTGGTGCTGCTGAAATTTATTGGGCAAACACCAGGGATATTTCTCAATATCTTATGATACTTCTCTCTTGCATCCTAAAATCTGAGAACCTTGCAGTAACATGCAAATATTTGTCCCTGCCATCACCTCTGTGGCCTCACCTCCTGCTACTCTCCATCCCTCACTCATCCATGGCCACTCTGGGCTCCTAGGGCAATCCAGGCATCCTCCTTCCTCAGTGTCCTAACACCCACTGGTCACTCTAGCTGTCCCCTGCTATTAGCACGTTCTAGAAACAAACAATCCTTTCCCCTCCCTCCTTGAGGTCTTTGCTCAAACATCGCCTTCTCAGAGCAGTCTTCTGTCACTACTTTATCTAAAATTGCAACTCCCTATCCCAAGTACTAGTTTCTCTCCCTGTAATTTTCCCATAATATTTCTTGCCAGCACTTTGGGAGGCTGAGGTGGGCAGATAATTGCAGATCAGGAGTTGGAGACCGGATTGATCAATATGATGAAACCCTGTCTCTAGTAAAAATTCAAAAATTAGCTGGGCATGGTAGCAGGCACCTGTAATCCCAGCTACACTGGAGGCTGAGGCAAGAGAATCACTTGAATCTGGGAGGAGGAGGATACAGTGACATCCTGTCACTGCACTCCAGCCTGAGCAACAGAGTGAGACTCCAAGATCTGAATTAAAACTGTGGACCCCACTTCCCATCACAAATTTGGTCCAACTTCTTAACTTTTTAAATCTCACTGTGTTCAAATTAGATCCGCAGCCCAACTTCTCATTTACACTTCTGGTCTGTGCTGCAGTGGACCATCTCTCTCTGGATTCCTGCAGTAGCCTCCCCAAACCAAATATCCTCAGCACATAGCTGAAGGGAGCCTTTGACCATGGAATCTCTGGCATCTGCTGATCTTAGCCCCTCTGCTCAAAACACTGCAGTGGCTACCATTACTCTAGAGTCAAGGCCAGACTCCCCAGGAAGTTCTGAGGTGCTGTCCCATCAGGCCTCCTCAACCTCTACTTTACCTCTGTGACTTTATTTCCTCCTGCTGATGTCCCTAGCTCCTCCTCCCTATTCCTGGAGGGAGTCGGAGCCCCCTAGACTGGCCGCTGTAGTCTGGTCTTCACCGGGACAAAAGCACGCCTCTTTCAAGAAGCCTGACTGGCTTCCTCCTCTGCCTCAAGTCTTGCTCCTTTTCCCCATGCCATCCTTAAAAAACCTACTTAATCCTGTCACATAGTGTCCATCCCCACTATACCCAGCATTCCTGTTTTCCCTGTAGAAGTCAAGGCTCCATATGTAAGCGGAAGAGCTCCATGCAAAGGCTGGAGTCAGCAAAGCGCAATGGCTCAATCGATGCTCCTTATCACCCTGCATTTTTTTTTTTTTTTTTTTTTTTTGAGATGGAGTCTTGCTCTTTTGCCCAGGCCAGAGTGCAGTGGCGCGATCTCGGCTCACTGCAAGCTCCGCTTTCCGGGTTCACGCCATTCTCCTGCCTCAATCTTCCGAGTAGCTGGGACTACAGGCGCCTGCCACCGTGCCCGGCTAATTTTTTTTTTTTTTTTTTTTTTTTGGTAGAGACGGGGTTTCACCATGTTAGCCAGTATGGTCTCGATCTCCTAACCTCATGATCCGCCTGCCTCAGCCTCCCAAAGCAGTCTTTTACCTGGTGTTGGCTCTACATGCCACTTTTGGGCATGCAATTTGATATACATTCCTGAATGTACCATTGTTCCTTTGAAATGTTTATTTATGGCTCACGCGGGCGGCTGACATTAGCTACGTTTCTTGGCTGTGGACCACTTGAATGTTTAAAATTAACCTACAGTGCAGAAAAGAAAAATTGTACTCAGATTTCCTAAAAATGGTTTTACAAAAATATATGAAAATGAAGTGGAAGAAATTTATCAGAGCTATGAAATAACATAAAACTTTATTAATTCATTTATTCAGTTATAGACTCAAACATATTATTTCCAAGTTACTCCTTCACTTATTCCTCTCCTCTCCTTTTCTTTTTCTTCATTCCTCCCTTTCTTTTATCTTCTTTCCTTCCTTCTTTCCTCTCCCTTGCACCTTCTTTTCATTTTTTCCCTCCTTCCCTATCTCCTTCCCTCCCTCCCTCCATTCCCTCTCTCCCTTCCTTTGTTCCTTCCTTCTTTCCTCTCTCCCTTGCATATTATTCCTTCTCCCTCCCTCCATCTCTCCCTTGCAACTTTGTTCATTTCCCTCCCTTCCCTCTCTCCCTTGCACCTCTGTTTTTCCCTCTGTCTCTTCCTTCCTTCTGCCTTCTTTCCTTCCTTCCTTCCTTCCTTCCTTCCTTCCTTCCTTCCTTCCTCCCTGACTTCCTTCCTTCCCTCCTCCCTTACTTCCTTCCTCCATTCCTTCCTCTCTCTGTTGCACATTATTTCTTTTCCCTCCCACCATCTCCCTCTTGCAACTTCTTTTCATTTTCCTCCCTCCTTCCCTCTCTTTCTTTCACCTTCTTTTCATTTCCCTCCCTCCCTGTCTCTCTCTTGCACCCTCTTTTCCCTTCCCTCCCTTTCCTTCCTTCCTTCGTCTGTTGCACATTATTTCTTCTCCTTCCCTCTCTCCCTTTCTCTCTTACACTTTCTTTTCTTTTCCCTCCCTCTCTCCCTCTCTCTTGCATCTTTTTTCATTTTCCTCCCTCCCTCTCTCTCTCGCAACTTTTTTCATTTTCCTCCCTCTCTCTCTCTCTCTTGCACCTTCTTTTCATTTCCCTCCCTCCCTCTCTCACACACCTTTTCCCCTCCCTCCATCCCTCTCTCCTTCCCTTCTTTCCTTCTTTCTTTCCTTCCTCCCTCCCTTCCTTACTTCCTTCCTTCTTTCCTTCCTTCCTTCCTTATTTCCTTCCTTCCTTCCTTCCTTATTTCCTTCCTTCCTTCCTTATTTCCTTCCTTCCTTCCTTCATTTGCTTTCTTCCTTCCTCTGCTTTCTTCCTTCCTCTCTCCCTTGCATATTATTTCTTCTCCTTCTCTCCCTCCCTTTCTCTCTTTCACCATATTTTCATTTCCCTTCCTCCCTCTCCCTCTTGCACCTTCTTTTAATTTCCCTCCCTCCCTCTCACTCTTTCACTTTCATTTCATTTCCCTCATCCTTCTGTCTCGCACCTTCTTTTCATTTCCCTCCCTCCCTCTCTCTCTCTCTTGAACCTTCTTTTCCGCTCCCTCTATCCCTCCCTCCTTCCGTCCTTCCTTCTCTCCCTTGCACATTTCTTCTTCTCTCACTCCCTCTCTCTCTTTCACCTTCTTTTCACTTCCTTCCCTCCTTCTCTCTCTCTTGCATCTTCTTTTCATTTTCCTTTCTCCCTCTCTCTCTCTGGCACCATGTTTTCGTCTCGCTCCCCCCTCCCTCCTTCCCTCCCTCCCTCCCTTCCTTCCTTCCTTCCTTCCTTCCTTCCTTCTGTCCTTCCTTCCTTCCTTCCTTCCTTCCTTCTGTCCTTCCTTCCTTCCTTCCTTCCTTCCTTCCTTCCTTCCTTCCGTCCTTCCTTCCTTCTTCTCTGCCTTTCACATTGTTTCTTCTCCTTTATTCCCTCTCTCTCTCGAACCTTCTTTTTCCCTCCCTTCCTTCTTTCCTTCCTTCCTTCCTTCCTTCCTTCCTTCCTTCCTTCCTTCCTTCCTTCCTTTCTTCTTCTCTCCCTTTCACATTGTTTCTTCTCCTTCATTCCCTCTATCTCTCGAACCTTCTTTTTCCCTTCCTTCCTTCTTTTCTTCCTTCCTTCCTTCCTCTCTTCCTTCATTGCTCTTTCCCTTGTACAGTATTTCTTCTCCCTCCCTTTCTCCCTCTCTCTCTTGCACCTGCTTTCCATTTCCGTCCCTCTCTCTCTTGCACCTTCTTTTCTTTTCCCTCCTTCCCTCTCTTTTGCACCTTGTTTTCATTTCTCTCCCTTCCCCTTCCTCCCTGCCTCCCTCCCTTCTTTTCCTTTCTTCCTTCTTTCCTTCCTTCATTCTTTCTTTCCTTCCTTCCTCTCTCCCTTGCACACTATTTATTATCCTTCATTCCCTCCCTCTCTCTCTTGCATCTTCTTTTTATTTCCTTCCCTCCCTTCTTCCCAATGTCTCTTGCACCTTCTTTTCATTTCCTCCCCTCTCTCCCTCTCTTGCATCTTTTCATTTCCTTCCCTCCATCCCTCCCTCCCTATTTTGCACCTTCTTTCCATTTCCCTACCTCCCTTTCTCCCTTCCTCTCTCTTCTCCTCCCTTTCTTCCTTTCTCCCTTCCTCCTTTCTTTTCTTTGTTTTTCTTCCCTTCTTCCCTCTCTGCTTTCCTCCCTCCCTCCCTCTTTTCTCCCTTTCTTTCTTCTTCCCTTCATTTCTTCCTTCTTTCTTTCCTTTCTCCCTTCCTCTCCTCCTAGTTCCTGCCATCCCTCCCTTTTCTTCCTTCTCTTCTTACTTTCCTCTTTCCCTTCCTTCCTTCTTCCCTCCTTCCCTTCCTTCCCATCCTTCCCTTCTTTCCCTTCCTTCCTCCCTTCCTTCTTTCCTTCCTTCCTTCCTTCCTTCCTTCCTTCCTTCCTTCCTTCCTTCCTTCCTTCTTTCCTTCCTCCCTCCCTCTTTCCCTCCTTTCTTTCTCCCTCTCTCATTATCTCTGTTTCTTTCACTTACCTAATGTGGATCTCTAATTTTTTATGCTAAAAAGAAAATATAAATTAAGGAGATTTTTTTCAAAAGTTTTGATAAGATTTTACATTTTAAAAGAATGTGTGTGTGTTTGTGCATGTGTATGAGAGTATGCACATATATGCCCACACAACTTTGTCAGGGAAAACAGTGGCTTTCTTATAGTTGGTAAAGAAAAACAGTCCTAAAACTACAGATGCATAAAGACTCCTCAGTAAGCCAATCCCAGGGCATGAAAATGCAAAGCACAGAAGGCAAATCTATCTTTGAGAGCCTGGAATAATGATGTTTAAACTGACAGCCTTCTGAAAGGTGCCTTTGATCTAGTGAAGCAAAACACTGGGGAGGAGAGATGCCTGGAATAGCCTCCTACAATTTTCCACTAAAATTACTATCAGAAACTAAACTTTTGAGAAAGAGATTTTTAAATAAAATAATATAAAAGGATCAAACCCTTCCCATCCTTCTCTCCAGACATAACTTTTAACAATAAGTTGTGTGTCTCTTCATAAATATTATTGGTTTTGCATATATGTATTTATATGTGAAATATGATGGAGCACAAATGGGATCTGTCTACATTTATTATTTTATAACTTCTCCTTTATTTAACAATATCTATTGTCATTTTAAATTATCATCACACTGAAATGTACAGGAAATCAGTATGAAGTACCAGGGCTTTAGTGTTTCCCTCCCTTCTTTGCCTCCTTCCCTTCCCTCTGCTCCCTTCCCCTCCCCTCCTCTTCCTTCCTCTCCCCTCCCCTACCTTCACCTCCTCTCCCCTCCCATCCCAAATGCACAGGAACTCAGTATGAAGTACCTGGTACTTTAAACTTTCCTTTCCTCCTACTCCTCCTCCCCTTCCCCCTCCCTTTCCCTCCCCTCCCTTCTTCTCTCTCCTCCCCTCCTCTAGCTTCTCTTCCTCTCCCTTCCTCTCCCCTCCCCTCTCCACTCCCCTCTCCTCTCCTCCCTTTCCCTTCCCTTCCTTTCCCTTCCCTTCCCTTCCCTTCCCTTCCCTTCCCTTCCCTTCCCTTCCCTTCCCTTCCTTTTCTTTCCTTTCTTTAGGTGGACATTAACTTTGTTTCTAGCTTCTCCTACCAGAGACAAACAAAAACACTGTGAAATATAATTGTATGGGACTCTTAGTACATTTAGTTGAGTGCAGCTGGTGCTTATTTTTCAGATTATACCATGAAAATGACATTATTACTTCAAAGGGCATGTGCATTTTGAATGTTGAACAAGAACAATGAAGGGCAATATTTTCAAGGGTATTTTAAATGTGTTAATCTTTCCCAGTGTGATGAGTGACAACAGGTATCCCATTATGTTAGCTGGTTTTCCATGTTTTTAGTCCACTGAGATATCGGTAAGACACAGCTTATAGCTTAAGACATATCCTCTGGGCTGGGTGCAGTGGCTCATGTCTGTAATTCCAGTGCACTGGGAGACTGAGGTGGGAGGATTCCTTGAGGCCAGTAGGTCAAGACCAGCCCGTGCAACATACCAAGACCTTGTCTCTACAAAAAAAGTAAAAGAAAGCTGGGTGTGCTGGCATGCACCTGTATTCTCAGCTATTCAGGAGGCTGAGGAAGGAGGATAGCTTGAGCTCTGGATTTCAAGGTTCAGTGAAGTATGATAGCACCACTGCACTCCAGCCTGGACAACAGACTGAGACCCTGTCTCTAAAAAATCATATCAAATAAAAATAAAAGACTGTATCCCTTGGCAAAGGTCTGGACTATAGATGTTTACAGTTGAGTCAACCACGACTTTAGGAACCAAGTGAGTTGGTGTTCTGATATATTGATGTTCTGCATTGGAAATTAAAGATCCAATATCAGCTTCCAAACCCCACTAGATGCCAGAGGTTTCTGTTCAAATCTTGAGTCTTGAACTTCAAATTTCTTTGTAATGTGCTTTGTAAGTTTATTTTCAGGTCTTTCACTTGGTCACTTGGTGCATCATGTGTAGCACTCTTGGCTCCAAGAATAGTGGACTTAGTTTTCTAATCATGTCTCCAGCTCTTAGCATGGGTGGTTTCGTTCTTTTCTTTCCTTCTTTTCCTTCCTTCCTTCCTTCTTTTCCTTCCCTCCTTCCCTTCCTTCCTTCCTTCTTTCCTTCCTTCCTTCCTTCCTTTCCTTCTTTCTCTTCTTTCTTTCTCTTTCTTTCTTTCTTTCTTTCTTTCTTTCTTTCTTTCTTTCTTTCTTTCTTTCTTTTCCCTTCCTTCCTTCCTTCCTTCCTTCCTTCCTTCCTTCCTTCCTTCCTTTCACTTGTGTTGCCCAGGCTGGAGTGCAATGATGCGATCTTGGCACACTGCAACCTCTACCTCCCAGGTTCAAGTGATTCACCTGCCTCAGCCTCCTGAGTAGTTGGGATTACAGGCATGCACCCATATGCCCAGCCAACTTTGTATTTTTAGTAGATATGGAGTTTCTCCATGTTGGTCAGGCTGGTCTCAAACTCTCGAACTCTGGTGATCTGCCAGCCTTGGCCTTCTAAAGGGCTGGGATTACAGGAGTGAACCACTGGGCTGGCCAGGATGGGTAGTTTCTTCGTTGGCAATAATTTTCCTTCATGCTGGATAACTCTTACTTATTCAACAAGATTCAGCAGAAAGGTCACCCCCCTCAGCCAGACCTTCTGTGAACACCCTGCAGCAATATCCATTGGTATTTCTATTCATAGCCTCATACTAGAACCGTTGTTCTGTTGACCTGTGTGTTTCACCCCAGACCAAAAGTTTCCTTTAAAGGAGTGAGCTTCTCCAAAGCACACACACACACAAAAACAAAACAAACAAACAAACAAAAAAACAAAACAAAACAAAAAAATCTAAAAGAGGACGGGAAGACAGGATTGGAATGCAATTTGTTTATCCCATCATTTACTGATTCCCAGTTTTGTGACTCTGTAATAACAAAGAACACAATCTTGTGTGAAAATCCATGCTCCACTCCATCTGTGAGTGTGGGCTGTGCTTCGAGATTTATTTCCAAAGAATACAGTGGACAACGTGGAAGAAGGAGTCATTTTACAGTGGAGAAACCTAACAGTCATGACTTAGCCAGTTAATCACAGCAGCATCACCTATGAGAGATCAGGGATTCTCTTGAATGGGTGCTCTCAGACCTCAGCAAATTCTCCTATTGGTTTGAACTATAAAGTTAGCTCATACTGGTACCACGCACAGACAGATTTGTCAAAGGTCAGGGGAACCTCCACTCAGAATCCCTCTATGGTTACCAAAATGTGAACCCTGGAAATATGAGACAGGTCTGAGTTAATTTAGAAAGTTTATTTTGGCAAGGTTGACAATGAGGCCCCATGACACAGCCTCAGGAAGTCCTGACAATGTGTGCCCAAGGTAGTCAGAGCACATCTTTTTTTTATACATTTTAGGGAGAGAGAAGACATCAATCAATGTATGTAAGATGAACATTGGTTTGGTCTAGAAAGGTGAGAAGACTCAACATGGGGAGAGGGCTCCCAGGTCATAGGTAGAAAAGAAACAAATGCTTCCATTATTTTGAGTTTTTGAATAGCTTCTCTGAAGGAAACAATAAGCATTTATCTCAAGAGTACAGGGGTGACTTTGAATAGAATGGGAGGTAGGTTGGCCTTAAGCAGTTCCCAGCTGACTTTTCCCTTTAGCTTAGTCATTTTAAGGGCCCAAGATATTTTCCTTTCACATAAGTCATGTTGAGAGTCATACCCTTGACGTGATGTGAGGAATACGGCACTTTACCTCTGTGGTCTTCCTCCTCCAAACACCTAACCTTAGTCTAATCATGAGAAAGACATCAGATAAAACCAAATTGGAAGGCATTCTAAAAATTACCTATGTACTGCTTCTCAGAACCATCATGGTCATGAAAAACAAGGAAAGTCTGAGAAACTGTCACAGCCAGAGGAGTCCAAAGAGACTTGATGACTTACTGTAGTGTGGTGTCCTGGGTGAGATCCTGGAATAAAAAAGAGACATCAGGGAAAATCCAAACACATTGGAATAATGTCTGGAGTTTACTAAAAGTAATGGGTGACTTCGTTGCAACAAATGTGCCATGGCAGTCCAAGATGCTAATGGAGGGAATGGGATATGGGCTAAACAAGAGCTCTCTTTAATGGCCTTTTCAATATTTTGTGAAAATAAAAGTATTCCAGAATTAAAAGTTTAAGACTGTATCTCACTGCCTATGTGACTTTCGGCAAGTCACATAATCCCTTTGTGCCCTGGTTTTCTCATCTGCGAAATGGGGATAGTATTAACATCATAAAGGTCTTGGAACAGTTTCTGGAAAATTGTCCAATAAGATAAAGTAAATAGGCATAAATATGTTGCTGTTGTATGATGTGATTGCTTCCTGTGTTAGGATTGTGCAATTCTAGTGTGTGTGTGTGTGTGTGTGTGTGTGAGAGTGATGTTTTGCTATGTTGCCCAGGCTGATCTCAAACACTTGGCCTCAAGTGATTTTCCTGCCTCAGCCTCCCAAAGTGCTGGGAATACAGATATGAGCCACTACAGCTGGCCTAAATGAGTTTTTTGTTTTTGTTTTTGTTTTTGTTTGGAGATGGAATCTCACTGTTGCCAGGCTGGAGTGCAGTGGCCCAACCTTTGCTCACTGCAACATCCATCTCCCAGGTTCAAGCCATTCTCTTGCCTCAGCCTTCCGAGTAGCTGGGACTACAGTCATGGGCCACCATGCACAGCTAATTTTTGTATTTTTAGTAGAGACAAGGTTTCACCATGTTGTCCAGGATGGTCTGAATCTCTTGACCTCGTGATTTGCCCGCCTCGGCCGCCCAAAGTGCTCAGATTACAGGTGTGAGCCATCATACCCTGCTAAATGTGTTTTTTAATAGCAACTGTATTGGAGGCTAAAACACAACTTCACCAATAACAAGAGTATTAATATCTATTGAATGGATAAATGGATGAATGATCATCAATATCTTTAGTAATGGTGACTTTAGAATGCTAGGTGTTTTATTACCAACAAAAATTCCCCCTCTAGCTTATGAGGGAAAATTAATTTTGCTCCTATATTTCTGAATTTCATTTCTGAGCACTGTCAAGATAATTTGGAACATTTTTATGGCAAAGATTATCAGTAACCCACCTGGCTCTAGGAAAAATCTCTATAATGCCATATTATAGAAGCATGATTTTTAAGCCATAAGTTTTCTCTCTAAAATGTATTCTCTGGCAAGCAAATGAATTAGCCTGTGGTCAGAGGTTATCAAAAATGACCTGATTAAAGTTTTCATGACATCTTCCCAAAACAATGACTTTTATTCACAGGTAGTAACTAATAACATCATTTTTGTTTTAACCCCTGACGATTAGTGAGTTTGCAAGAACAACTGTCTGTGGAAGTAATTCCTATTTTATGACAATGAGATCATGTCATGCATGCATGGGCAACTGTTTTTAGGAAAATCTCTAAACAATTTCACATCGTTAAAATGAAAAGCACAAAAGGCGTTCTAGAACATTCTATTCCCTTTTTTTTATTTTGCAACTGAAAATTATTACCTGGTTTGTTGATAAAGCTTTTCTGTTTACCCCAACTCACTCAGTGGTGTGTGAAAGGAAAAATAAATCTTGGGACCCCAAATTCACTAAGCGGAAGGGAGAAGTCAAGCTGAGAGTCATGACCACCTGCCTCCCATTTGTTTCCTAAATAAGAAGTCTACAAAGATGAAAATCTACACACCTACCACAAATTTTGACCACAAGGAAATTCTTTGTGGGTCGCAAGATATTTTCCCTAAAGCAGTTTTGTTGCTGCACACCATGGCAATGTAAATTGATAACTTATCTTCATAGGTGTGCAGAGACAAGACAGAGCTCAAAGTCATCCTTCTGCCCACCAAGACAAATCTCACTGCTGCCTCTGCCATATTGTCTCTGTTATCTTATGTAAAAATGCAGATTCACTGAGCCAGAAAAAGGCATGCAAGACTATTTCTCCATCCCCTTCTCACATGAGAATTTTGTACTTCCCAGTAAACTGCCCTTTCTTCTTTAAATATTGAAACACTCAAAATCACCTTCAGAGAAAGAAGTGTCTCCTAGGCATATGTCCTTAACTTTGGCAAATGATATGGTTTGGCTGTGCCCCCAGCCATATCTCCACTCAAATTTAGCTCTCATAATTCCCATGTGTTGTGAAGACCATCTGTATCATCCTGTGCCACCTGTACTGTTGCACCACCTCTCTGATGGTGCCTAGCTCTGGGAAGCAGGTAGCCCCCCATAATTCTATAGCTAGTGTGCATGCTGGAATGACAGTCACACCCACTGGCCACAGGATATAAAAATAGGTTGGCCATCTGACTAAGACTGTTCATTTTAAAATTACTTCTTCTCCACCTGTGACCATGTTCCTCCTTCTCAAATATACTGGTTGACTCATTAAGCCACCTGGATTCAAAAAGACAAGGGTGCACAGCCCGTGGGAAAAAAATTCTGAGAAGTAAATTCTCCAAAATTCTTTGAAATGGAAGTTTGCCTTCTTTGAAGTTAAGATCCTTAACAGCATGTTAAATTTCTTCCATGGTAATTGGTCTTTTTAGCTAGTCTAAATTTTCTTAATTTATAAATTTATATTTTAAGCATGGATTTCATACAGATTTTAAAACTTAACAGGATTGTGTTCTATTAAGTACTTTTAAGTTTCTGTTATGTCATCCTTACCTATAATTATAGCCCATTTATCAATTCTATGGTTTTCTACTTTAGCAATCTCTCTGTCTCTATCTCAATCTTTATTTTTATCCTTTTTTCTCTTGAACAGTTTTAAGATGGAGTCAAAGATTTATATTTGAATCTATCAGTTTAATTCATTTTTCATTTTATCATCCATTAAATTTTATCTGTGTATTAAGATCATTACTTCTGCTTCGTAAGAAAAAATTTTCAAATATATATGCCTTTAAAAATTACATAATTATAATTTATCATTCTGGTATAAGATCTTTCAAGAATTTAGCATTTACATCCCATTTTGCAATGACGTTTCACAGCACTGTTTAGACTTAATTACATAAAGAGACCCTCTATTCACCGCTTCTCCTCTCATGCTTTACTGTCTTTCATAGTACATTGTAAAAAACTTTAACTTGATTTTAATCAATTGTTCTCTTATTAAATATAGTTTAATTGATTAAAGGAATCAACTTCAATTTATTGGGCTCTCATTTTATTGGAGCACATCTCCAGTGTTTATGTATTTCCAGGAAGGCTTCCAGGATATGTTTTCCGCATCCTTACATATTAAAAAAACTCCTTTGGCTGGTTTTAAATATGTATGATATTCCTATAATCATGTACCTTACAACCATCTCAACTTGAGAAGAAGAAAATGTAAATTATACCAGGATTTGCTTTACAATGTATATTTTTCCTTTTGTCTTTACTTCACAGATAATAATTGTGCATATTTATAGGGCCCAGAGTAATATTTTGATACATGTTTACAATGTGTCATGATCAAATCTAGTTAATTAGCATATCTATCACCTCAAACATTTATCATTTCTTTATGTTGGGAACATTCAAAATCCTCTCATCTAGCTTTCTGAAAATATACTCTAAATTATTGATAATCATAGTTCACTCTACAATACTACAGCACACAAAAACTTATTCCTTCCATTTAGTAGTAAGTTTGTATCCATTAACCAACCTCTCCCTAGTCTCCCCTGCTCTCTATGCTTCCCAGCCTTTAGTAACCACAGTAGTATGTATACGGTTTATATATGTACCAGAGGCCATGTTGGGACACATGGCCATGCCCATTTTAATTCCTAAGTGTTGTTATAATGTGCCATCTTCAACAAGAACAAGAAGGGCCAGTGATGTTCAAATGTGGTACTTCTGTAAAGTAGGAGGAGAAATAAGCCAAGGAGAGATAAAACCTCCTCAGAAAGGTGACAGATTTGAGAAGGGAGGAAAAGTAGACACATTTCTGCTTGCTTTGTGTGTTCAGGAGCTACAGGAAGGATTATAAAATACCATCATACAAGTACAGGTAACTTTTTGATGCAATGATTTCTTTTATTTTGGGTATATACCCAGCAGTGAGATTGCTGAATGGAATGATAGTTCTATTTTTAGTTCTTTGGGAAATCTCCATACTGTTTTTCATAGAAGTTGTACTAATTTACATTCCCACTAACAGCGTGTAAGAGCTCCCTCTTCTCTGCATCCTCACAAATTTCTGCCATCTTTTTGGCTTTTTAATAATTTCCATTTTGCAGATGTAAGGTGATATCATTGTTTTAATTTGTGTCTCTGATGATTAGTGATGTTGAGCACTTTTTATATGTTTTTTGGCCATTTGTATGTATTCTTTTGAACAATGCACCATTCACAATAACAAAGATATGGAATCAACCTAAGTATCCATCAGTGGATGATTAGAGAAAGAAAATGTGGTATATATACACCATGGACTACTACACAGTCATAAAAAAGAATGAAATCATGTCCTTTGCAGCAACATAGATGGACCTGGAGGGCATTATCTTAAGGGAAATAACTTAGAAACAGGAAGTCAAATACCACATTTTCTCATTTCTAAGAGGGAACTAAATAATGTGTACAGCTGGACACAGAGTGTGAAATAATAGACACTGGTGTCTGGGAAGAATAGGAAGGTGAGAAGTGGGTGGAGGATGAGAAATTATGTAATGAGTATAATGTACATTGTTCAGGTGACGGATATGCTAAAAGCCTGGACTTGAGCACTATGAAATGTATCTATGCAACATAAATGCACTTGTATTCACTAAATATATACAATACAATATATTACAATACAACACAATACAGTACAGTACGATGCCATGCGATGCGACGCGATGCAATGCGATGCGATACGATACATTATGATACGATACGATACGATATGATACAGTACGATACGATACAATACAATACAATACAATACAATAATACAATACAGGCCTTCACTTTATCATAACCTTGGGAATTCCCCATCCATCCTGTAGGGATGATACTCTGAGAATCAATTCCATTCTCTCAGCTCTCCCCTGGTGGCATCCTTGGGGAGGAAACACACCTGTGCCAGTTCTACCACCATCCATGGCCGTGCCATTGGGGACCAACCATGCTGGACCCAAGAGGAAGTGTTTACAGACCATGGGCATGCAATGAAAATTAACAGAAATGATGGTTAGCAGTTGCCTCTTCTTTCATTGCCAGTTTGTTTATTTAAAAAGAACTCCTTATTTCTCTTACAAGTGCAAGCACTCTTAAGCTCCATGCTGCCAGACCACAGGTTTGGGTTGTATATAATAGACTTGTGAAAAGGCCCTCTAAAGCTTCAACCCATGTTGATAAGCTGTGTTTCTCTGCAGCTCATGGTGAATGATGGGTGGGAACCCTCACTGTTGCAGATATTTCTCCAAGATTCAAGTGAATGACATAAAAAAAGCCATGTGGTTAAATAATCCTGCATACAAGAGCAGTTATTACTTTAATTGAGAACATTGGTTAATGCAAAAATTGCTAAAATATTAAAACTGGTTGTCAAATGGAACCCATTTAAGATAAGTCCTGAAATCACAAATTTCACTTCACCTTGCAATAAACATATTCTGGCATAATTTTCCTACATTTGTTGTTGCTCCTTTTCCTCCTTTTTTTTTTTAAATGAGTGGTTTCTAATTCATCATTTTGTTTTTCTTTTCAAATATCATGAAAATGTCATGAAGAATAGGAAAGAAAAATGAAAACTATACAGCATGCATTTGCAAACAGCAGGAATTTGTAAGTTTTATGAAGTATAAGTTTGCTTATTTTAGGAAATGCATAATGAGATGTTTTTATTATTCCTTGACCTTTCAAGGTTTGAATTCATTCACTTTATTCTTTGAGATACTATAACTCAGGCAATGACTTTTTGGAAGAAATTCTGAAATGGGGCTTTTTTTCCACCTTTGCCTTTAGCTGTAATTTTGACATTATTGCACATTAAATTACATTATATGCAAGGTTGCTTTTATTTGGAATTGCTGTCTTAGGCAGTGTCATTTAATGGAAATAAAATATAAGGGAAAAAGATTAAATTGCAAGATAAAATAAGGCTAAACTTGGAATGAAACAGAAACAGATTTTTTTTCCAATTTTCAACTAAATATTCCATCAACATATTTTGCTGAACCCAGTCAACAAAGCTTCTTAAATTACAAATCTTTTTGAGTAATATAGGGAGCATTCATAAATCCAACACTCAAGTTTAACAAATGCTAGCATTTTTGCCGTATTTACTGAAGCTCCAATTCTCCCCAGAAATAAAATACAATATATACAATTGAAGCCATACTTACATGTTACTCTTTCATCCTCCCTAGAAATACCCACTGTCCTCAAGTAATGGAGAATCTGTCTTTCCAAACCAATCAGGTTTTTAATTTTTTTTTTTAGGTGGGGGTCTTGCTATGTTGCCCAAGATGGACTTCAACTCCTGGGCTCTTTCAAAGTGTTGGGATTACAGGCATAAACCACCATGCCTGGCCCACAAGTGCAGATTTTTTACAGGGATAAATTCCATGGAGAAGTTTGGGCTTTTAGTGTAGCTATCAGCTGAATAGTGTACATTGTACCCATTAAGTAATTTCTCATCCCTCACTTTTCTCCCAACCTTCCACCTTTCCTAGTCTCCACTGTTTATTATTTCCACTCTCTACATCCAAGTGTACACATTATTTAGCTCCCACTTACAAGTGATATTGTTCAATATTTGACTTTCTGTTTCTGAATGGTTTCAATAAAGATATTCGCCCCAAGTTCCATCTGTTTTGCTGCAAAATACGTAACTATAATTGTATTCCTTTTGATGGCTAAGTAGTAAGTATTCCATGGAATACGTATACCAGATTTTCTTTCTTCAGTCCTTTGTTGATGGATACTTAAATTGATTCCATATCTTTGTTATTGTGAATAGTGCTGCAATGAACCTATAAGAAAAGGCATTGTTTTGATGAAATTATTTTTATTCCTTTGAATATATACCCTGTAGCAGGATTGTTGGATCTAATGGGAGTTCTATTTTTAGTTCTTTGAGAAATCTCTGTATTGTTTTCCACAAAATCAACAGAGTTATCACACAGCCTAAAAGGCAGGTGAAAATATTTGCAAAACCGTATATCTGACACAGTGCTAATATCCAGAATTTATGAGAAACCCAAATAACTCAGTAAGAAAAAAAACATTACAAAGTGGGCATGAAAAACATTTCTCAGAAGAAGATATAGAAATGAAAAACAAACATGTAAAAAAATGCTTAACATCACTTATCATATCAGAGAAATAAATGCAAATTAAAACCACGATGAGATACTGTCTGACATCAGTCTGAATGGCTACTACTAAAAAGTCAGAAAGCAATAGATGTTGTTGAGCATGTGGAGAAAAGGGAACAATTTTATGCTGTTGGTGGGAATGTAAATTAATTAGAGAGAAAATATTTGACCTTAGGTAAGAACACATCTGCCTTTTACTGCTACTTGCCTAATCAAGTCGGGCTCACAGAAGAGATTCTCCCTTTAAAAGAAATCAAAGTCAACTAATTTGTAACCTTGTTGACATCTGCAAAAGTCCTTTGCCTTGCCCATGTTCTGTTGGCTAGAAGCAAGTCACAGGTCTTTTCCCTGCTGAAGGGGAGGCGATTATGTGGGCTGCCAGCACAAGGGAGCAGGGACCACAGGTGTTCACTATGAAATGCTTCCAGGGGGAATGTGGTCAGAAGTTCAGGAAGGAGGACAGAAGGGAAAGTAATCACCAATAGGTGTAAAGTCAGGCATCAGACACTGACAGCACAGAGGAATCTCATTTTGTAAATTCACTCAGTGTTTTTCCAATGCACAGAAGCAAGCTTTGATGCCCCATAGCTGTCAACCACTGGGGAAGGGAAGGGAGATGCAAAATCCCAGACACTTACAGCTCACTGTGCATAAAGATGCAATCATTCCACCATCCCAGCGAATCTGACAAAGTGCCCCAGGTGCTGGCTGGAAACATATTAAAGCCAAGATGGGAGTCCTAAAAATGTTTAAAAATGAGCCAATGGCACAGTACTAACATTCTCTCCTACTGAAGGTGAGGATGAATCAGTCACTCCTCTTCTGGAAGTAACATACACTTCATCTGATTATAAGATTTAATATATTCTGGCCAGGTACCATGGCTCATGCCTATGGTCCCAGAACTTTGGGAAGTCAAGGTAGGAGGACCACTGGAGGC
Organism: Symphalangus syndactylus; assembly: GCF_028878055.3. Classification (NCBI taxonomy): domain Eukaryota; kingdom Metazoa; phylum Chordata; class Mammalia; order Primates; family Hylobatidae; genus Symphalangus; species Symphalangus syndactylus. Next base: position 11,898,729 of record NC_072448.2, read on the forward strand.
CAGGAGTTCAAGACCAGCCTGCTCAACATGAAAAGACCCTGTCTCTACCAAAATTTTTTAAATTAGCTGAGCGTGCTGGCTTATGCCTGTGGTCCCAGTTACTTGGGAGGCTGAGGTGGGAGGATCACTTGAGACCAGAAGTTCAAGACCAGCCTGGACAAAATAGCAACACGCTAGCTCTGAAAAAAATTAATTAGGCATGTTGGTGTTTTCCTCTACTTTTAGTTATTCAGAAGGCTGAGATTGAGAGTCACTGGAACATAGGACTTTGAAGTTGCAGTGAGCTACGATTGCACCACTTCACTCCAGCCTGGGCAACAGAGTAAGACCCTATCTCAAAAAAACAAAAACAAAAACATAGAAATGTATTTAAAGGAAAAGCAAATTTTAGAAATTTGGAGACTTGGTAAAGAAGGAAAAAAGGTCATGTGTAATCCTGTCAGCACATGGTTCACATCTCAGTTTATCTACTTCTGGACTTTCCTCTCAACAGGCATATTTGTTATTTTCAGAGTGTCTAATTACAGAGTTGGATTCTAATTGCACTTACTATCAGGGCCCACCAAGCCATTTATTGCAGCTGTCAGTTCCAGCCTCTGTACAATGCTGTCTACCATGAATATTTTTTCTTCAAGCAGTTGATTTCACTTTGTATCAGCATTTAAGTAAATAATCAGCCCAGATATGAATTCTGCTGACATATTATCTTCACATTTAAGATGATGATTTAGCATTCTGGGTAAGTTCAGCCATGAGCCATTCCACCAGCTTATATATAATGCTTCCCCCAGAAATAAGGGCATTTTCCCAAAAATGGTGAAGACAGCTATGGAAACATATTGGAGACATTTATATATATACTTTTTTTAGCTAACATAATCATTTAGGCTCACAAGTGTGAATTTATTGTTTTGGAAGAACCTCTAAGCCTTTCCTTTATTTCGATGATTAATAGATATTAGAGAGAATCAAAAACGTAATCTAGTTTCGTGGGAGCCCTTCTCTGCCTTGCATTTCTATTGGAAACTATTTCACTAGTCCCTGACCCCCAACCTCTCACCTGGTTCCCTGCCTTGGGAAGCTCAGCCCAGTTATCCCACACCCCATTTCAGATCTGATGTTAGCCATGAAAGATAGGGCAATGGGTGGCTCAATACTTCTTGCAGGTTTGAGGGTAAGCCTACCAACCTCTGGATCTCTATAATGAGAACCCCAGTGCTGCTACGTACCTAATTATGACCTCCAGTATTTGATTCACCGGAATAATACCAGCATTTTGACCTCCTTCATCTTGAGTCCTCTGTCTGTTTCAACTGATGCATAACTCATATTATGAGCTATTTATTCAGCCTCTTACAAATCTTTGCCTGTTTAGCCTTTTTAAAAACTCTAGTTGTCTGCAATTACATAGTTTCATTGATTAAGCCATCATTTACTGAATACATTCCATGAGTAAGGCAATATACAGGCATGTATCATTAGCCATGACTTGACAGTATCTGAACTTAGTCTAATAAATGTTGCATTTCTTCTATGAATTTTTTTCTCTATCAGGGAGAAAATCGTTACTGTTACTTGATACAATTTTGGGGTTGAGGTCAAGTGGGAAATGTTATTAGATTAAGGCCACTTAGCAAATCTAAGAAGTATCCAAAGCATGGATGATTAAATAATAAATGCATAGCCACACATTGGAATGCCATGGGGTCTACAAAACAATGTACAAGTATTTATTGGGATGAAAAGATGATCATGATCTGTCATTAAATGAAAAAATTATATGACTAAAGGATGTTGGTTTAAAAAATTAAAACATGATCGATATGAAATACATTTTGGAAAGAGAAATTTTATAAAATATATGCATGTATATATATTCTATATATTTTTAATATATATACATTTTTATATATAAGGATATATGTCCTTATAAAACATACACACATCTGTGTGTACATATATCTACATCTACATCTACATCTATATCTATATCTCTATATCTATCTATCTATCTATCTCCTGTGCAATGTATGTACATATCCTATTGGATCTAGATTAACTGGAACAGGCAGCCAATATAGGATGTAAATGCTCTGAGTGGTGACAATGATATGTTCAAGGGAGGAATAAAGGAAGGTTGTTTTGAATAATCATTTGCAATATATGAGTTAACAAAATATATCCAATAGCTAAGATACATCTTTTTCTATATATCTGCATCTCTAGCTCTATCTATATCTATTATCTGCCTGTCTGTCTATCTATCTTTCTTTCCTCCATCATCTTCATTTATTGATGTATCAATGTATCTATATTTGTATCTATTTAGGCTCACAAGTATACAAATACAAAATTTACCTGGGCGTGGTGGTGAGCACCTGTAATCCCAGCTGCTCTGGAGGCTGAGGCTGGAGAATCAGTTGGACCTGGCAGGCAGAAGTTGCCAAGTGAGCCAAGTTCATACCACTGCACTCCAGCCTGGGCGACAGAACTACATTCTGTCATAATAAATAAAATAAATACAGTGCAATGCAATTCAATGCAACGCAACGCAACGCAATGCAATACAATAAGGAAAAGCTCCTTGAGGATATTGCATTCTGAATTTGGTTCCCTGGTCCTGTACCAATAGGTGGCATGCAGTTATTTTGTGGATGTGGAGAGCAGTTTAGAGATGAGTCAACTCCAGCCCGAACTGCGGCCTGATTTGTAGTGAATTGGACAATGAAGGCTTTGTGCAGCCCCACATGGACCAGCATTTACTACAGAGACAAAGCCTAAGTCTCTTCCTTAGTTAATGTTGTCCTCAGAGAACACTACCCCAAAATGAAGGCCTCAGAAGAAGCCTCGGAAGCAAAAGTTTCTCACCTTCTTCTGCCCTCCTGTCTCTCAGTCCTATTTCTCCCTCCAGGCCTCATAAAAACTAGAATTTTTCCTCTCCAAGGTGGTTCATAGAAACCAGAGTCTCTTTTTTCCCCAAAGCCAGACATAGAATCTAAACTAGAACTCTAACTTACCCTCCATCACCTTTCAGTGTCAAAACTGGCCATAAAGAAATCCTCTGATCTACCTGGTTTGACTGTAGATCCTAAGACCCGCATTCCAGAGAGGGTCCCACCGCATACCCAGAAGGAAGGAGCGCTGCTCAGAGAGAGAGGCAAGAAGAATCTATACAGACAGGGCTAGCTGGGTTTCCACACTCAGTCCATTTGCTTTAGATCAGTCGCTTTTCCTCCAGTGCTATTTCTACATGGATTTTGTTCGTACCTGCTTGAACCTAAATATAACAATGGACAGTTTCCCTCGTATCTTTGAGTCTTCACTGTAAAGGTTCCCGTATCAGATAAAATATTATAAAATAAATGTTTGTGCCATTTCTCCTATTAATCTGCCTCTTAGTAATTTTCAGTGAAACTTCAGAGGGTGAATGGGATGTTTTCTCTTGTCCCTGACATTCTCAGTGATATTTCCTCCAAGTTGGGACATTTCCACAAAAAGGAATTTACTTACATGATCAGTGCAGCTCCACACTTTTTTTTCCCCTTTCTCCATGGGACCTGGTCTTCAGCTGATGAGCTGTGTACTTTGAAGAGATTTACGATGACGAGGCTTTAGGTGTGTCACAACCTCCAGCCATGGAGGAAATCTGGGACATTCTCAGTGTTTCTTATTGCTTCAGTGGAAATTGGATAATTAAAAATAGTTACAAATGAAACAAACACACAGTAAACCCCCAGACTTTTGGCAAGTGGTTTTGTGCTCCTACTGTTTGGTCGAGTGAGTAGAAGGTGATTTCATTCTGCAAGATCCAGCATCAGCAGCTCCTGGACTATTTGGAATGGCATGTCTCACATCTGCCACAATGAACATATGGTGTTAATAGTCCATTTTGTTGCATTTAATAAAAATGATACTGTCAAAGTATTGTTCCTTGAACATTTGATGCCAACTATTTCTGCTGGGTCTAGACTGATGGGGACAGGTGGCTGACTCAGGGCATGTGAGTCCTGAGAGGTCGCAACAATGCAGTCCAAGAAGAGTGAGTGAGGCTTGCTTTCAAGACTCACCTCTGTTTTACTTTGGGAATGGAGTGGAAGGGTAGCAAAGAGTTCCTGAGCTACCATTTTATAGTTTACAGTGCATTTCCAAGCAGTGGTTTAATGCATGGGTCAAAGTCAACTGCCCTTATTTCAGAGTATTACCTACTTCCAGCTGCAGCTGAGTTCCTCTTGAATTGGTCACATAACATGGATGATTGTATCATTAATGTGAACTGAAGATTGGGAGTGATTAGAAAATTTTATATTTATTATGTGCTAGGCTCCCAAATTCAGCTTTTGTTTGTTTTTATTGTTGTTGTTTTTGGACAGGGCCTAAATCTGTTGCCTATGCTAGAGTGCAGTGGTGCAACCTCAACTCACTGCAGCCTTCACCCCCATAGTTCAAGTGATTCTCCTGCCTCAGCCTCCCAAGTAGCTGAGGTTATAGGCCCACACCCACCACACCTGGCTAATTTTTGTATTTTTAGTAGAGATGGGGTTTCACCATGTTGGTCTGGCTGGCCTCCAACTCCTGACCTCAAGTGATCTGCTCACCTGGGCCTCCCCAAATCCTGAGATTACAGGCATGACACACCATGCCTGGCCCAAACTTAGCTTTTAAAATGTCCAATTTCTCTGGTTGTGCCTCAGATTTGAAAAAATAAGGAAAACTTATGAATAAAATGTATCTAAGTCCTTGACTTAAATGTGAATTCCCCTTCTATATCTCTACTTTTACATCTATCTATCTATCTATCTATCTATCTATCTATCTATCTATCTATCTATATCTATTTCATCTATCATCTATGTCATCTCTCTAATCTATCTTATTGATTTACCTATCTCATTCATCCCTCTCTCTATCTCATCTATCCTATCTGCCTACCTACCTATCTAATCTATCTAGGTGTGCGCCTATCTAATCTATCTACCTGCACATCCACCCCATCGTATCTTATCTTATCTTATAAGATATCTGTGTATCTATCTATCTATCTATCTATCTATCTATCTATCTATCTATCTATCATCTAATCTGTGCACCTCATCTCTCATCTATCTATATCTCTCTTATCTATTTCATCTATCCATCTATCTCATGTTTCTATCATCTATCTGTCCATCTATCTACATATCTATTTATCTATTTAGCTATGATCTATCTCATCTCACTACTTAATATACCTAATCTATCTATGTATCTATTATCTTATAACCTCTCCCTCTTTTTCTCTCTATCCATCTATCCTATTGGTTATATCTCTTTGGAAAACTCTGACCAATCCACCCTTCCTTTTATACCTTCATCATTCTGTAACACATTTGTTACACAGGCTGCTAGTTTGGAAACTAGTGAAGTGCACATGTGCTAATATAGGCAGAGCATGGTTTAGATTAAAACTCTTTCTGTATGTTCAAAGTGTCTCCCACATGAAAGGTTCAGTGAGAGCCTCTGGGGCTTCCTATGTGGTATTTGTCAATAATTTTTCAGTAGCAGAGTATATATTGCTTAATGAAGTATCCTTCAGAAAAATGAAGCAGAAAACTGAGTTACTGAATGGCTAGTAAGTAAGAAAGGAAGCAGATGCAAGCCATGTAATGATGTTTGCAGAATAAGTGTCCATATTACTGAGGGAGAAAAACAAATGTGTCAACAAGCAAGTCATATTGAAGCATCAGTGATAGAATTAAATTATGTGGGAATGACCCCGATCATATTTTTAAATACTCCTCAGACAATTCTGATGTGCTCTAAGGTGAGAACCACTGGTTAGACAAGGAATGTGTTCTGAATTCTAATTGTAGAATAAGCAAAAAGCATTTAATTTATCTTTGTACCTACCAAGAGATAAACTAATGCTATTTAAAACAAAGTGGGCCAGGCACGGTAGTTCACGCCCATAATCCCAGCTGTCTAGGAGGCTGAGGTAGGATAATTGCTTGATATGAGGAGTATAAGACCAGCCTGGGCAATATGGGACCCCATCTAAACAAAAAGTACAAATATTGGCCACACGTGGTGGCATTCAGCTGTGTTCCCTGATGCTTGGTAGGCTGAGGCAGAAGGATTGCTTGAATCCTGAAGACTGAAGCTATTATAAGTCATGATGGTATGAGGGCACTCCAGCCTAGGTGACAGAGTGAGAACCTGTGTCAAAAAATAAAGATAAATAAATAATTCAATGAGAAATCTGTAAATCCAAATGAAATACAGAATATGTTTGCAAATATGACTAATTGCTAAATGTTAACAGAAACTTTTTTCTACTTCTTTTAATTGTGATGTTAGGGTGTCAGTTCTGGATCTTTCCTGCTTTCTCTTGTGGGCATTTAGTACTATAAATTTCCCTATACACACTGCTTTGAATGTGTCCCAGAGATTCTGGTATGTTGTGTCTTTGTTCTCATTGGTTTCAAAGAACATCTTTATTTCTGCCTTCATTTCATTATGCACCCAGTAGTCATTCAGGAGCAGGTTGTTCAGTTTCCATGTAGTTGAGCGGTTTTGAGTGAGTTTCTTAATCCTGTGTTCTACTTTGATTGCACTATGGTCTGAGAGACAGTTTGTTATAATTTCTGTTCTTTTACATTTGCTGAGGAGAGCTTTACTTCCAACTATGTGGTCAGTTTTGGAATAGGTGTGGTGTGGTGCTGAAAACAATGTATATTCTGTTGATTTGGGGTGGAGAGTTCTGTAGATGTCTATTAGGCCCACTATGTGCAGAGCTGAGTTCAATTCCTGGATATCCTTGTTAACTTTCTGTCTCGTTGATCTGTCTAATGTTGACAGTGGGGTGTTAAAATCTCCCATTATTATTGTGTGGGAGTTTAAGTCCCTTTTTAGGTCACTCAGGACTTGCTTTATGAATCTGGGTGCTCCTGTGTTGGGTGCATATATATTTAGGATAGTTATGTCTTCTTGTTGAATTGATCCTTTTAGCATTATGTAATGGCCTTCTTTGTCTCTTTTGATATTTGTTGGTTTAAAGTCTATTTTATCAGAGACTAGGATTGCAACCCCTGCCTTTTTTTGTTTTCCGTTTGCTTGATAGATCTTCCTCCATCCCTTTATTTTGAGTCTGTGCGTGTCTCTGCATGTGAGATGGGTTTCCTGAATACAGCACACTGATGGGTCTTGACTCCATATGCAATTTCCCAGTTTATGCCTATTAATTGGAGCATTTATCCCATTTACTTTTAAAATTAATATTGTTATGCGTGAATTTGATCCTGTCATTGTGATGTTAGTTGGTTATTTTGCTTGATAGTTGAGGCAGTTTCTTCCTAGCCTCGATGGTCTTTACAATTTGGCATGTTTTGCAGCGGCTGGTACTGGTTGTTCCTTTCCATGTTTAGTGCTTCCTTCAGGAGCTCTTTTAGGGCAGGCCTGGTGGTGACAAAATCACTCAGCATTTGCTTGTCTGTAAAGTATTTAATTTCTCCTTCACTTATGAAATTTAGTTTGGCTGGATATGAAATTCTGGGTTGAAAATTCCTTTCTTTAAGAATGTTGAATATCAGCCCCCACTCTCTTGTGGCTTGTAGAGTTTCTGCTGAGAGATAAGCTGTTAGTCTGATGGGCTTCCCTTTGTGGGTAAACCGACCTTTCTCTCTGGCCGCTCTTAACATTTTTTCCTTCATTTCAACTTTGGTGAATCTGACAATTATGTGTCTTGGAGTTGCTCTTCTCAAGGAGTATCTTTGTGGCGTTCTCTGTATTTCCTGAATCTGAATGTTGGCCTGCCTTGCTAGATTGAGGAAGTTCTCCTGGATAATACCTTGCAGGGTGTTTTCCACCTTGCTTCCATTCTCCCCGTCACTTTGAGATACACCGATCAGACGTAGGTTTGGTTTTTTCAAATAGTCCCATATTTCTTGGAGGCTTTGTTCATTTCTTTTATTCTTTTTTCTCTAAACTTCCCTTCTTGCTTCATTTCATTCATTTCATCTTCCATCACTGATAGCCTTTCTTCCAGTTGATCACATTGGCTACTGAGGCTTCTGCTATCTTTGCGTAGTTCTTGAAACTTGGCTTTCAGCTCCGTTAGCTCCTTTAAGCCCTTCTCTGCATTGGTTATTCTGGTTATCCATTTGTCTAATATTTTTTCAAAGTTTTTAACTTCTTTGCCATGGTGTTGAATTACCCCCATAGCTTGGAGTAGTTTGATCATCTGAAGCCTTCTTCTCTCAACTCGTCAAAGTCATTCTCCATCCAGCTTTGTTCCATTGCTGGTGAGGAACTGCGTTCCTTTGGATGAGGAGATGTGCTCTGCTTTTTAGCATTCAAAAGCTAGCAGAAGGCTAGAAATAACTAAAATCAGAGCAGAACTGAAGGAAATAGAGACACAAAAAACCCTTCAAAAATTAATGAATCCAGGAGCTGGTTTTTTGAAAAGATCAACAATATTGATAGACCACTAGCAAGACTAATAAAGAAGAAAAGAGAGAAGAATCAAATAGAGGCAATAAAAAATGAAAAACAGGATATCACCACCAATTCCACAGAAATACAATCTACCATCAGAGAATACTTCAAACACCTCTACACAAGTAAACTAGAAAATCTAGAAGAAATGGATAAATTCCTTGACAAATACACCCTCCCAAGACTAAACCAGGAAGAAGTTGAATCTCTGAATAGACTAATAACAGGCTGTGAAATTGTGGCAATAATCAATAGCTTACCAACCAAAAGGAGTCCAGGACCTGATGGATTCACAGCCGAATTCTACCAGAGGTACAAGGAAGAACTGGTACCATTCCTTCTGAAACTATTCCAATTGATAGAAAAAGAGGGAATCTTCTCTAACACATTTTATGAGGCCAGCATCATCTTGATACCAAAGCCTGGCAGGGACACAACTAAAAAAGAGAATTTCAGACCAATATCCTTGATGAACATTGATGCAAACATCCTCAATAAAATGCTGGCAAACTGAATCCAGCAGCACATCAAAAAGCTTATACACCGTGATCAAGTGAGCTTCATCCCTGGGATGCAAGGCTGGTTCAACATACGCAAATCAATAAATGTAATCCAGCATATAAACAGAACCAAAGACAAAAACCACATGATTATCTCAATAGATGTAGAAAAGGCCTTTGACAAAATTCAACAACCCTTCATTCTAAAAACTCTCAATAAATTAGGTATTGATGGGACGTATCTCAAAATAATAAGAGCTATCTATGACAAACCCATAGCCAATATCATAATGAATGGGCAAAAACTGGAAGCATTCCCTTTGAAAATTGGCACAAGACAGGGATACCCTCTCTCACCACTCCTGTTCAACATAGTGTTGGATGTTCTGGCCAGGGCAATTAGGCAGGAGAAGGAAATAAAGGGTATTCAATTAGGAAAAGAGGAAGTCAAATTGTCCCTGTTTGCAGATGACATGATTGTATATCTAGAAAATCCCATTGTCTCAGCCCAAAATCTCCTTACCCTGATTAGCAACTTCAGCAAAGTCTCAGGATATAAAATCAATGTGCAAAAATCACAAGCATTCTTGTACACCAATCACAGACAAACAGAGAGCCAAATCATGAGTGAATTACCATTCATAATTTCTTCAAAGAGAATAAAATACCTAGGAATCCAACTTACAAGGGATGTGAAGGACCTCTTCAAGGAGAACTACAAACCACTGCTCAATGAAATAAAAGAGGATACAAACAAATGGAAGAACATTCCATGCTCATGGGTTGGAAGAAACAATATCGTGAAAATGGCCATATGGCCCAATGTAATTTACAGATTCAATGCCATCCCCATCAAGCTAACAATGGCTTTCTTCTCAGAATTGGAAAAAACTACTTTAAAGTTCATATGGAACCAAAACAGAGCCCACATCGCCAAGTCAATCCTAAACCAAAAGAACAAAGCTGGAGGCATCAAGCTACCTGACTTCAAACTATACCACAAGGCTACAGTAACCAAAACAGCATGGTACTGGTACCACAACAGGGACATAGATCAATGGAACAGAACACAGCCCTCAGAAATAATGCCACATATCTACAACTATCTGATCTTTGACAAACCTGACAAAAACAGGAAATGGGGAAAGGATTCTCTATTTAGTAAATGGTGCTGGGAAAACTTGCTAGCCATATGTAGAAAGCTGAAACTGGATCCCTTCCTTACACCTTATACAAAAATTAATTCAAGATGGATTAAAGACTTACATGTTAGACCTAAAACCATAAAAACCCTAGAAGAAAACCTAGGCAATACCATTCAGGACATAGGCATGGACAAGGACTTCATGTCTAAAACACCAAAAGCAATGGCAACAAATGCCAAAATTGACAAATGGGGTCTAATTAATCTAAAGAGCTTCTGCACAGCAAAAGAAACTACCATCAGAGTGAACAGGCAACCTACAGAATGGGAGAAAATTTTTGCAACCTATTCATCTGACAAAGGGCTAATATCCAGAATCTACAATGAACTCAAACAAATTTACAAGAAAAAAACAAACAACCCCATCAAAAAGTGGGCAGAGGACATGAACAGACACTTCTCAAAAGAAGACATTTATGCAGACAAAAAACACATTAAAAAGTGCTCATCATCACTGGCCATCAGAGAAATGCAAATCAAAACCACAATGAGATACCATCTCATACCAGTTAGAATGGCCATCATTAAAAAGTCAGGAAACAACAGGTGCTGGAGAGGATGTGGCGGAATAGGAACACTTTTACACTGTTGGTGGGACTGTTAACTAGTTCAACCATTGTGGAAGTCAGTGTGGCAATTCCTCAGGGATCTAGAACTAGAAATAGCATTTGACCCAGCCATCACATTGCTGGGTATATACCCAAAGGACTATAAATCATGCTGCTATAAAGACACATGCACACATATGTTTACTGCAGCACTATTCACAATAGCAAAGACTTGGAACCAACCCAAATGTCCAACAATGATAGACTGGATTAAGAAAATGTGGCACCTATACACCATGGAATACTATGCAGCCATAAAAATGATGAGTTCATGTCCTCTGTAGGGACATGGATGAAATTGGAAAACATCATTCTCAGTAAACTATCGCAAGGACAAAAAACCAAACACCGCATGTTTTCACTCATTGGTGGGAACTGAACAATGAGAACTCATGGACACAGGAAGGGGAACATCACACTCCAGAGACTGTTGTGGGGTGGGCGGAGGGGGGAGAGACAGCATTAGGAGATATACCTAATGCTAAATGACGAGTTAATGGGTGGAGCAAACCAACACGGCACATGGATACATATGCAACAAACCTGCACATTGTGCACATTTACCCTAAAACCTAAAGGATAATAAAAAAAAGAAACTTTTTTGCAGTGATGTTTATAGGATTGATATTATAAAGTATTTGCTAAGGGAGGAGGAATGATGGTGATGACAGTTTCCACTCCTTGATCTAAATCAATGAGTTATGTAATATGATTTATTTTAGTATGCTTACTTCAGAAATATTCTCAAATTAGATTAGTCACAAAAATTATATGTATTTACAAAAATGACAGGCTCTTTCTGACTAATCCATAATACCTACTGTATGGAATTTGGAACATCTGTAGGACTGAATGCATTATGATCAAAGCTAAGCAGTCAATATATTTCTAATGAGCACTCATGTCTCTATTGAAGGTTCTTGATATGTTGGTGATTTTAGAGAGAATCTCAGAGACTGGTAATATAAAATACAGATAAACACAACAAGAGACAATTATGTAACTATTGTTTATTTTTAGTTATAATGGAGAGGCACAAAAGCAATGATTCTCTAAAGATGTAGGTGAATGAAAAATTATTTGAATTTGTTAATTTGGCATTATATTCACATTATTAATTATGTCTGTAGAGAAAAAAGTAATTACATTTTCTGAGTACTTTTAAATCTTTTTTCTGGATACAGTGTAAGAATTTCATGGAAGCTATTTCAAATGTTAGATTCATTTCTATGGAAAAAAAGAATCAAGTGATTTGTACAATATCCCCAATTTCATTGCCAAATAATCGGCAACATCTCAGTTTCTAAGCAATTAAGACCAAATTTTTATACTTGCACATAATAAGTTCATAGCTGTATACATGACACATATATTTAAAGCATGGGATTATCCTATACTTGTAATTTGTTTATTTCATTAAGACTATAGTGCAGACATTTATACAGATTAAGACTTTTAAATCATATTCTTTGTGGGCTTGTCTTGAGATGAAAGAAAAAGTAAAAACACAAATCAAAATATTTCCAGAAAAGATACTTATAAAACCAACTTAGCTATTTGACAGTTAACTATTGAACACAAAATAACTTGTACAATTTCCATTGAATAAAGAAGAAAAACAATTCACTTATTTTTTGAGATGTTTGAATTGCAAAGGAGGGAATATTCTAATGATCAATTTACGAACTTAGAAGGAAAAATATCGTAAAATCTCACAGACAAGAGACTGTGCTTTGTGAATGGATTTTACTCTTCAGATCTAGTTGTTCAGCAGATGCTTAATAAGTGAAAATACTTACCTTTATTTTTATTTTTTTAAGAGGGAGTCTCACTCTGTCACCAGGCTGGAATGCAGTGTCATGATCTTGGCTCACTGCAAACTCTGTGTCCTGGGTTCAAGTGATTCTCATGCTTCAGCCTCCCAAGTAGCTGGAATTACAGGCGCATGCCAGCACATTCAGCTAATTTTTGTATTTTTAGTAGAGACAGGGATTCACCATGTTGGCCAGGCTAGTGTCAGTCTCTTGACCTCAAGTGATCTCTCTGCCTGGGCCTCCCAAAATGCTGGCATTACAGGTATGAGCCACCATGCTCAGCCAATAAGTAAAGATACTTTAATAATAAACTCCATAGAGAGGGAATAGGCTGCAAAGCACAGACAGCCATACTCAAACCATTAAATCCAGGTGGAAAGCGGAATTCACAAAAGCTTGTTTCAGTAACTCAGCTGTCCCCTCACATTGCCTTTTGTAGCATCAGTGTCATCATAGCTACAGGCATTTGCTGACAGCTTCCTCATTTGCACCTTGATGAAAGGAGAATAACTGGCTTGTTTCTCAGGAACCCCATCCTGTAAATGTCTTTTTGCCACTCACTGGCCCAAGTTAGCATGAGTGAACCCATCGTTGCAGTGGCCCTTGGGTGGCACAAGAGATGGAATTACCAGAGTTGGTGCATAATGGTAATCTGGGATAGAACATAGGCAGCCAGGTATAGGGAGCCACTATATAACCTCAGGCTGATGTTCCATCTCTCTTGCTTTTAGAAAACTTAACATGCTGTAATTTAATTTCTTGATGTTTATTCTGTCCCCATTAACAGTGAGGGCAAGGTAACACGATTTGGTACGAAAAGACTGAGATACAAAGCTTGTATAAGAGATTTTCCCAGAGAGAACCAGAGTCTAGGGCCCAGATATTTTAATATGTGGTCCAAGCCACGCTTTTCCACCCTGCCCACCGCTTTTTTTTTTTTTTTTTTTGAGTCAATGTCTCACTCTGTCAGCCAGTCTGCAGCACATTTGTGTGATCATAGCTCATTACAACCTTAACCTCCTGGTCTCATGCGATATTCCCACCTCAGCTTCCCAAGTAGCTGAGACTACAGGAACACACCACCATGCCTGGCTAATTTTTGAATGTTTTTTAGAGATGGAGTCTTTCCTAGACTGGTCTCCAACTCTTAAATTCAAGCGATCCACCTGCCTCAGCCTCCCAAAATGTTGGGATTAGAGGCTCAAGCCAACACCCCCAGCTCCGGGGACTCATTCTTTTTGGATTTTATCCTGATGGTAGTAATAACAAGTAAGTTTAGTGCCTGTTTTTACCCCAGCAGTGCTTGCCATGAGGGTTCTTAGAGATGGCTGATTAGTTGAATTGAGAATATTCTTTTTCTTTTTTTTTTAGATGGAGTCTCGCTCCATCCCCCAGGCTGGAGTGCAGTGGCGTGATCTAGGCTCACTGCAAGCTCCACCTGCCGGGTTCACGCCATTCTCCTGCCTCAGCCTCCCGAGCAGGTGGGACTACCAGTGCCCGCCACCACTCCTGGCTAATTTTTTGTATTTTTAGTAGCGCTGGGGTTTCACCATGTTAGCCAGGATACATAAATACATATATACATGCATACATACATACATATATATATATGTGTATACATACACATATATATATATGTATGTATATATGATCTCGTAATCCACCTGCCTCGGCCTCCCAAAGTGCTGGGATTACAGGCATGAGCCACCGCGCCTGGCAGAGTATTCACAGAGGTGATAGCCATTGGAATCTGAACTGTGTAGGCAGAAGAGCAGACTACAGACCACGAAGAAGGCAACTTTATTAATAAGAGTTATGGAGAATTCAAAGCTGCTCTTCCACCATTACGTTTATAGATGAGTATCAAAAACCATTTTAAAATGAGCTTGCTTTCCAGTGCTTTTTCACTGCATTTCGTGTAGTGAATTTCACTACACAATTCACTTTTATTGCTAATGAAGAAAATGTTTCAATAAGTGAAGATGTTCAGTCAGGAAAAAAAAATATAGGAGAACATAAAAAATACTAAATTTTTATTTATATATAAAACACAAATTTTATACAGCAGATGATAATAGGCATTGATATAGATTATCCTGTTTAGTCCTCTAAATAACATTCTGGAGAATACAGAACTCGTCATCTTTTTATTTATCACGTTTTTCTACATATCTATCTATCTGCCTAATCATCCATCCATCCATCCATCTGTTCTCTCATATCTCTCTATGTATCTAATCTGTCTATCATGTATCTATCCTTCTTTGTTTCTACCTTGTTGTCTTTCTATCTTTCTGTCTTATTTATCTATGGTAAGGGAGGAAAAAAGACTTTTCATCTGTCTCTTCAGTTCTGCGACAGGGCCTGTGATCTAAATAGACAAAATATAGATTTTAAAAGACATATGTTTCTTTATTAATACTGACATTTTTATGTGCATAGGGACCCCACAGAAAAGAAGTTAAAAATTGAAAGAGGCAGTAAGACCCCAGGGCTTATCTACCACTTTCAAAAGAGATGATGAATTGTGGAGAAATGACTAGACAAAATAAAGTTAGGGGGGCATTTGGGCTTCTGGGAGCAATAAATTGTAGGAATGTGATGAAGAAATATATGATAGGAATTGTTTGGTACAGTTTATTATACTTTAATAAACCACTTATAGGAAAGAGAAACCCTTTTACCAATAGAAATTTACATTAACTTTATAAAGTGAAATTTATGCCGA
Organism: Symphalangus syndactylus; assembly: GCF_028878055.3. Lineage (NCBI taxonomy): Eukaryota > Metazoa > Chordata > Mammalia > Primates > Hylobatidae > Symphalangus > Symphalangus syndactylus. Next base: position 11,914,052 of record NC_072448.2, read on the forward strand.
TTTTAAGAGGGAGAGCAGGAGTTCTTTCTGTACCTGTTGCTTATTCAGCTAAAAATAATCCTTATGCCAAAAGGGCACATTTCAGATAGCATATTCTAATTCCCTTCACTATGTATGCATGTATATATGTATGTATGTATGTATCTGTTATCTATCATCATCTTTTTATCTATCATTTATATCATCTATATCTATCACCTGTTAACTATCTGCCTTCTATACCTCTCTATCAATCATCTATCTCTATTTATCATGTCTCTATCAATCACCTATCACTGTCACCCATCTATGAATCATGTATCTCTATCACCTATCTTTATCATTCATCTGTTATCTAACATCTATATTAATCATCTCTCTATCCTGTCAGTTATCTATCCATCCATCTTTGATCTAAGAATCTGTCTATCTAATTCTAAAACATCAGCTCTTCACAATATACTTTCATGCCTATATATGTAAAAATATATTTACAATGTTTGTGACAGGACTCTCAATGAATACAGTAACACTTATTATTATCATGACTGTCTGCAAAGTTAAGAGCTTACCCAATAGGAAATAGAGTTAAAAAACATAAAAGCAAACAAACAAAACCTCAGATTTGTTTTCCTGTAACTTCCAGTGCCAGTGCAATATGTTCTTTTTTTTTTTTTTTTTTTTTTGAGACGGAGTCTGTCTCTGTCTCCCAGGCTGGAGTGCAGTGGTGCGATCTCGGCTCACTGCAAGCTCCGCCTCCCGGGTTAACGCCATTCTCCTGCCTCAGCCTCTCCGAGTAGCGGGGACTACAGGCGCCCACCACCACGCCCAGCTATTTTTTTTTTTTTGTATTTTTAGTAGAGACGGGGTTTCACCGTGGTCTTGATCTCCTGACGTTAATGATCCGCCCCCCTCTGCCTCCCAAAGTGCCGGGATTACAAGCGTGAGCCACCACGCCCGGCCAATGTGTTCTTATTATACTGGTTTTACTTACTGTCTTGAATTTGTAGAGTTAAAAAATTGCTTTCTCAGTCTTCACTAAACTTTAAAGAAATAATCCATTTAGACTTCACATCTTTGTTTCCAGGCCAAAATCTCCCCTCTCCAAAGGATAGTAGAACAGAGAGATACAGAGAAAAACAAAGGGATGCACACTTTTTACATATGTGAAAGATAATTTGTTCTGTAACTGTGCAGACCAAGGAAATGACAGGTTAGAAGTAGCATGGAACTCATAGAAATTCTGAGTGCTGTTTTGTTAATCTTCCTGAATCCTGACAGCCTCCTTATTCAAGGTTGCCTCTACTTGCTGTCTATACCTCTTGCTTTTGGTGGATTATGTAAGTCAAGAAGTGCAGGGGCTCATTGTTACACCTTGTTCTTCTTAGCATCACTTATCTTGACTCTTTTCTTCCAACTGAAGTTGAAAAAGCTATCCTTTTTGTTGAATAATAAAGAAGTTGTAGATAGCCATGAGCAGGGAAAAATGCTTAGGCTGATGCTGTAAAGGGAACCTTCCCAGTCTTTCTCCATCAGTATCACAGTGCAGTCCAAGGTAACACAGGTTAAATGATAACTCCATATTTTACTTCTACAACATAGAACTACAATGAAAAGGGGATTCTGAGACATTTATAGTGTGCATGAGTCACTGATATTTTAGAAGAAAATAATCATCACTCTTCAATGGGCATATTGCTTGTTTTTCTTTTGATTTAGAGAGCAATTTCTAGATAAACTCATATGCCTTATTTTGAATGAACAAGTTGGTCAGTGTTTTCATTGTCAATCATGTTTTTTCAATCATAATAGATTTAGAGATGGGGAAATTTCTTTTACTTTATTATATTTGTCAGTAGAGATGAGTCTTGCCATATTGCTCAGTCAGTTCTTAAACTCCTGGGCTCAGGCAATCCTCCTACCTTAGGCTCTCAAAATGCTGGAATTACAGATATGGAGCCATCAGGCTTGATATGGATTGAGAAAAACTTTGAGGATAAAATGGCAAAATGCAGTCAAATAATAATGGTGATAATGAATATCTGTTTTTTTCTTGACTTTTTAGCCCTTTAATTACTTAAAAAATGGGCAAGGATATAAACAGACACTTCTCAAACCAAGACATTTATGCAGCCAACAGACATATGAAAAAATGTTAATCATCACTCGTCAGTAGAGAAATGCAAATCAAAACCACAATGAGATACTATCTCATGCCAGTTACAATGATGATCATTAAAAAGTCAGGAAACAACAGATGCTGGAGAGGTTGTGGAAATATAGGAACTCTTTTACACTGTTGGTGGGAGTGTAAGTTAGTTCAACCATTGTGGAAGACAGTGTGGTGATTCCTCAAGTATCTAGAACTAGAAATACCATTTGACCCAGCCATCCCGTTACTGGGTATGTACACAAAGGATTATAAATCATTTTACGATAAAGAGACATGGACATGTATATTTTTTGTAGTACTGTTCACAATAGCAAAGACTTGGAACCAACTCAAATGTCCATCAGTGATAAGAATACTATGCAGCCATAGAAAAGGATGAGTTCATGTTCTTTGCAGAGACATGGATGAAGCTGGAAGCCATCATTCTCATCAAACTATCACAAGATCAGAGTATCAAACACCATATGTTCTCACTCATAAGTGGGAGTTGAACAATGAGACCACATGGACACAGGGAGGGGAACATCACACACCAGGGCCTGCTGGGTGGTGTGGGGCTAGGAGGGATAATATTAGGAGGAATACCTAATGTAGGTGAGGGGTTGACAGGTGCAGCAAACCACCATGGCACGTGTATACTTATGTAACAAACCTGCACGTTCTGCACATGTAACCCAGAACTTAAAGCATAATTAAATATATATATATATATATTTACATATATAGTTCCATAAAGATGGAGATTTATTTAAATAAATGTACAGAGTCTCTTTTGGAGAGTTTGGCTAGCCAACTAGGAAGAAAAAAACTGCAATGTAGTAACATCCAGCTGTGCTTGTTACTCTGTAAACATGTGAAGCCTTATATTTTTGAATAAAATAACTATCCAACTATAGAAAAAGAGATTTTGAAACAAAATATCAGTAGATTTTGTTCTTTATTCTTAAAATATATAGTGAATAACTTCAATGAGATAGTTAGCTTTAATGAATTTGAGAAAATTTTTTATATGAGAAATTAGTTTATTTTGTTTTCCTCACATTTCATTTTTTGTCTATAAATATAGTAAAATTTATGTGCTACGAAATGTACCATGTTAAGTGTACAATTTGATGAGTTTTGATAAATGCTTACTTTCAAATAACCAAAATTTTAATTAAAATGTAGAACATTCCCATGACCATAAGAAAGTTCCCTTACAGTTGAAAGAGTTAGAGAAAGAGGAAAGAGTTAAAGAAAGAAGATTACAGAAGTGAGCCACCTGGGATTACTCCTGTAATCCCAGCACTTTGGGAGGCCGAGGGAGGCAGATCCTGAGGTCATGAGTGCGAGACCATCCAGGCTAATATGATGAAACCCTATCTCTACTAAAAATACAAAAAAAATTGCTGGGCATGGTGGCGGGTGCCTATAGTCCCAGCTACTTGGGAGGCTGAGGGAGGAGAATGGTGTGAACCTGGGAGGTGGAGGTTGCAGTGAGCTGAGATTGCACCACTGCACTCCAGCCTGGGTGACAGAGCAAGACTCTGTCTCAAAAAAAAAAAAAATTAGTTGAGAGTGACGGTGGGAGGCCGTAGTCCCAGCTAGTCGGGAGGCTGAGGCAGGAGAATTGCTTGAATCTGGGAAGCAGAGGTTTCAGCAAGCCGAGATCATGCCACTGCACTCTAGACAGGTTTATTTTGAAGAATACATCCGAGAGGGGCTTCTTACTGATTTTAGTCAGGATCACTCACTCTTAAAAACTAAGAGTATTTATTGGTGTGACAGCTTATGTGTTTACACACAGAATTTCCTTTACAATTAAGCTTCCAAAACTTGTTTAAACCTTCAAAATAATTCTTTTATTTTATTTTATTTTATTATTATTATAGTTTAAGTTTTAGCGTACATGTGCACAATGTGCAGGTTTGTTACAAATGTATACATGTGCCATGTTGGTGTACTGCACCCAATAACTCATCATTTAGCATTAGGTATATCTCCTAATGCTATCCCTCCCCCCTCCCGCCACCCCATAACAGTCCCTGGTGTGTGATGTTCCCCTTTCTGTGTCCATGTATTCTCATTGTTCAATTCCCACCTATGAGTGAGAACACGCGGTGTTTGGTTTTTTGTCCTTGCGATAGTTTGCTGAGAACAATGTTTTCCAGTTTCATCCATGTGCCTACAAAGGACATGAACTCATCATTTTTTATGGCTGCATAGCGTTCCATGGTGTATATGTGCCACATTTTCTTAATCCAGTCTATCCTTGTTGGACATTTGGGTTGGTTCCAAGTCTTTGCTATTGTGAATAGTGCCGCAGTAAACATACGTGTGCATGTGTCTTTATAGCAGCATGAGTTATAGTCCTTTGGGTATATACCCAGTAATGAGATGGCTAGGTCAAATGGTATTTTTAGTTCTAGATCCCTGAGGAATTGCCACACTGACTTCCACAATGGCTGAACTAGTTTACAGTCTCACTAACAGTGTAAAAGTGTTCCTATTTCTCCACATCCTCTCCAGCACCTGTTGTTTCCTGACTTTTTAATGATAGTCATTCTAACTGGTGTGAGATGGTATCTCATTGTGGTTTTGATTTGCATTTCTCTGATGGCCAGTGATGATGAGCGTTTCTTCGTGTGTTTTTTGGCTGTATAAATGTCTTCTTTTCAACTACTTTAAAGCTCATATGGAACCAAAAAAGAGCCTGCATCACCAAGTCAATCCTAAGCCAAAAAACAAAGCCAGAGGCATCATGCTACCTGACTTCAAACTATACTACAAGGCTACAGTAACCAAAACAGCATGGTACTGGTAGCAAAACAGAGATGTAGATCAATGGAACAGAATAGAGTCGTCAGAAATAATGCCACATATCTACAACTACCTGATCTTTGACAAACCTGACAAAAACAAGTAATGGGGAAAGGATTCCCTATTTAATAAATGGTGCTGGGAAACTGGCTAGCCATATGTAGGAAGCTGAAACTGGCTCCCTTCCTTACAACTTATACAAAAACTAATTCAAGATGGATTAAAGACTTACATGTTAGACCTAAAACTATAAAAACCCTAGAAGAAAACCTAGGCAATACCATTCAGGACATAGGCATGGACAAGGACTTCATGTCCAAAACAATTCTTTAACCTTTGAATGTAAGTAAAAATCCACATTCTTATGCCTCCTTATAATCCTTCTACCAAAAGTATATATAAACTGTATTTTCAATAGTCTTAAACACATGTTACACTGTTCATTTTTAGCAGACTTTAATTTTGTTAGTATGTTTGGGATTTTAATTATGTACTAGGGGTAGAGCCTAGGAAGCAGAAGGAAGTGCACATAAGGTGTGGCTTATTCCAGATTTTAACTCCATGTGTCCTACGACTGACTTAGCTTCAAAGCAGGGAAGATGTACAGCTAAGAGCATTCAGGTGGCCTAATCATTTTTAAATTATTCAACATTTCTTGCATAAAGTCCTTTTTATACAATTTTATAAAAAGTTTTATAAAATTTGTAACAAGATTAGAATTTAGAGTATTTCATGAAATAGTTCTAGATGTAGCTATATTTATTAAACCAATAGTAATGTTTCATTTAAAAAATTACACAAGCAAAGATTATTCTGTTTGTGCTGAATTGTAGTTTTGTAACCTCTATGCCAAATTTTGAAACCTTATAGTATTTGACAGCGATAAGTATGAAATTGCTTGATTAATAAATGCAAACAAAAATGTATGCTGGCAACTCTTAAGACATCTGTAATCTTACTGTACCAGTAAGTTTTAAAAATTAAAGTCACATGAGCTGAACGTTCCACAGTTTTTACCTTTTCCCTTAAAAAAAATTAAGTATTTATTTTTTAGGTCACTTAATTAGAGCTCTTCTAATAGACATTGCACATGTAACATTTATATAGTCACACAAACACACAAGGAAAAACAGAAGAAGTCCCAGTAGTTATCAGATTTTTTTCCTGCTAATTTACCAATTAGGTTTTTGGCCTTATTAAAGAATAGCGCTAGGGAAACAGTCTCTATGATCTAATAAATAAATATAGCTGAAAGACAAAGAGAGATTTTGAGAGGCACTTATTCACTTCTAATTACAGGGGTTCCATAAGGAAAACAGAGATTTTTCCCCAAATGGGATTTGTGGCATTTTTTCTGTTTTCTCAAGGAGTCTCCAGCCACTAGAAGTCATTTTAGAGTCTCTCATACATGCATGAAGAGTGGCAAGAGTGGAGACAAGTAGTTCAGTTCACTGGGAGAAAAAACTTTTCCAGGAAAACAAGATTTATTACGAGAAATACATAAAGTCCTGTTGAATATATTCATAGCTTGGATATCCATTTCAACTTAGCTGAGTGCTCTTCATCAGGGGTGAGGATGAATATTAGAATTATATAAGTGTCATGCTAAGTTAAGTTAAAGATTGTGTTGTGTGTAGGAATTCCCTGTGATAATGAGAGGAATTTTCAGAGAAACATCCCAGACGCTGTATGATCTGTGAAAAATCATAGAATAAGGGACATGAACATAAGCAATGCCTTCAACCCTAGCCACTTCTTGGAGAGGGAGAATGGCAGAGGTGGTTTTTGAGTCGGTAACAGATGGAGAAGGAGGAGTGGGGTTTGGGCTGAAGGCTTGGGGACAGTAGGGGCCACGGGGGCTGAGGGTTTAGATGTGCCAGAAGAAGATGCAGGTGGATGAGGATAGGGGTTTTGGAGAAGGAGAGATTCAGGAAGGGTTTTTATTAAGAAGGAGGATTTCACAAGGGGTACAAGACAACAGAAGGAGGGTTGGGGTTTAAGGCAAAAGTAGAAGAAAGCCTGAATATACAGAGTCTCTTGTCATTTGTCATTTCTGATTATGAAGTTGTCAAGATCCCTGAGAATTTGAAAGTTAGAGGTGCAATTTTCAGGCTATTTGTTGTCATTATCTAATCTGTATTGAGGCCATGCTGTGTTGCAATAAAAATCTAAACACATAAGCCAAGTTTGGTGAGGCAGTGAAGGAGACAGCCCAGTGGAGAGGATATAGGGATATGGGATGGTTTGCCACCTTTGTGAACTGGTTAGAAGAAACTGAGGGTGTCTGTTTTTGTTCTAGGCATCCCCAGACAAAAGACAGAGACCCAGAACCCTCTTTCTAAAGAGAATGGCAAGTAGAGAAAAAACTGGATGTCCAGAGGAATTCTTCTAGCTTAGTTGCACTGGTCCTCTTGTGTCCGGATTTGGTGGGTTCTTGGTCTTGTTGACTTCAAGAATGAAGCTGCAGATCCTTGTAGTGAGTGTTACAGTTCTTAAAGATGGTGTGTCCAGAGTTTGTTCCTTCAGATGTTCAGATGTGTCCAGAGTTTCTTCCTTCTGGTGGGTTCGTGGTCTCGCTTACTTCAGGAGTGAAGCTGCATACCTTCACGGTGAGTGTTACAGTTCATGATGGTGGCATGTCTGGAATTGTTTGTTCCTCCTGGTAGGTTCGTGATTTCGCTAACTTCAAGAGTGAAGCTGCAGACCTTCTCAGTGTTACAGCCCATAAAGGTGGCATGGACTCAAATAGTGAGCAGCAGCAAGATTTATTGCAAAGGGTAAAAGAACAAGGCTTCTACAGTGTGGAGGGGGACCCGAGAAGGTTGCTGCTGCTGGCTCAGGTGGCCTGCTTTTATTCCTTTATTTGGCCCCACCCACATCCTGCTGATTGGTCCATTTTACAGACAGCTAACTGGTCCATTTTTACTGAGTGCTGATTGGTGCATTTACAATCCTTTAGCTAGAAAGAAAATTTCTCCAAATCCCTTACCCAATTAGTTAGACACAGAACAGTGATTGGTGCATTTATAAACTTTAGCTGGACACAGAGAACTAATTGGTACATTTATAATCTTTTAGCCACACAGAAAGATTCTCCAAGTCCCAACCGACCCAGAAGCCCAGGCAGCTTCACCTCTTAATCCCCCCTCTAAACAGGACACCCCAATTGCTATTTGGAATTTGGCTGATGACTGCTTTAGCTAATTCCTGCTGGATAGGGGTTAAGAAGGGGCCCTGCAGTTGTAATGTCCTCCAGAGGGGATCTCTTTAGGCCAGTGGAAGGGCTAGTGGGTCAGCCTAGTGGTCCTCAGTAGAAGTTGTTAGTTGAACTCATTTGGGGTTCAATTTGTAAGATCATCTGAAGCTTGATGGCCTTGATTCTATAGGAAACAAATTTGACCAGAAGGTTAAACATACAGGGCCCAAAGGTAAGTAACAGCAAGATGGCTGCCACAGAACCTAGAAAGGGGAGAAGCCATGTTGCCCAATTCCAGAGGTTGGTATAAGAGTTTGAAAGATGTTGTCTGATTTTGGAAGGCTTATCCTGTAAATGCCAGGTGGCATCTCATATTATCCCTTACTGGTTAATATGAAAACAACACTATTCCCCTAAGAAGGTGCAGAGTCCTCCTTGCTCAGCAGTGAGGAGGTCTAGACTTCAGTGGTTTTGGAGAGTCACTGCTGACAAAGAGTCTATTTGGGATTGTTTAGTAAGAATAGATTTTGTTATTTCTTGCAAACCATCTGAGAAATCCTTTGAGAGTGTGTGGTAGTAGGTTAATGAAGTAGTTAGACTGGCTATTCTGGTTTCTGTAGCAGTAGCCATTCTTAACGCTGTAAGTAGGGTTATTAGATGTACGGCTCTATGCTGACAGACTTGAGTTTTGAGGGGTACAGATAAGGTCTGATTTCCTGGGGCAATGTTAATGCTGGGACTTAGAAAGACTAAGGTGCAGGTCCCGTTCCAGTTAGTAGGAAGACAGATACAGGTCGACGTTCCACATAATATACCTTGGCTCAGTAGATGAAACTGGTTGTGTATGTTAAAAAGATGTGTGAGTTTGTTGTTTTCATTTTCCCATACTCCTAGAGTACTTGCTAAAGAAGCTCTGGTGAGTGGCTGGAAAGGAATGTGGGGAGAAAACTGTGTGGCTCCCTGGGTTTTATTTTCCCATTGGGGAAAAATTCATTTTGTATCTACTAGGAACCATTCGAGAGAGTGATTGAAAAAGGGGATGAAAAGGAACTCACTAGTGGTAGGGACACTTCTGCAGGTGGTCCAGGGGAGGTGATGATTTTTGGGGGCCCTGAGAAGCAGAGAAGCTGACTAAATGGAGCTGTTTGGGTGACTCAGAAATTACTATGATCAGTTGGGGCTTGAAGCTGTAGGGTGTAATTACACTGATGGGGAAGTAGGCACCCCGGGGCAGGCCTGATAACAGGTTGCATTGAATGCATAAATGGGCTAAGGTGGTATTCACAGTTACAGGGCCGTGTATGAGCTTTTCATTGCTTGGGTAATAGGTGAAGCTGGAAATGCAAGAATGTAAACATTGGATTGAACATCCTATTAGGACATTCTTGGTCCTATCAAAGATGAGGAATTCAGCTAATTATTGCATATTTAGAAGGGTGGTAGGTTAAGTCGGTAAAAACCCAGTTTTCTGCAGGAATGGGAATGGTAATGTAAGCAGAGGTTGTTAGAGAGATACAGGGCCAACAGTCATTTGCCAGGGAAGGATTGGACTCTTTAACAGAGAATGGGTTAATTTGAGAGTCTTGTAGAGGTAATTAGGAGCTAGTGGAAGGGGAAGGGTGATTGTATGAGGTATCCAAGGAAGCAGGAGGGATAGAAAGGCAAAGAGTAACTAGGAAGGTAAAAAGGGTGCTCCAGAAGATGAGATCATTTTATCTAGGCTGAGTTAAAGGTAGGAGTAAGTTGCTGTTGGAAGGAAGATAGAAAGAAGGTTGATGTGACTATGATTTTCATCCCAGCAGGAGCTACAGTATTTAGTCCTATCACAAAGAGTATAGTTAGTATGCTGGCTTAATAACATAATGAAATAGTGAAAGGATTCCATTAAAGGGTCCAGGAGAGGTATTAAAGATTATGTAGGTTTTCACTTATCTTTTTTAAGGAGGAAGGGGTTTTTCTTCAGGATCAGTGGTAGCAGCCTTTTTAGTCTGGGATGTTTCCTTCTCAAATAGGAGATGCAAGTCCTGCAATGGTTCACAGGTGTATCGAGGATGGTCTGGCTGATCTTGGGACTCCTGAGCTGATGGTCCTGCAGGTTCCTCAGGGCATGTCCAAAGTTTAAATCTAGTGTGGTGAATCCAAGATTCCACTCCTGTCACTGCAGTGGAGGTAGAGAAGATTACCGATTATGGTCCTTCCCACAAAATGTCCATTGATGGGGAGGTATAGCAGAGAGATTTGACCAACACTAGATCTCCTGGCTGAAACAACTCTGTTCACTTTTCTCTGTGACATCCCTCAGATAGGTTTTTAAGGTTTCCTTGACATTTTGCCAAATAAGTTATATCTTTGACCAAGTTGGCCCTTTAGTGATCAAGTAGGAGGTCATTTGTGACAAAAGGTCATCCATATTGAGCCCCATTTTATGAGGACAGTTTCAGATTCTCAACAAGGCGATGGGAAAAAGAATAGGCCATGGGAGATGAGTTTCTTGTGTGAGTTTCCTTAAGTTCCTCTTGAGTGTTTCATTTGCCTTCTCGACCTTCCCTGAGCATTGTGGCCTCCAGGCGCAGTGAATTGTATCTGTAGTGCCATAGAAATTCCATGAGTTATCGTGGCTTTAAAAGCTAGACCATTGTTACTATGTAAACTTTGGGGAAGCTCAAATCTAGGAATTATTTCATGAATTAGGACTTTAATCACTTCCCGAGCCTTCTCTCTCTTGCAGGGGAAAGCTTCTATCCAATTTGTAAAGGTATAAACACAGACCAACAAGTATTGAAATCCCTTTGACTTAGGCATATTGGTGAAGTCTAACTGCCAGTCCTCTCCAGGATAATGACCTATTCCTTGTTCCCCCAAGGGGCCTTATGATTAACCAAGGGATTATTCCTTTGGCACACCTCACAGGCTTTGACTACTTGTCGGATGGTCCAGAGGAGATTTGGCTTGTAAATAGGGATTTGGCTATTGACTAGTGTTTTCAACACTCATATGAAAAGTTAGCTGGAGGGTTTTAAGTATTTTCCACTGGCTGGCTGCGGGTATAAGTACATTTCCTTCTTCTGTCATTAACCACCCTGAGGGGAGAAAATTATGCCCCCTGAAAGTCTCTATTCTGTTTCAGTAATGGAATACTGGGGCTTAATCTCTTGGACAGGGTTGTTCCATACCAAGGATCCTTCCATAGTTATTTCTAATGGGAGATTCTACCTGGCAGGAATTTTTGCTTCAGCATCTGCCCAACATTTTCCTTCTGCCTTTTCTCCTTGACCTCTCTGATGGCTTTGGTAGTGTAAGACTGCCATCTCCTTGGGTTTTTGCACTGCATGCAATAACTCCATAATTTCCATGTGGTATTTAATGAATGAGGGTTCTCCCAGAGGTTAGGAACTCCATTTCTTTCCAATTACAGCATGGGCATACTTGCTATCTGTACACACATTTATTCTTTTTCCCTTTCTCAGTTCTAGGGCTCAGATAAATACCACTAGTTCTGCTAACTGGACACTGGCCCTGGAGGATATCACTAATTATGGCATAACCTGCCCTTTGTATCCCATTCTCCACCAATGGACTTCCATTTGTATATAGGTTAAGGTCAGGATTAGCTAAGGGGACTTCTAAGAGATCACCTCTGGGGCCATAAGTCTGGACTATAATTTGTTGTCAGTCATTCTCAATTGTTTCCCTATCCTCTGGGAGAAAAGTGGCAGGGTTGAGGGCCATGCACTTTCATATTTGAAGCACCGGTCCCTCAAAGAGCAGTGCCTGGTATCTAAGTAGGCAGTTGTCTGATAGCCATAAACTACCTTTGGCACCTAATATGCCATTTACATCATGAGTAGTCCAGGCAATGAGATCCTTTCCTTGTATTATTTTTATAGCCTCTGACACTAAGACCGCCAACTGCACCAACTACCTGTAAACAGTGAGGCCAGCTTTTTGCTACTACATCAGTTTCCTTACTTAGGTATGCCACTTGTTGTGGGGTTGACCCACGAGTATAAGTAATAACTCCAAAGCTATCCCTGCTCTCTCTGTGATGTACAAAGAGAAGTTTTGTCCTGTGGGAAGGCTTAAAGCTGGAGCTTGTACTAGGGCCTGCTTTAAGGCTTTGAAGGCTGTTTCTGCCTCTGGTTCCCATTCTACTAGATGAGTATTTGCCATCTGGCTCTCCTTGATTAGTGTATAGAGGGACCTGGCTATCTTTCTGTATTTGGGGATCCATAGTTGGCAAAAGCCATTGATTCCAAGGAACCCCTGCAACTATTTTAATGTCGTAGGGCAAGGATAAGCCAATATAGGCTGTATTTATTCTTTGCTGAGGGCTCTGGTTTCTCTGGCTAAGATTAGGCCCAGATATTTTACCTGCTGTAGGCAAAGGTGGGACTTCGACCTAGACACATTGTACCCTTGATTAGCTAGAAAGTTCAAGACATCTAGAGTAGCCTGCTGGCATGAGGCTTCTGAACTGGTAACCAAAAGTGAATCGTGCACATACTGAAAGACCAGAGTACCTGGACTTGAGAAGTGAAATAGATCTTGGGCCAGTGCCTGACCAAACGGGTGAGGGCTATCGCTAAACACTTGGGGTAAGACCATCTATGTAAGTTGGGACACGTGGTCTGTGGGATCCTCAAAGGCAAAGAGAAACTGGGAGGAAGAGTGCAGGGAATACAGAAGAAGGCATTCTTGAGGTCCAGAACAGTGAACCATTCTGCTTCCTCTGGTATTTGAGAGTGCAGGGTATAGGAGTTGTGTAAAATTGAATTTAGAGGAACTGCTTACTCATTGATGAGTCTAAGATCTTGCACTAGTCTCCACTGATCATTTTGTTTTTGTAGGCCAAGAATTGAGTGTTGCATGGACTGCTGAATTTTCTTACTAAGGCTTGAGCTTTTAAATGTTTAACAATATCCTGGAATCCTTTATTAGCTTCAGGCTTTAAGGGCTATTGCCTTTGATAAGGAAAAGTGGTGGGATCTTTTAGCCTGATTTGGACTGGCTGGCCATTTTTTGCCCTTCCAAATTATCCTTCCAATGCCCAGACTTCAGGGTTGATTCCCTCCTCAAGTAAGGGACAACAAGTGGGTGACTTGTTCTCCATATTCATTTAGATAATAAGTCCAGCTTTGGCCAATATGTCTCTCCCTAATAAGGGTGTGGGGCTTTCAGGCATAACAAGAAAGGCATGTGAAAAGAGCAAAGTCTCCCAATTAAAACTTAACAGGTGTGAGAAATACTTGGTTACAGGCTATCCCAGGATTCCTCGGATGGTAATGGACCTGAGGACAGTCATCAAGGGCATGAGATTAATACTGAGAAGGCCATGCCAGTGTCTAGGAGGAAGTCAATTTCCTGGCCCTCAATGGATTAACGTACCTGGAGCTCAGTGAGGGTGATCACATGAGCTAGTGCTTGCCCTGGGCACCCTAAGTCCTGTTGTTGGATCATCTGTTTGGGGGCTTCTGACCCAGAGAGCCTTTGTCTTCTGGGGCAGTGCACCTTCCAGTGATTACCTTGGCATAGTGGACATGGACAAGGGGGCAGCTTGTTTCTGACTGGACAATCTTTTTCAAAGTGTCCTTGTAAACCACACTGATAACAAGCCCTATTGGGTAATTGGCCTGCTCCATTTTCTGTCCTCTCTGAACCACCAAGGTTTGTTTGTGTTAGGGCCATGACTAAAGCTGTGACTTTCTCTGATGTCACTTTTCCTTTTGGGCCTTTTCTTCTTGGTCCCTATTATAGAATACTGAGGTTGCCAGGCTTAATAATTCCTCCAGATTTCATTCAGAGCCCAGAGCTTGCTTTTGGAGCTTTCTCCTGATATCTGCAGCTGATTGGGTAATAAAGTTATCTTTTAGAATCAATTGACCCTCGAATGATTTGGGTGAAAATAGAGTATATTTTTTTAAGGCCTCTCATAGCCACTCAAGGAAAGCAGAAGGACTTTCTTCCTTTCCCTGAGTTATGGTGAACATCATTGATTAATTCATGGGCTTTTTCCTAATTCTCCTTAGTCCTCCTAGAACACAGGTCAACAGATGTTTATGACTCCAGTTCCCATGATCTGAGTCAAGGTCTCAGTGGGGATCCATACTGCGGATGGCTTGCTGACTGGTAGGGAATTCATCCTTTTTCTTGGCTGTCATTCTATCATTTACTTGGCTAAGACACCAGGTGTCTCTGAACTCTTGGGCTGCATCTAAAGCCACATTCTTTTCATTAAAGTCCAGGGTTGATCTAACAATAACATGATATCTCTCCAAATGATATTGAAGGTTTGCCCTAGACCATGTAGAATATCTGTGTAACTCTTTGAATCATCTGAAAACTTCCCCAGGTCTGCCTTAATCTGCTTTAAATCAGAAAAGAAGAAGGGGCCATTACCTGATTTGGGCCAAATTCTTCCCCCGCTACAGCTTGAAGGGGACATAAATGATAGCCCAGGGGGTTTTGTGGTCCTTTGGAGATTTTTTGCGTATTTCCTTCTGGGCAGGGAAGATTAGAGAAGGCTTATCATTAATAGGAAGTAGAGCTGTAGGGAGGCTAGAATATGAGGGTAAGCTGAAATGTCTTTCTGTGGGATGTAAATTGCAAGCATTGAATAGTTGTGTACACTCCTTCAATGAAAAGAAAGCTTGGACATAAGATATTTCACTCCATTTGCCTTCCCTCTTACAGAAAAAGTCAAGCTACAGGATACTATTATAATTTATACTTTCCTCAGATGGCTATTTTTACCCATCAGAGAGAGAACATTGGGGCCAGGCTGTAGCACAGAAAAAAAATGAGCCACCTCTTTTTCAGGGTTTATGGGTCAAATTGATGCCAGTGGCTTAGGATCCATTTCAAGGGTGAGCCTTTTGATGCCTGAGTGTTTCCTATCTGGAAGATAAAGCCAACTGAGGCTTTGATTTGTTTGTTTATCCCCTTGCCCAAAAACCTGTGACAGTCCATGGACCCACTGATTGGAATAGTTGCACTCACCGATGCATAGCAGAAACACTAGTTTTGATCTTAGAGCATAAGGAGGACCCAAAAAGATCATATTTAGTGGCTCTTACTGACGCATTCTCAAAAACCTGACACATCCTTAAAAACCTGTTAGAGTCCTAAGCATTCTCTTGTTAGTATTGGGATCTTACACATGTCCTATAAAGATATTATGCCCCAAAAATGAAGTGGAGGGCCATACCCTGAGGGAAGGAAAGGATCTCCAGGGTTGGAAGAGTGACACCTTTTGTCCTCATTTATATGAATAGGATGCATACAATTTCTGAGGCTCCCCATATCCTAATTTCAAGAATAGCTTTTGTTAGGCCTGCATGTCAGAGGAGGGATCCTAAAATTCCAGATACTGTCTCCTGTGATGGGGCTTTGTGAAAAAATTTTGTCTTTCTGATTGGTGAGCCTGGGTGCCTGAAGAAAGTAACAGAGTCCTGGAATTTATACTAGAAATCATTCTTAGAGGAGAAACTAGAAAAGACCAGAGACAGGGAGTGGTTTTTTGGAAGCAGGACTAGCCTCAGAGAAAAGAGGAGAGAGGACATTTGTCTGGCAGGCATTAGGACCCAGGAGGCAATGGTCAGGATAGATGGGCGAGTCTCACTTGGGCAACATGACTTTGAAAGTTCCACTCATGGTTGTAGGGTCAACCAACTTGTTGTTGGGACCCTGGAGCTGAATGGCTTTCCTCTCTGTTGACCTTCGGCTCAGTCTGGAAATACAGGACAAGCAGAAGCTGGTTCCAGGTAAGCCAACACTTCCAACTCCAAAGAGTTGGGAGTTGCTAGAGATACTTTTCCTAGAAAATCTGATACCCATGTGTTTAGTGTGGCGGCCATGCTAGTCACTTTTAACTGGATGACAGGTGCCGGTATTTAGCCCCTGAATTCTAAGGAAATATAGGACAGAATAGCAAGCAAAAGGGTCCAATTGTACTCACTGCTTGGCAGTAGGTGATAGTCTCACCACTTAGCAATGGGTGATGGTCCCTTTGTGGTTGCCAAAATGTGTTTGGAATTGGTGGGTTCTTGGTCTCACTGACTTCAAGAATGAAGCTGTGGACACTCAGGGTGAGGTTACTGTTCTTAAAGATGGTGTGTCCGGAATTTGTTCCTTCTGATGTTCAGATGTGGCTGGAGTTTCTTCCTTCTGGTGATTTTTTGGTCTCGCCGACTTCAGGAGTGAAGCTGCAGACCTTCATAATGAATGTTACAGTTCATAAAGGCAGGTCGTCCAGAGTTGTTCATTCTTCCCAGCGGGCTCATGGTCTCCTTGACTTCAGGAGTGAAGCTGAAGACCTTCATGGTGAGTATTACAGCTCATAAAGGCAGCACAGACCCCAAGAGTCAGCAGCAGCAAGATTTATTGCAAAGAGTGAAAGAACAAAGCTTCCACAGTGTGGAAGGGGACCTGAGCCAGTTGCTGCTGCTGACTTGGGTGGCCTGCTTTTATTCCCTTAATTTGCTCTACCCACATCCTGCTGATTGGTCCATTTTACAGAGAGCTGTTTTGTCCATTTTTACAGAGTGCTGATTGATCCATTTTACAGAGTTTGATTGGTCCATTTTTACAGAGTGCTGATTGATGCATTTACAAATCTTTAGCTAGACAGAAATGTTCTCAAAGTCTCCCACCTGATTAGCTAGACACAGCACCCTGATTGGTGCATTTACAAAACTTTAGATAGACACAGAATGCTGATTGGTGCATTTACAATCCTTTAACTAGACAGAAAAGTTCTCCAAGTCCCCACCCAACCCAGAAGCCCAGCTGGCTTCACCTCTCACTCTGAGGACCTGGTCGACAGACCTGACTTTCCAAGGTACTGTGAGAAAGTGAAGATAGGGTAGATCCTACCAATTGGCTAAATTAGTGTCTGATGTTGGATGTTCCAGTTGGAATTGCCAAAAGGCCCCTTGGTCTGGAGATTAATGAGAAAGAGAGAGATAAAGAAAGAGACAGAGAGAAGCAAGGATTAGAGAGGAGGAGGGAAGAGAGTGAAAGCCATTGCAGTGGTCAGAGTTGTGTTCCTGAGGCTTGAAGTTTGTAACAACTCACTGGGGAGTAGCCCCAGCCTAAACCTCTCATTCCCCTTCAGGTTAGTTTTCCTCCTCATTCAAATTGCAGAAAAGTGAAGTGAAAGACAAGATGGGATCAGTGGCCAGAGACTTTCAGGATCTAGGGAGATGAGCAGCTGTTGTCCACTTTTTCCTGGGTTCCAAGAGAGCCTCTACCCCGAACACCCATCCTCGGCTTTGGCACCAAATGTAACAGTTAAAGGAAGAGGAAAGAAACATAAAAAGTGGATCCACAATCAAAGACAAGTTTATTCTGGAGAAATTAACCAGAGAGGGGATTCTGGTGGATTTTGTTCAGGGGTGCTTTCCCCTACAGACTGAGTATAGGTATGTTTTACGGTGAGGAGGCTTATCAAGACCTTGAAATGTTTCTGGGTGGGGGAGAAGTTTATGGCAGAATTGGCATGTCTCTGGTTAGAGAGGAGGTTATCTTATGGTTGGCCTGTCTCTAGTTGGGAAAGTGTTTATCTTATGGTAGGAATGTTTCTGTCCAGAGATGTCATTTGTAGTTTATGGCCATGCTAACCTTAGTCGTTAGGCTGATGCCCTTTGGATTTAGGCTGGTTTTGATCAAGGGAAACTTTAGAATTGTGGTGATTGGCCAATATGGCGATGCTCTTGCTCTGTTAATGACTACTTCCAGTCTATCTCCACCATCAAATATAGGCAGCAAGTTTTCTCATTTCCATCAACATGATTAGATTTTTTGCCTTGAAGTTCAAATGCACCCAATATGGCTATATCTCCCTCTCTATATTGTTACATACATCAGTGATTTGCTCCTTTTCAGTGCTGAATAATATTTTATTGTATGAGTATAGCCCCATTCTTCTGTTGAGGGCATTTGTGTTATTTACAATCTTTGCTCATTAGAAATAAAGATTTTATGAATATTATTGCTAAAGTCTTTTTGTGGACATAAAAATATTATTTCTCTTAGGTCAATATTAAGCATAGAAGTATAAATTATAGTGTCAGTATGTGTGGTTTTATAAGAAAATGCTGGTGTTCATTGACAATGTGGTGAAGTACCAATCTATGCGACTAGTATTTTTTTTTTAATTTCAGTTCTTGTAGTTGGTGGGAAGTTTCGTTTTCATAGTTTTCATTTGTATATTCTGATGACTAATCATGTTGGGCAGCTTTTTATTGTATTTATTGGCCATTTCTATATATTCTTTAGTCGTGTCTAAAATGTTTGCTGATTTTTCAGTGGATATCTGTTTTTAATTGATGTTTTAGTTTTTATATATTCTTTATTGAAGTCGTGGATTATAAACATGTATTGCCTATGTTTACCCCTCAGTCCTTGGCTTATTTTTTATGGTTTATTAACAATGTGCTTTCATAAGTAAATAATTTACCTTTGACAAAGTCTAATATGTCTTTTTTTCTTCTGTGTTTAATTCTTGCTCTACTCTTTCTAAGAGGTGCCAGCTTTGGGGTAGCAATTATATTGTCTGACTACATAGAATTTGGATAATTTATAAATAACCTTTCAAGGATGGTGATATATTCTAAATAAGAAAATTATAGAATAAGAAAGTTTGCCCATTGTGAAGACATGTGGAACCCAAAAATATAGCATCAAACCATATCAAGTATGACAGACAAAGCTTTGGGAAAAATTTTTTCTACAAAAAATTTAAGTTTAGAAATTAAAGAGATCAAACTGTCAAACAATAAAAAATAAAGAAGCATAACTGTTTCTTTATTTATGCAATGTGTTCACCTTGCCTACTGCCTAGACAGAGTTGATTTTTCAAGAGAGGGGAATTGCAATGTAGAAAGGGTATTTCATTTACAACTGCCTGCATGGGAGACTGGAGTTTTATTATTACTCAAATCATTCTCCTGGAGCATTCATGGATCAGAGTTTTAAAGACAATCCAGTGAGAAGAGGCTTGGGAAGTGGGGAGTGACCTGATTGGTCAGGTTGGAGATAGAATAATAGAGGGTTGAAGTGAGGTTTTCCTGCTGTTTTCTCTCCCTAGGTGGAATGGCAGAACTGGGTGAGCCAGATTACCAGTCTGGGTGATGTCAGCTAATCCATCCAGTTCAGGGTCTGAAAATATCTCAAGCACTGATCTTAGGTTTTACTACAGTGATGTTATCCCCAGGAAAAATGTGGGGTAGGTTCAGACCCTTCCAGAGGCTGCATGACCCCTACAGTGTAGTTTCTAACCTTGTACCTATTTTGTAAGTCCTACAAAACAGACTGGTCCCCAGACAATAACGAGGTATTTTTGGGAAAGGGCTACTATAAATTTTGTTTCCAAGTCAAACCGTGAACCAAATTCCTTCCCAAAGTTAGTTCAGCCTATGTCCCGGAATGAACAAGGACAGCTTAAAAGTTAGAAGCAAGAAGGAGTTGGTGAGGTATGATTTATTTTAGTGTCATAATTTCCTCAGTTATAATTTTGCAAAGTTGGTTTCAGAAGCGGAGATGTTACATTTGAACAATACAATTAATAAAAATGTGTCATAAGATATACACTGAACTTTACATCCACAAATAATCTTTTCCTTTTAAGATGTACATTTTAGAAAATTTAACCATGTCCTAGGCATGAAAGAGGTGTCAACATTTTCCAAAGAATCAGAATTGTATAACCTATGTTCTCTAGTTTAAAATAAAAATATCAAGTAACAGGATAAATAAATCTCAGTGTAATAAATTGTGCATTGTTCTTGCCATCTTAGGCTCAACTAACCAAGGTGATTCTTTGCCTGAGAAATTGAGCACTTGGGTTAGTTTCATCTAACACTTACACAAACAAGAAATGCTGGGTTAATAATGAAATGAGTTGATCAAACACTCCGGGGCAGATCTGGCAGCAGAACGTGTTCAGGGAAAACTGCAAAGTATGCTTCCTCTTATTTATTTATTTTGAGATGGAGCCTTGCTGTGTTACCCAGGCTAGATAGAGTGCATTGGCACTAACTCAGCTCACTGAAACCTCTGCCACCAGCATTCAAACATTTCTGATGTTTCAACCTCCCCAGTAGCTGGGACTACAGGCACATGCCACCAATGCCTGGCTAAATTTTTTGCTTTCTTAGTAGAGACAGGGTACCACCATGGCCAGTCTGGTCTCAAACTCCTGACCTCAGGTGATACCTCCTGCCTCAGCCTCCCAAAGTGCTAGGATGACAGGCGTGAGCCATGGCACCCTTCCTGCAGAGCATGTTTCAATACACCAAGAGAAAAACAAAACAAAATTAAACTAAACATTGTAACGTATTCACTGAAGGCTATTGGGTCTGTAATGCAGTAAGATGACTGGTCTCTATTTACCAAGGTTTATATTAAACAAAAATTATTTTCAGTATTTATAGATGTGTTTAGAGCAAAACTTTTAAATTTCCTTTTCAAAAGATAGTGCTTTCTCTAAAAATATAGCATTATTATATACTACTTAGAGTTGCAAATTTGATTAAATATATTTTTCTCCAGCTTTAAAAATCTTTGTTTTCAGCACTTCTGAGACATTCTGCTAATAAGACTTTACCCACCAAGAATCCATTTGCAATCATTTATTGCTACAGTCCTGAAAACTGAAGTGAGAACTTATGCTTTCCATGTAAACAAATGAAAATCCCTCCAAAGATTAAATAAAAGAGAAATTACATTTAAATCACAGAAGGAGTATGGACAAAGTTCTTCATTTAACCATCAGAGAAAAGGACAATCATTTCCATTCTTGCTCTTTTCTTCCCTTTCCCTTAATTTTAAATGTTAATAGTGTCATTCACGTTTATCTTCTTTTGTATCTCTTAAAGCAGTTTTCTGTTCTTTTACAGACAAATACGACAGGCCAGAGTATAGTTAACAATTCTAAGATTCCTGGAAAAATATTTCTAGGTCTTTGATCTGCCAACTCAGTGAAGAGATTGAGCTCCCACAGTGTGGTCAAAATCAGGACTCTACCTGAATGGGGTAAAAGCTACTGAAAAAGAAAATAGAAAAAACTTTAAGGCCGGGAATGGTGGCTCACGCTTGTAATCCCAGCACTTTGGGAGGCTGAGGCAGGCGGATCATGAGGTCAGGAGATTGAGACCACAGTGAAACCCTGTCTCTACTAAAAATACAAAAAAAAAAAAAAAATTAGCCGAGTGTGGTGGCGGGTGCCTGTAGTCCCAGCTACTCGGGAGGCTGAGGCAGGAGAATGGCGTGAACCCAGGAGGTGGAGCTTGCAGTGAGCCGAGATCACGCCACTGCACTCTAGCCTGGGTGACAGAGAGAGACTCCATCCCCCACCCAAAAAAAACTTTTATACGAATTAAAATGTTCATATTAAATGGACATAAATTATACCAGAAAATGTATTAAATTCGTCTCTTCAGTTTTCTTTCAGATGATGATCTTAGCATTAAAGTGTTCGTAATTTTCACTTTTTGTTTCTAATTTAAGTGACAGTTGTTTGGAGTTAAAAGGCTGTTCTGAAGGTTTTGGTGTGTTTGCTCTACACAATAGCTGCAGAACCACTGGTGTGCTTTCTAGGTGCTACATCATTGTTCATTTACTGGACATGCAAGAAGTACAGAGCCTTGTAAATTACAGAGGCTGGGATCAATACTGGAGGGACAACAATAATCATCCATGGCACCAACTCTGTGTGACTTCAAGTCTTGTGGGAAAACAGCTGAAAGGGTTCCAGAGAAATAGTGTGCATGCATGCACACACACATATACACTCTGTGGGATCATAGAACAGAAAAATATAGCTCTTGAAATTGAATTAAATAACTATCAATATAAACTCCAAGGATTATGGTTGTAATAATCTACATGAGTTCTGATAAGAATGTCTTATACATGTGTGGATTATATATATATATATTTTACATATAATTATATATTATATATTGTATATTATATTACATATATAAAATATGTGTGAATATACATATATACACATATAAACTATATATTTAAATACAAATACATATTTATATTATATATTTATATATTATATGTATATTATATATTAAAATTGAATATCATATTGGTCTGATTTAGAGTCAGACAGATCTGGCATGCAACTGTCTTTCCTACATGTGAATTGTGTAATTTTAGGCAGTTTAACCTTTGTAACTTTCCTTTTGTACCTAGAAACTAGAGGTATCAAATGTGATAGTGTATGCATGTGTCTTCCCAAATTCACATGTTGAAAAAAGTTGTGAAGAATTGTGGTTAACATCAAAATTAAGCACACACCCCCAGCCCTGCCCAACCATTTGCATCAACTTCCTCCTGTATGCCACAGCGAATGACTGGAAGCTGGGGTGAGACATGCCTCATTATACCCTGCTCCCTTTTCTCTTTTTTCAGGAAAAGCTGGCCAGCATTTAACATCAATAGAGACCTTAAGTCTGATGAGAAACGTTTAGAGTCTATTCTCTCTCGGACTTGCTACCTGGAGGTCTCATCTGTATGATGAAACTTTATTCTCCACAACCTCTTATTCAAACCTAGATATTTCTTTTTATTGATAATAAAATTTTAAATCTGTCTATAACCTGGAAGGCCCCCTACCAACTTTCAGTTTTCCCACATTTCTGAATAAAATGAATGTATATCTTAAATATATTTGACTGATATCTCATGTCTTCCTAAAATGTGTAAATCCAAGCTGTGCCCCAAAATTCTTGGGCACATATTCTCAGGGTATCCTGGGGGCTATGCCATGGGACATGATCAGTCATATTTGGTTCAGAATAAATTTCTTCAAATATTTTACAGAGTTTGGCTCTTTTCATCAATAATTTTAATCCATATAATGTTATAAAAATGAATCTAAGATGTACTCTTTGTTTTATGCGTATATATAAATATAAATATACAATCATGTACCATATAATGATATTTTAGTCAACAATAGGCTGTATAGATAACTGTGATCCCATAAGGTTATAATACCATCTTTTCAATGTATCTTTTCTTGGTTTAGGTATCTTTATTTTTTTATTATTATACTTTAGGTTTTAGGGTACATGTGCAAAAGGTGCAGGTTTGTTACATATGTATCCATGTGCCATGTTGTTTTGCTGCACCCATTAACTCATCATTTACCATTAGGTATATCTCCTAATGCTGTCCTACCCCCCTCCCCCAACCCCACAACAGTCCTCAGAGTGTGATGTTCCCCTTCCTGTGTCCCTGAGTTCTCACTGTTCAATTCCCACCTATGAGTGAGAACATGTGCTGTTTGCTTTTTTGTCCTTGTGATAGTTTACTGAGAATGATGTTTTCCAGTTTCATCCATTTTCCTACAAAGGACATGAACTCATCATTTTTTATGGCTGCATAGTATTCCATGGTGTATATGTGCCACATTTTCTTAATCCAGTCTATCATTGTTGGACATTTAGGTTGGTTCCAACTCTGCCATTGTGAATAGTGCCGCAATAAATATACATATGCATGTGTCTTTATAGCAGCATGATTTATAGTCCTTTGGGTATATACCCAGTAATAGGATGGCTGGGTCAAATGGTATTTCTAGTTCTAGATCCCTGAGGAATAGCCACACTGACTAACACAATGGTTCAACTAGTTTACAGTCCCACCAACAGTGTAAAAGTGTTCCTATTTCTCCACATCCTCTCCAGTACCTGTTGTTTCCTGACTTTTTAGTGACGGCCATTCTAACTGGTGAGAGATCATATATCACTATGGTTTTGATTTGCATTTCTCTGATGGCCAGTGATGATGAGCATTGCTTCATGTGTTTTTTGTCTACATAAATGTCTTCTTTTGAGAAGTGTCTGTTCATGTCCTTCCCCAATTTTTGATGGGGTGGTTTGTTTGTTTCTTGTAAATTTGTTTGAGTTCATTGTAGATTCTGGATATTAGCCCTTTGTCAGATGAATAGGTTGCAAAAATTTTCTCCCATTCTTTAGGTTGCCTGTTCACTCTGATGGTAGTTTCTTTTGCTGTGCAGAAGCTCTTTAGTTTAATTGGATCCCATTTGTCAATTTTGGCTTTTGTTGCCATTGCTTTTGGTGTTTTAGACATGAAGTCCTTGCCCATGCCCATGTACTGAATGGTATTGCCTAAGTTTTGTTGTAGGGTTTTAATGGTTTTAGGTCTAACATTTAAGTGTTTAATCGACCTTGAATTAATTTTTGTATAAGGTGTAAGGAAGGGATCCAGTTTCAGCTTTCTACATATGGCTAGCCAGTTTTTCCAGCACCATTTATTAAATAGGGAATCCTTTCCCCATCTCTTGTTTTTGTCAGGTTTTTCAAAGATCAGATAGTTGTAGATATGTGGTATCATTTCTGATCTAAAATTGACACCTTGACATCACAATTAGAAGAAGAGAAGCAAGAGCAAACAAATTTGAAGCTAGCATAATGTTGAGATTCATTCAGGATGGTGGCAGAAATATTAAAGAGAAATATTAAGGAAAGTTATAAGGAATAGTCGCAAACATTTTGGAAGCCTGAAAGGTCACATTGCTTGAAATGATTGAACAGGCTGAAAGCAGCCAGTTTTTACCTTAGACCATTAGGTCACGGGGTAAATACCAGGAGTAACAGAGTCTTCCTCAGTTAAGTCTGTTTACCCTAACTCCATTTACTAACCTTTGAGGCAGATGGCCCACTCACTGGGCAGGATGAACAGGAAAATTTCCCCCAATGCTATTTTGGTTAGTTTGCGGTACCTGAGCCTTAACATTCATAGGACTACTCTCACAATCATGTTAACTATACACAAGCGTGTTGACTCAGAGCTTCTTTTTTTAATTGTATACTACATACATGCCTGGAGTGTCAGCTGCTCAAGGCCAGCCACAGTAACAAACCACTCTTAGTGTGCAGGTGGTCAGACACTCAGCAGGACTGGCAAAACACAATATCTGTGTGTCAATGTAGGTTTTATTCATCTATCATTTGGATCATGGTATGCAGGCAGACCCCTGCAGCTAATGCTGCCTTGTGAGGAGCAATACTTCAGCAGAAGAAAATAAATAACCAAGATCAGAGCAGAATTGAAGGAGATAGAGACATGAAAAATACCTTCAAAAAATCAATGAATCCAGGAGCTGGTTTTTGAAAAGATTAACAAAATAGATACAACACTAGCTAGACTAATAAAGAAGACAAGAGAGACACACTAAAGAATGATACGGGGATATCATCACTGATCCCACAGAAATACAACCTACCATCAGAAAATACTATAAACCCCTATGCAAATAAACTAGAAAATCTAGAAGAAATGGATAAATTCCTGGATGCACACACCCTCCCAAGACTAAACCAGGAAGAAGTTGAATCCCTGAATAGACCAATAACAAGTTCTGAAATTGAGGCACTAGTTAATAGCCTACTGACCAAAAAAAAAAAAAAAAAAGCCCAAGACTAGATGGATTCACAGCCAAATTCTCTCAGTGAAACTAGAAACATTCCTTTGGAAAGGAATGTTTGGGACTCCTCCCAAACTTAATTTATGAGGACAGCATCATCCTGATACCAAAACCTGGCAGAAGCACAATAAAAAAGGAAAATTTCAGGCCAATATCCCTGATGAACATCGATGTGAAAATCCTCAGTGAAGTACTAGCAAACCAAGTCCAACAGCACATCAAAAAGCTTATCCACCATGATCAAGTTGGCTTCATCCCTCAGATGAAAGGCTGGTTCAACATATGCAAATCAATAAACATAATCCATCACATAATGAGAACCAATGATTAAAAAACCACGATTATTTTAATAGATGCAGAAAGGCTTTGATAAAATTCAACAGCCTTTCATACTAAAAACTCTCAATAAACTAGGTATTGATGAAACACAACTCAAAATAATAGGAGCTACTTATGACAGTCCCATAGCCAATATCATACTAGATGAACAAAATCTGGAAGTATTCCCTTTGAAAACTGGCACAAGGCAAGGATTTCCTCTCTCATCACTCCTATACATAGAATTGGAAGTTCTGGCCAGGGGAATCAGGCAAGATAAAAAAATAAAGTGTATTCAAATAGGAAGAAAGGAAGTCAAATTGTTTCTGTTCGCAGATGGCATGATTGTATATTTTAAAAAACCCATTGTTTCAGCCACAAAACTCTTTAAGTTGATAATCAACTTCAGCAAAGTCTCAGGATACAAAATCAACGTGTAAAAATCACAGACATTCGTATACACCAATAATAGAAAAGCAGAGAGCCAAATCACTATTGAACCCCCATTCACAACTGCTATAAAGACAATAAAACATCTAGCAATACAGTTTTACAAGGAACATGAAAAACTCTTCAAGCAGCATTACAAATCACTGCTGAGGGAAATAAAAGTGGACACAAGCAAATGGAAAAATATTCCATGCTCATGGATAGGAAGAATCAATATCATGAAAATGGCCATACTGCCCATGGTAATTTATAGATTCAGTGCTATTCCTATTAAGCTACTATTGACTTTCTTCACAGAATTAGAAAAAACTACTATAAATTTCATGTCAAACCAAAAAGAACTCATATAGACAAGAGAATTCTAAGAAAGAAGAAGAAAGCTAGAGGCATCGCACTACCTTACTTCAAACAATCCTGAAAGGATACAGTAACCAAAACAGCATGGTACTGGTACCAAAACAAATATATAGACCAATGGAACAGAAATAACACCACACATCTACAACCATCTGATCTTTGAGAAGTCTGACAAAAACAAGCAGTGGAAAAAGGATTCCCTGTTTAATAAACGATGTTGGGAAAACTGGCTAGCCATATGTGGAAAACTGGTTAGCCATATGCAGAAAACTGAAACTGGACCTCTTCCTTACACGTTTTACAAAGATTAACTCAATATGGATTAAATATTTAAACATAAAAATTAAAGCCATAAAAACCCTAGAAGAAAACCTAGGAAATGCCACTCAAGACATAGGTATGGGCAAATACTTTATCATTAAAATGCCAAAAGCAGTGGCAACAAAAGCCAAAATTGAAAAATGGGATCTAATTAAGCCAAAGAGCTTCTGCACAGTGAAAGAAACTATCATCAGTGTGAACAGGCAGCCTACAGAATGGGAGAAACATTTTACAAGCTACTTATCTGACAAAGTTCTAACATCCAGAATATACAGTGAACTTAAACAAATTCACAAGGAACAAACAATGCCATTCAAAAGTGGGCAAAGAATATAAACAAACACTTCTCAAAAGAATACATTTATGCAGCTAACAACCATGAAAAAAAGGTCCTTATCACTGGTCATTAGAGAAATGCAAATCAAAATCACAATTAGATATCATCTCAATGCCAGTTAGAATGGTGATTATTAAAAGTCAGGAAACAACAGTTATTGGCGAGGCAGGGGAGAAATAGGGACACTTTTACACTGTTGTTGGGAGTATAAATTAGTTCATCCATTGTAGAAGACAGTGTGCAAACTCCTCATGAAATTGAAGTGCATTTCTAACGTTGCATGAACCAAGGAAACCCACCACCAGCTGACTGATTTTCCTTGTTTCCTTGATGTTGGCCAGTGAAGTCATAGGCTGGTGAAGCAGGCATCATGTCATCCAGGAACCATGGGGTGGCAGTAGTAAGTCTTGTTTTTGACCCTAATGGCAACAGAGGGGAACAGATCTCTGGAATGCTGACTTTCTTAGAAGGGCACATTTCCACACAGGCACAGGTGATCTGTCATGAGAGGCCAACGTTGGCCAGTGATGTCATAGGCTGTTGAAGCAGGCACCCTGCTATCCTCACCATGTGGGCCAAGGGCTCTGCTCCCTAAACAGAACAGATGTAAGAGGAAATAATGAGGGCCTCAACTGGCACTACATGCACATCCTGTTAATTCTTGCCTTGGATGGTGTCCTTATTACTGGCTGGTGACAGGGCTAATCCAGTGCTATCACACAGGGTACAATTCCTAAGATGCTGATAGAGCTTGGATCTGTGTCCCTGCCCAAAATTCATGTGGAATTGTAATTCTCAGTTTTGGAGGTGGAGCCTGGTGGGAGGTAATTGGATCATGGGAGTGGATTTCTGGTGAATAGTTTAGCACTACTTCCATGGTGCTGTATTGGAGATAGTGAGTGGCTTCTCACAAGAGCTGGTGGATTAAAATGTGAGTGGCACGTCACCCTTTTCTCTCTTACTCCTGCTCTGGTCATGTAATGTCCCTGCTCCCTCTTTTTCTTCCACCATGATTATAATTTTCCTGAGGCCTCCCTACAAGGTGAGCAGGCATAAGCATCAGGTTTCCTGTACAGCCTGGAGAACTGTGAGCCAATTACCTCTCTATTCTTTATTTAAAAAAATAAAAAACAGTCTCAGGCGTTTCTTTATAACAATGTGAGAATGGACCAATAGAGAGAGGCATGCCAACATGGTAGATTTGGGCGACCCTTCACTGTAATTTTCACGACCTCAAAAAGCAGTCATCAATAGCTTAAGAATGGTAATGTTATCAGGTTGTGGTGACTTGTGCCAGTAGTCCTAGTGACTCAGGAGGCTATGGGTAAAAGGATCACTTAAGCCTGAGAGGTCAAGGCTGCAGCTATTACTGAACCACTGCATTCCAGCCTGGTAAACAGAATAGCACTCTGTCTCTAAATAAATAAATAAAAGTGAATGATGTTTTTTAATAGATACATGAACCCTCAGACATTTCCCCACCTCCCCCAATCTTCCTGAATGGCTCTTGTAAAGAAATCTGAATAACTTTCTATGCTAGTCTATTCTCTCTCTAATAGATTTCCCCACTTATTTCAACACCCAAATCCCTGTATCTTTAATCCGTTTTAAAAGAACTAACACATAATACCTATCTTATAGTATTCCTATCTTATAGTATCTCACCTATCAATACCTATCCTATAGTGTTTCACAAGTCCATCCTCTAAGAGTCCCAGAACTCTGCATCAAGGTGTCTGGTACCAGAGAATATTTGGGAGACCTATCCTCTGTGTAAAATCTACCCACCCCAGTCCATTTGACTCAAACTCCAAGATTCAGAGTTGTGACATTTCTAGTCATAGAATATAACAGTTAGGTGTTTACAAAAAAATTTCCTAAAGCTGCATGTCCTGTAGATATTTTGTCCACCAGCAACATGAACAATTTGGTTGTGAGAACTCAATGAACACATATCCAATAATTGAA
Source organism: Symphalangus syndactylus (assembly GCF_028878055.3). Taxonomy (NCBI): domain Eukaryota; kingdom Metazoa; phylum Chordata; class Mammalia; order Primates; family Hylobatidae; genus Symphalangus; species Symphalangus syndactylus. The sequence continues at coordinate 11,943,420 of NC_072448.2, forward strand.
ATTATATCTGCAAGTGGATTCTTAGTGACTATTATCCCCATTCTTTTTCATTTATTTTAAAGATTGATTCACATGGAAAATTTAGATGCTACTCCACATTTTTGAAGAAATATTTTGGTCAAAGAAGATTTTCATGGAGCCCTAAACATCATTACATCACTTTTTCTATGTATGTATGTATGTATGTATGTATGTATGTATGTATCTATCATCTATCTAATCTATCTATCATCTATAATCTATCAACCTATTCCTATCATGTATTATCTATATATATCTATCACTTATCACTTTATCTATTACCCAAATATCTTTCTATCTTTGATCAGAATTTAGGCACTATGTGAGAGTGATCAGCAACTATTATAATCTCAGAAGCCAAGTTAAGAATATTTCATATCTATTGTAAATTCCTTAATTTTAAATCTATAATCTGGCAATTATTTAGTATGATTGCTGCTACTCTTCTGATTGGGGAAAGATTATCTGGTTAAATTTGGACAAATAGTTTCATGTTCTAAAATAATCTCTATAGCATGTTGATGATGTTTAATTGTTATATATGAGGATGTTTCAACCTAAAATGTATCTTTGAATTTCCATGACATTTTCCTTTCAGAATTGAATTTAGTAGATGATAATGTATTTTCTACACCAAAGGAAGCAAAAAAATCCCACAAAAAAGTTATACATTTTGGGTCACACTTGAGTATTTGAAGGTTATTTGCATAATGACATGATTTCATTTGTGAAGAGTTCAGAATGCCTACTGTTTATTCCCCACTTGAAGTCAGAATCTTGTTTGTGACATTGCAGTCATCTCCATGGCAACTAATTGTGATTCAATCAATTCGGGATTATGATAGGAATCAAGCGAAAACAGATGGTAGGATGGGGGAAAGTGTGCAGATGAACTTTCTAAATAAAATTTAAAAACCTCAGTATTTAAAGTAAAAAGAAGTCTTGCTGTAAATACTGTCCAGTGGATCATGGTTTTCATCAACCATACACTTAGTCCTGAATAATACTAACTAGCCTATAGGATGCACAACAGAACTGTGGTTTTGATTTGTTGAGATGTTATTGCTAACAGTTTAAGGTTGTATTAGTGAGTTTTTTCTTTCCTGAAACTGGCATTTCTCTGTTAAATGCTGTTATAAATTAGTAAAGGCATTTTCTCTAAACTTATCCAACAGATAGAAGTGAGTTCAATCTATGTTAAATTAATTTTCTAATCACAGTGACTAGGTCAGTGTCTTCCTCAAAGTCACATGGCTTGAAATAAACTGGGCTTGAACTGAATTGTGATTTTGCGATTCTATTAATAATAGCATTTCAATTAACCCATCGACAGCAAGAGTCCAACCATCAAATGATGAATATATTTTTCTGACTTCACTTAAAAATAAGATTTGCTTCTGAAACATGGCTAATTTTTTTTCAGGTTGAATGTAATGTGCTCTCCAGAGACCTGGGGTTTGGCAAATAAATCTACCCATGTCTAAAGTTTTAAGATATTTTCTCAGTCAGTGTTTTAGGAAAGTGAATATAGGAGAGGAATTGTTGGTGGAGGCTCACTGACATTCATTGACAGTCTAGGAAACACTCAGACACGTGCATCCAACTCCACTTAATACTTTTAGAATACTCTTATGACAAAATTGGTTGTTTCTGCATATTCATAGGAATACAGACCAATCAAAAAGATCGATGTCTGGCCAACATCGGTGATCAGAACACTCTAGTAACACAGAGGGATAGACTGTGGAAAAGGGCATCAGGAACTGCACTCATTTTGAAAGTGCTTATTACAGGCTGAATTTTTTCCCCTAAAATTCATGTGTGGAAGTCCTAATCCCCAAAATTTTAGTATGTGACTGTATTTGCAAATACAGTCTTTGCAGAGGTGATTAAGATACAATGAGCTCATGCCGGGCGCGGTGGCTCACGCCTGTAATCCCAGAACTTTGGGAGGCCAAGTCGGGTGGATCACAAGGTCAGGAGATCGAGAGCACTCTGGCTAACACAGTGAAACCCTGTCTCTACTAAAAATACAAAATATTATCCGTGCGTGGTAGCGGGCTCCTGTAGTCCCAGCTACTCGGGAGGCTGAGGCAGGAGAATGGCGTGAACCCAGGAGGCGGAGTTTGCAGTTAGCAGAGATCGTGCCACTGCACTCTGCACTCCAGCCTGGGCTACAAAGCAAGACTCCATCTCAAAAAAAAAAAAAAAAAAAAAAAAAAAAGAGATACAATGAGCTCAGTAGGGCAGGCTCTAATCCTCTAGGACTGGTGTCTTTATTAGAGGAGATGAGGACACAGACATGCACAGAGGAAATGCCACATGAGGACACAGGGAGAAGATGATATCTACAAGCCAAGGAGGGAGGCCTCAGGAGGAATGAGCCCTGCCCACACCTTCATCTCAGACTTCCAGCCTCCAGCACTGTGGGGTAATTAATAGCTATTTTTTATTAGTCACTGAGTTTATGGTATTGTATTATAGTATCATGAAATAGACTAATACACATCATGAAAATAGGAGATGAGGACACAGACACACACAAAGGAACAATTACCTGAGGACACAGGCAGAAGCCAGCATCTCTAAGCCAATGAGAGAGGGCTCAGGAGGAATGAACCCTGGGGACACCCTGATATTGGATTTCTAGCCCCCAGAATGGGATAGAATAAATTTTGGTTGGTTTTAAGCTACCTGGTCTGCTGTACCTGGTTATGACAGATTTAGGAAATCTAGTGAGTTAAATTTTACTTTATTTTAATAAGCTTCCCTTTCTTATTTGAACAGTATAAATGGTGAAAAGTGACCATGTCCCTGGTTGTGAGAATAGGCTTATGGAGTGGTGCAATTAGATGGACAAGAAGGTAGGAGAGAGGAAATCTTTCTAATTCTATGATGAACCTACAGTTTCTCTGTAGAATTGATGCAAAACATTCCAAATATGTTCCATATTTTTTTTTAAATCTAAACTATAATCTAATTGCCTTGAGTCAGGAAATTGGGAGCAAGATATTCCTCACTTTTTTCTTTTTTGGTTTGAGAAAATTCTATTATGAAGTTAAAATTTTAGCTATCAGGCTGGGAGTGGTGGTTCACACTTGTTATCTCAGCATTTTGAGAGGCCAAGGCTGGACAATCAGTTGAGCCTAGGTGCTCAACCCTGACAGAAGGAGTCCTTGAGCATGGGACAAAATAGTGAAACCTCACCTCTACCAAAAATATTTTTAAAATGAGCTGGGCATAGTGACCTGTGTCTGTAGACCCAGCTACCCTGGAGGCTGAGGTGGTAGGATTCCTTCAGTCCAGGAGTTGGACACTGCAGTAAGCTATGATTGCACTACTGCACTCCAGCCTGCATGACAGAGTGAGACTCTGTCTCAAAAAAATAATCCAGCTATCAAAATAACAGTAGAAATTGCTTCAAATCCTACAAAAACATTTTAAGTTACTCCAATTTTAAGCTTTCTTGTCTCTTTAGGAACATTTTATCATTATAGTGCAATGTTCTAGGGGACAGAATCAGGAGCAAGATTAATGAAGTGGAGCCTACATATTCCATTCTAAACATTTTGGGCTATTCCAATATTAAATAAATAATAAAATAATTGCAAGATTTTAAGCAGGGAAGTGGCCCAATCCAAATTTTGTTTTAGAATTGTAATTCAGGCTGCCTTGAAGAGAATGGATTGGAGGTGAGTATAAAGGGATTTGAGATGCCTTGCTGAGAGTCTACTACAGCAGCTGGGCAGAAGAAGACAATGGTATGAAGTTGTGTGGTGGCAGTAAAAATTAAGAAAATGCACAAATTTGAAAAAAGAACAAAACAAAGTACCAAGGCACAAATATGTACTCACACATGTACATATATATAGATTTCAGAATCAAGAGAACTTACTGATGGTGCATGAGAAGCGATAAAAAGGTAGAAGGAAGTGTGTTAGGTCAGTCAAGGGTCCCTTCTGGAACTTGATACACATGTATGCCAGGTGGTCTTTCACGAGGGTTCTTTTGATTCTGAAAAGAGTCAGAATTGAGGGCCAATGTCTGAAAGCTGCCAGTCTATAGATCATAACTATGAGTGTTAGCTGGAGAAAAGAATGTGGCTGAAATGAATGAAAGGGTCAGGAAACAGGACACAATTATTTAAAGCCAAGCACTGAAAACAATTCTGTGAATCTCTTATGTCCAAAGTAAAGATGCAAGCAAGGCCTGGGAGGCAGGATATCTATCAGGGTGACATCAGTCAGTGACCAGGGAAGGATGCTGATTTTTCTGGATAGATCTTGAAGTAGTAATGATTCTTAAAAATTGGTATCGTGGGCCGGGCGCGGTGGCTCACGCTTGTAATCCCAGCACTTTGGGAGGCCGAGGCGGGCGGATCACGAAGTCAGGAGATCGAGACCACGGTGAAACCCTGTCTCTACTAAAAATACAAAAAATTAGCTGGGCGTGGTGGCGGACGCCTGTAGTCCCAGCTACTCGGAGAGGCTGAGGCAGGAGAATGGCGTGAACCCGGGAGGCGGAGCTTGCAGTGAGCCGAGATTGAGCCACTGCACTCCAGCCTGGGCGACAGAGCGAGACTCCGTCTCAAAAAAAAAAAAAAAAAAAAAAAAATTGGTATCGTGAACTACTGATAGAACTGGAGTGGGTGACAGGCAAAATTTTAAGTCCAAATGTCCTGTACACAGTCCTCTTTGCATTGAACAACTCTGAAACTTCATAATGTCATTAAATGAACTGCTTACATATTATATTTTGGAATAAAAAACAGCCATGCACTTCTGTAACAGTCTGAGAGACAATCCAAAGTGAAAGGGGCAATATCCTTGCATATTTCTAGGAAAAATAGTCTTATGTGAATCTAGCATAATGGAAGTGGGACTCTGCCTAAAGTTATGAGGACCGCTTGGAAAGTCCTGTATAGTTGCCCAAGGCCCAGGACTTTGGGAATTTAGGTTGTTGGGACACCTAAAAAAAGGAGGTCAGAGAGACCAATCAAAGCACTATTTTTGTTTCTGGCTGAACAAAGGTGGATGGTACAAAGAAATTTCTTTCTGTAGCAGCTGTTGTCCTGGGTAACATAGAGGGTATAGCAGAGATTATTCAGGGTGTCACTGAAATATGCTGCCTTCCAAAGACTTTGCTGAAATAATCAGGAAAATACATTTCCATTAATGTATTTTGCAGAGATACAAAGTCATTAAGGATAGGATAAATCATCAAATCATTACTAGATGATATGAGAAACAATATTAATTTGTGTTAGAATTGGTTTTTAAAAATCTATTTGCTCCAGCCTAGATTCAAATTAGAAATTAAAGTTCAGAGACATTAAATTAAATCTTTAATTTTATTCCAGATTGCTTTAGAGGACAATTCTAGGATAATCATTGAAAACATAATATTTTATTTTAAATATGTCAGTTCTTATAAGCAAAGTAGCACAGGATGTCAATTCTAGGAAAAAAGAGAACATAAATTACTTAAAAACAAGGAACTTACTGAGAAATACTTATTTAAACATGTTTGCCCACTTTTTGATGGGGTTGTTTGTTTTTTTCTTGTAAATTTGTTTGAGTTCATTGTAGATTCTGGATATTAGCCCTTTGTCAGATGAGTAGGCTGCAAAAATTTTCTCCCATTCTGTAGTTTGCCTGTTCACTCTGATGGTAGTTTCTTTTGCTCTGCAGAAGCTCTTTAGTTTAATTAGACTCCATTTGTCAATTTTGGCTTTTGTTGCCATTGCTTTTGGTGTTTTAGACATGAAGTCCTTGCCCACGACTATGTCCTGAATGGTATTGCCTAGGTTTTCTTCTAGGGTTTTTATGGTTTTAGGTCTAACATGTAAGTCTTTAATCCATCTTGAATTAATTTTTGTATAAGGTGTAAGGAAGGGATCCAGTTTCAGCTTTCTACATATGGCTAGCCAGTTTTCCCAGCACTATTTATTAAATAGAGAATCCTTTCCCCATTGCTTGTTTTTGTCAGATTTCTCAAAGATCAGATAGTTGTAGATATGCAGCATTATTTCTGAGGGCTCTGTTCTGTTCCATTGATCTATGTCTCTGTTTTAGTACCAGTACCATGTTGTTTTGGTTACTGTAGCCTTGTAGTATAATTTGAAGTCAGGTAGCGTGATGCCCCCACCTTTGTTCTTTTGGCTTAGGATTGACTTGGCGATGCCAGCTCTTTTTTGGTTCCATATGAACTTTAAAGTAGTTTTTTCCAATTCTGTGAAGAAAGTCATTGGTAGCTTGATGGGGATGGCAGTGAATCTATAAATTACCTTGGGCAGTATGGCCATTTTCACGATATTGATTCTTCCAACCCATGAGCATGGAATGTTCTTCCATTTGTTTGTAACCTCTTTTATTTCATTGAGCAGTGGTTTGTAGCTCTCCTTGAAGAGGTCCTTCACATCACTTGTAAGTTGGATTCTTAGGTATTTTATTTTCTTTGAAGCAATTGTGAATGGGAGTTCACTCATGATTTGGCTCTCTGTTTGTCTATGATTGGTGTACAAGAATTCTTGTGATTTTTGTACATTGATTTTGTATCCTGAGATTTTGCTGAAGTTGCTAATCAGCTTAAGGAGATTTTGGACTGAGACAATGGGGTTTTCTAGATACACAATCATGTCATCTGCAAACAGGGACAATTTGACTTCCTCTTTTCCTAATTGAATACTCTTTATTTCCTTCTCCTGCCTGAACAAACACTTCTGAAAAGAAGACATTTATGCAGCCAAAAAACACATGAAAAAATGCTCATGGTCACTGGCCATCAGAGAAATGCAAATCAAAACCACAGTGAGATACCATCTCACACCAGTTAGAATGGCCATCATTAGAAAGTCAGGAAACATCAGGTGCTGGAGAGGATGTGGAGAAATAGGAACACTTTTACACTGTTGGTGGGACTGCAAACTAGTTCAACCATTGTGGAAGTCAGTGTGGCAATTCCTCAGGGATCTAGAACTAGAAATACCATTTGATCCAGCCATCCCATTACTGGGTATATACCCAAAGGACTATAAATCATGTTGCTATAAAGACACACTCATACGTATGTTTATTGCAGCACTATTCACAATTACAAGGACTTGGAACCAACCCAAATGTCCAACAACGATAGACTGGATTAAGAAAATGTGGCACATATACATCATGGAATACTATGCAGCCATAAAAAATGATGAGTTCATGTCCTTTGTAGGGACATGGATGAAACTGGAAATCATCATTCTCAGTAAACTATCACAAGGACAAAAAACCAAACACCGCATGTTTTCAGTCATATGTGGGAATTGAACAGTGAGAACTCATAGACACAGGAAGGGGAACATCACACTCCGGGGACTGTTGTGGGGTGGGGGGAGTGGGGAGGGACAGCATTAGGAGATGTACCTTATGCTAAATGACGAGTTAATGGGTGCAACAAACCAACATGGCACATGGATACATATGTAACAAACCTGCACATTGTGCACATGTACCCTAAAACCTAAAGTATAATAATAAAATAAAAATTAAAATTAAAAAAACAAATTTGCAAAGATGTTCATAAAATGAAAAAAAAAATTTGCATTCCTTGTAGAAAATTTAAAAAATACAGAAATCTTTAAAAGGAAGCAAAATTAGTCTCCTTAGGAAGGACACAAGGACCATTTTGAGGTTGCTCATTTTATTCCAAGTTTTGACTTGTGTAGTGATTATACCGATGTGTCCAATTTCTAAATATTTAACAAGATGAGCACCTATTCTTCCATTGGCTTTTGTTGATGAATAGTATTTGAGGAAATCCCTTTCACTTGGCTCTCATTATCACTCTTCTCTGCCACCATGTAGGCCTTCTACCATGATTGTGAGGCCTTCTCAGCCACGTGGAACTGTGAGTCCATTAAACCTTTTTGTTTTTTTGTAGTAAAGTACCCAGTCTCTAGTATGTCTTTATCAGGAGCATGAAAATGAAGTACTGCAGTATTCATTGTGTAAATCTATTGCAATTTCTTTATGCATTTCCCTTTTCATAGACATATGGGTTGTTTCCTGTTTTTCTTTACTATGAATAAACCTGTTGTGGACATTCTCAAAGACTCTCTGTGAGGACTTGTATTTTCATTCCTCTTGAATAAATATCTAGGAGAGGAAGTGCTTGGTTGTGCCATCATCATATGTCTTACCTTATAAAAAATACTCCAGATGCTTCAAAAAAGTAGTCTTGCCATTTACTATTCCACCAAAATGTGCGTGTGAATTTCAGTTAGATATAATTCTACCATAGTTACTTTCCATCTGTTTTGTATTATTCCATTACTCTTTTCACACCTTCCTTTGGGTTGATTCTTTCTTACTGGCATTATTTGGCTGCATCTCTACCCAAATCTCACTTTGAATTGTAATAATCTCCACATGTCAAGAGCAGTGTCTGGTGGAGATAATTAATTAAATGATGGATGCGGCTGGGCGTGGTGGCTCACGCTTGTAATCTCAGCACTTTGGGAGGCCAAGGCAGGCGGATCACAAGGTCAGGAGATCGAGACCATGGTGAAACCCCGTCTCTACTAAAAATATAAAAAAATTAGCCGGGCGTGGTAGCGGGCACCTGTAGTCCCAGCCGCTCGGAGAGGCTGAGGCGGGAGAATGGCGTGAACCCGAGAGGTGGAGCTTGCAGTGAGCCGAGATTGCACCACTGCACTCCAGCCTGGGCGACAGAGCAAGACTCTGTCTCAAAAAATAAATAAATAAATAAATAAAATAAATAAATAAATAAATAAATAAATAAATAAATAAATAAATTAATTAAATTAAATTAAATTAAATTAAATTAAATAAATGATGGATGCAATCTTTGCCATATTTTTCTTGTAATAGTGAATAAGTCTCATTAGTTCTTTTGGTTTTATAAGTGGGAGCCCCAGTGCACATGCTCTTTTTGTATGTGGAACTGTGAGTCCATTAAAGCTCTTTCCTTTATAAATTACCAATTCTCAGTTATATCTTTATTAGCAGTATAAGAATACTTATACACTTAGTATGTGATTTAATCTCCTCTACTAATACAATTGGTATGTGATTTAATCTTCTCTACTAAAAAAAGTATACACACATATATGTATATACAAATACATATGTGTATGTACATGTGTGTATACATACACATACATATATACATATACATGAATATGTACATCTACATGCACAAACACACACACACACATATATTAGTGATTATGCTATAGCAAACCTCTAGCCTACTACCTTGTTTTGTGTGGTCTACTAGTTAAGAAGGGTTTCTATATTTTTAAATGGATGATTTTAGTTACATGTGTACCGACATGATATCCTTGATTTTGCCTCTCAATCTATAAACCAAAAACTAGAACAGCTGTCTCCAACTTTTTGGAACCAGGGACCAGTTTCATGGAAGAAAATATTTCCATGGACTGGGCTGGGGTGGATGGTTTTTGGATAATTCAAGCACATGACATTTATCATGCACTTTATTTTTATAATGAAAGAATTATACAATTTGCCATAATGTAGAATCAGTGGGAGCCCTAAGATGGTTTTCCTGCAATGAGGTGGTCCCATCTGGAGGTGATGGGAGATGGTGACTGATCATCAGGCATTAGATTCTTATAAGTTGTGCACAACCTAGATTGCTTGCATGCATGTTTCACAGTAGGGTTTGCACTCTTTTAATAATCTAATGCTGCTGATGATCTGAAAGGAGGCAGAGCTCAGGCAGTAATGTGAGTGATACGGAGTGGCTGTAAATATAGATGAAGCTCTGCTTCCTTCCCCACCACTATCCTCCTGCTTTGTGACCACAGCACTGGTCTGTGGCCCAGGGGTTGGACAACCCTCCTATAGACCCCTCCTACTGCCTGGTATTTAATAGAAAATGTTTGCCCACCTCTAACCTGGAGCTGTACTCTCCAATATGGTACTGGCTAGTCATATATGGATAATAGAAGAAAGTAGAATTAGAGGGTGGAGACAAGATGGCTGAATAGAAACAACTCCAGTCTACAGCTCCCAGCATGAGCAACACAGAAGATGCACGATTTCTGCATTTCCAACTGAGGTACCAGGTTCGTCTCACTGGGGAGTGTCAGAAAGTGGATGCAGGACAGTGAGTGCAGCACATTGAGCATGAGTTCAAGCAGGGTGAGGCATTGCCTCACTCAGGAAGTGCAAGGGATCAGGGAATTCCCTTTCCTAGTCAAAGAAAGGGGTGACAGACAGCACTTGGAAAATCGGGTCACTCCTACCCTAATACTGTGCTTTTCCAACAGTCTTAGCAAACAGCATACCAGGAGATTATATCCCATGCCTGGATCAGAAGGTCCTGTGCCCATGGAGCCTCACTCATTGCTAGCACAGCAGTCTGAGATCAAACTGCAAGGCTGCAGCGAGGCTGGGGGAGGGGCGCCTGTCATTGCCGAGGCTTGAGTAGGTAAAAAAAGCAGCCAGGAAGCTCGAACTGGGTGGAGAGCCCATCACAGCTCAAGGAGGCCTGCCTGCCTCTATAGAATCCACCTCTGGGGGCAGGGCATATTCAAATGAAAGGCAGCAGAAACCTCTTCAGACTTAAATATCCCTGTCTGACAGCTGTGAAGAGAGTAGTGGTTCTCCCAGCATGCAGCTGGAGATCTGAGAATGGACAGACTGCCTCCTCAAGTGGGTCCCTGACCTCTGAGTAGCTTAACTTGGAGGCATCATCCAGTAGGGGCAGACTGACACCTCACATGGCCGGGTCCTCCTCTCAGACAAAACTTCCAGAGGAATGATCAGGCAGCAACATTTGCTCTTCACCAATATCTGCTGTTCTGCAGCCTCTGCTGCTGAAACCCAGGTGAACAGGGTCTGGAGTGGACCTCCAGCAAACTCCAACAGACCTGCAGCTGAAGATCCTGACTGTTAGAAGGAAAAGTAACAAATAGAAAGGACATCCACACCAAAACGCCATCTGCACATCACCATCATCAAAGATCAAAGGTAGATAAAATCACAAAGATGGGGGGAAAAAAGGGCAGAAGAACTGGAAACTCAAAAATCAGACTGCCTCTCCTACTCCAAAGGAACACAGCTCCTCACCAGCAATGGAACAAAGCTGGACAGAAAATGACTTTGATGAGTTGAGAGAAGGCGGCTTCAGATGATCGCACTATTCCGAGCTCAAGGAGGAAGTTCAAACCAATGGCAAACAAGTTAAAAGTCTTGAAAAAAATGTAGATGTATGGCTAACTGGAATAAACAATGCAGAGAAGTCCTTAAAGGACCTGATGGAGCTGCAAACCAAGGCAAAAGAACTACGTGATGAATGCACAAGCCTCAGTAGCTGATTCGATCAACTGGAAGAAAGGGTATCAGTGATGGAAATCAAATGAAGCCAGAAGAGAAGTTTAGAGAAAAAAGAATAAAAAGAAATGAACAATGCCACCAAGAAATATGGGACTATGTGAAAAGACCAAATCTATGTCTGACTGGTGTACCTGAAAGTGATGGGGAGAATGGAACCAAGTTGGAAAACACTCTGCAGGATATTATTCAGGAGAACTTCCCCAATCTAGCAAGGCAGGCCAACATTCAAATTCAGGAAATACAGAGAATGCAACAAAGATATTCCTTGAGAAGAGCAACTCCAAGACACATAATAGTCAGATTCACCAAAGTTGAAATGAAGGAAAAAATGTTAAGGGCAGCCAGAGAGAAACATTTTGTTACCAAAAGAGGGAAGCCCATCAGACTAACAGTGGATCTCTCTACAGAAACTCTACGAGCCAGAAGAGAGTGGGGGCCAATATTCAACATTCTTAAAGAAAAGAATTTTCAACCCAGAATTTCATATCCATCCAAACTAAGCTTCATGAGTGAACAAGAAATAAAATGCTTTACAGACAAGCAAATGCGGAGAGATTTTGTCACCACCAGTCCTGCCCTAAAAGAGCTCCTGAAGGAAGCACTAAACATGGAGAGGAACAACCAGTACCAGCCACTGCAAAAATATGCAAAATTATAATGACCATTGAGGCTAGGAAGAAACCGCATCAACTAATGAGCAAAATAACCAGCTAACATCATAATGACAGGATTGAATTCAAACATAACAATATTAACCTTAAATGTAAGTGGGCTAAATGCTCCAATTAAAAGATACAGACTGGCAAATTGGATAGACTCAAAACCCATCAGTGTGCTGTATTCAAGAAACCCATCTCAGGTGCAGAGACACACATAGGCTCAAAATAAAGGGATGGAGGAAGATCTACCGTGCAAATGGAGGACAAAAATGGCAAGGTATACAATCCTAGTAACTGATAAAACAGACTTTAAACCAACAAAGATTAAAAGAGACAAAGAACATCATTACATAATGGTAAAGGGATCAATTCAACAAGAAGAGCTAACTATCCTAAATATATATGCACCCACTACAGAGGAGCCTAGATTCATAAAGCACGTACTTAGAGACATACAAAGAGACTTAGACTCCCACACAATAATAATGGGAGACTTTAACACTGCACTGTCAATATTAGACAGATCAATGAGACAGGAAGTTACAAGTATATCCAGGAATTGAACTCTACTCTGCACCAAGTGGACCTAATAGACATCTACAGAACTCTCCACTCCAAATCAACAGAATATACATTCTTTTCAGCAGCACACCACACCTATTCCAAAATTAATGGCAAGGTTTACAATCCTAGTAACTGATAAAACAGACTTTAAACCAACAAAGATTAAAAGAGACAAAGAACGTCATTACATAATGGTAAAGGGATCAATTCAGCAAGAAGAGCTAACTATCCTAAATATATATGCACCCACTACAGGGGCGCCTAGATTCATAAAGCACGTACTTAGAGATATACAAAGAGACTTAGACTCCCACACAATAATAATGGGAGACTTTAACACTGCACTGTCAATATTAGACAGATCAATGAGACAGGAAGTTACAAGGATATCCAGGAATTGAACTCTACTCTGCACCAAGTGGACCTAATAGACATCTACAGAACTCTCCACTCCAAATCAACAGAATATACATTCTTTTCAGCAGCACACCACACCTATTCCAAAATTGACCACATAGTTGGAAGTAAAGCACTCCTCAGCAAATGTAAAAGAACAGAAATCATAACAAACTGTCTCTCAGACCACAGTGCAATCAAAGTAGAACTCAGGATTAAGAAACTCACTCAAAACTGCTCAACTACATGGAAACTGAAACAACCTGCTCCTGAATGATGACTGGGTACATAACGAAATGAAGGCAGAAATAAATATGTTCTTTGAAACCAATGAGAACAAAGACAAACATACCAGAATCTCTGGGGCACATTCAAAACAGTGTGTAGAGGGAAATTTATAGCACTAAATTGCTCACAAGAGAAAGCAGGAAAGATCTGAAATGGACACCCTAACATCAGAATTAAAAGAACTAGAGAAGCAAGAGTAAACCCATTCAAAAGCTAGCAGAAGGCAAGAAATAACCAAGATCAGAGCAGAACTGAAGGAAATAGAGACACAACAAACTCAAAAAAATCAATGAATCTAGGAGCTGGTTTTTTGAAAATATCAGCAAAATTGATAGACCACTAGCAAGACTAATAAAGAAGAAGAGAAAAATCAAATAGATGCAATAAAAAATGATAAAGGGGATATCACCACCGATCCCACAGAAATACAAACTACCATAAGAGAATACTATAAACATCTCTATGCAAATAAACTAGAAAATCAAGAAGAAATGGATAAATTTCTTGACACATACAACCTCCCAAGACTAAACCATGAAGAAGTTGACTTTCTGAATAGATCAATAACAGGCTCTGAAATTGAGGCAATGATTACCAACAAAAAAAGTCCAGGACCAGATGGATTCACAGCCAAATTCCAACAGAGGTACAAGGAGGAGCTGGTACCATTCCATCTGAAACCATTCCAATCTATAGAAAAAGAGAATCCTTCCTGACTCATTACATGAGACCAGCATCATCCTGATACCAAAGCCTGTCAGACACAACAAAAAAAGAGAATTTTAGACCAATATCACTGATGAACATCAATGCGAAATTCCTCCAAAAAATACTGGCAAACGGAATCCAGCAGCACATCAAAAAGCTTATCCACCACAATCAAGTGGGCTTCATCCCTGGGATGCAAGGCTGGTTCAACATACACAAATCAACAAACATAATCCAGCATATAAACAGAACCAATGACAAAAACCAGATGGTTATCTCAATAGCTGCAGAAAAGGCCTTTGACAAAATTCAACAACCTTCTGCTAAAAACTCTCAATAAATTAGGTATTGATGGGACATATCTCAAAATAATAAGAGCTATCTGTGACAAACCCATGGGCAATATCATACTGAATGTGCAAAAACTGGAAGTATTCTCTTTGAAAACTGGCACAAGACAGGGATGCCCTTTCTCACCACTCCTATTCAACATAGTGTTGGAAGTTCTGGCCACAGCAATCAGACAGAAGAAGGAAATAAAGGGTATTCAATTGGGAAAAGAGGAAGTCAAACTGTCCCTGTTTGCAGATGATATGATTGTATATCTAGAAAACCACATTGTCTCAACCCAAAATCTTAACCTGACAAGCAACTTCAGCAAAGTCTCAGCATACAAAATCAATATGCAAAAATCAGAAACATTCTTATACACCAGTAACAGACAAACAGACAGCCAGATCATGAGTGAACTCCCATTCACAATTCCTTCAAAGAGAGTATAATACTTAGGAATCCAACTTACAAGGGATGTGAAGGACATCCCACTGCTCAATGACTTAAAAGATGACACAAACAAATGGAAGAAAATTCCATGCTCATGGGTAGGAAGAATCAATAACATGGAAATGGCCATACTGCCTAAGGTAATATAGAGATTCAATGCCAACCCCATCAAGCTACCAATGACTTTCTTCACAGTATCAGAAAAAACTACTTTAAAGTTCATATGGAAGCAAAAAAGAGCCTGCATCGCCAAGTCTATCCCAAGCCAAAAGAACAAAGCTGGAGGCATCATACTACCTGACTTCAAACTATACTACAAGGCTACAGTAACCAAAACAGCATGGTACTGGTACTAAAACAGTGATATAGACCAATAGAAGAGAACAGAGCACTCAGAGATAATGCCGCATATCTACAACCATCTGATATTTGACAAACCTGACAAGAACAAGCAAGGGGGAAATGATCCCCTATTTAATAAATGGTGCTGGGAAAACTGGCTAGCCATATGTAGAAAGCTGAAACTGGATCCCTTCCTTACACCTTATACAAAAATTAATTCAAGATACATTAAAGACTTGAATGTTAGACCTAAAATCATAAAAACCCTAGAACAAAACCTAGGCAATACCATTCGGGACATAGGCATGGGCAAGGACTTCATGTCTAAAACACCAAAAGCAATGGCAACAAAAGCCAGAATTGACAAATGGGATCTAATTAAACTAAAGAGTTTCTGCATACCAAGACAAACTACTATCAGAGTGAACAGGCAACCTGCAGAATGGGAGAAAATTTTTGCAACATACTCATCTGACAAAGGGCTAATATCCAGAATCTACAATGAACTCAAACAAATTTACAAGAAAAAAATAAACAACCCCATCAAAAAGTGGGTGGAGGACATGAACAGAGACTTCTCAAAAGAAGACATTTATGCAGCCAAAAAACACATGAAAAAATGCTCATCACTGGCCATCAGACAAATGCAAATCAAATCCACAGTGAGATATCATCTCACACCAGTTAGAATGGCTATCATTAAAAAGTCAGGAAAAAAAGGGTGCTGGAGATGATGTGGAGAAATAGGAACAGTTTTACACTGTTTGTGGGACTGTCAACTAGTTCAACGATTGTGGAAGTCAGTGTGGCGATTCCTCAAGGATCTAGAACTGGAAACACCATTTGACCCAGCCATCCCATTCCTGGGTATATACGCAAGGATTACAAATCATGCTACTATAAAGACACATGCACACATATGTTTGTTGCTGCACTATTCACAATAGCAAAGACTTTGAAACAACCGAAATGTCCAAAAAGGATAGACTGGATTAAGAATATGTGGCCATACACTCCATGGAATACTATACAGCCATAAAAAATGATGAGTTCATGTCCTTTGTGGGGACATGGCTGAAGCTGGAAACCATCATTCTCAGCAAACTATTGCAAGGACAAAAAACCAAACACTACATGTTCTCATTCATAGATGGGAATAGAACAATGAGAACACATGGACACAGGAAGGGGAACACCACACACAGGTGCCTGTTGTGGGGTGGGGGGAGGGGGGAGGAATAGAATTTGGAGATATACCTAATGTTAAATGATGAGTTACTGGGTGCAGCACACAAACATGGCACATGTATATATATGTAACTAACCGGCACATTGTGCATCTGTACCCTAAAACTTAAAGTATAATAATAATAATAAAAAAAAAGTAGAATTAAATAAAAATGTCAAAAATCAGCCCCTATCTCACACTAGCCATATTTCAAGCATTCACTAGCCAAGGTGGCTAACAGCTACCATATTCAACAACGCAAACTACTTCTTCTGTAGACTAAACATTTATGTTCTCCCACTTAATTCCTGTATTGAAACTTAACTGTCAAGGTGATGGTAGTAGAAATTGTGTCCTTTGGGAGGTGATGAGGACATGAATGTCGGCCTTGTGAATGGGATTAGAAATCTCATAAAAGTTACCCCAGAGAGCTCCCTCACCCCTTCTACTATGTGAGAACGCAAGAAAGTGCCATCTATGAAGCAGGTAGCAGGTCCTCACCAGACACTGAATCTGAGGGTGTCTTAATTTTGGACTTCCAGCCTCCCAAACTATGAGAAATATGTTAGTGTTGTTTATGAGCTACCCATTCTCTTGTATTTTTGTTGTAGCATTTCCAAGACACTAACCCATCTTCCATCATCTCAGAAAGTTCTGCTGAAAGTATGACTGTAGAGAATTCAATATTTACCTTTAACATATCCTAGTCAACATTAAAATATTATACTTCAGTAATTTCCCCCTATTATAGGTGATATGTTTGAAGGCACTCAAGGATCCCTGAAACTGCAGATAATACTGAAGGCTATAGATATTATATTTTTTCTTATAGCTATGTACTTATGATAAGTTTAATTTATAAATTAGGGACAGTGAGAGAACTGATAAAAAAGATAACAATTATAATAATATGCCAGCATGTCTACTCTTATGCTTTAGGGCCATTACTAAGGAAAATAAAGATTATTTGACCATAAGCACTGCCATACCAAGGCAATGACATCAATAACTGAGATGACCCCTAATTCTCTACAGACTAGATACACTGAAGAGAAAGATGATTCCTGTCCTAGGCAGGATGGAGAGGAATGATGTGAGATTTCATCCTGCTATGATATAGTTAGGGTTTTTGCCCCTACCCAAATCTCATCTTGAATTGTAATCTGCATGTGTTTAGGAAGAGACCTGGTGGAAAGTGATTGGATCATGGGGGTGGTTTCCCGTGTTGTTATTGTGATAGTGAGTGAGGTCTCATGAGATCTGATGGTTTTATGAGCATCTAGCCTTTCCCCTGCTTGCATGCTCTCTCTCTCCTGCCGCCATGTAAGATGTGCCTTCTTTGCCTTCTGCCAGGAATGTAAGTTTCCTGAGGCTTCCCTGCCATATGAAACTGTGAGTCAATTAAGCTTTTTTTTCTCTTTTTAATTACCCAGTCTCAGGTAGTGTCTTTATAGTACTGTGATAATGGACTAATACATGCTACTTAGAACAACATGTACTTTAAAATTTGGGATGTGTTTATTTCTGGAATTTTTCATGGAAAATTTCAATGCTATTTTTGGGGTATTGCTGGAGTATCTATTTGCTCTGCCTGTCATGCCCAGCTTTCTGTACACCAAGAGAACTTTCTCCACTGCCTTTGTGTCACAACTTTGTGACACTGCCTTCAATGTTTGGAGGGCTGTTTTTTATATCCTGTAAAGATCAGGGATGTCCATGTAGGGTTTAATTAAGGTCTCCTTCCCTGATCTCCACCTTCTGAGAGAGGCTGCCTTGAACTTGGGGTAGATTGTGCCTGAGGAGCTGTGTTTCCCAGCTCTCTCCTCCTGTATCCACTATATTTGACATACTATCACTCTACCCTCTGTAGAGACGTTTGGGAAGCAGTTTGCAGGTGGATGAGGATCCCTTCAGAAACTAGCGCTCCTCAGCTTTCTAAATTGATATGCCCACCAGCCTGTAGTCACTGCACTTTATATAAAGTTTAGCTAGTGTCTTCTTTACCACATTAGCAGCTTTCTCTGCCTCTCCAAATCCAAAATGAAAGTAGTCAGGGGTGTTTCCTTTCTTGTGTAGAGCATGTTATTTTTGAATTGGATTTATAGGTGTTTCATTGTTTCCTGAACTTTAATTATTTTTTTTAGCTAAGCACAGGGCCTCACGCCTATAATCTCAGCATTTTGGGAGGCCAAGGCAGGAAGATTGCTTGGGGCTAGTACTTCAAGACAAGCCTAGGCAATATAGTGAGCCCCTGCCTTTCTATTTTTTTTTTTTTTTTGAGACAGAGTCTCACTCTGATGGCCAGGCTGGACTGCAGTTGCCTGATCTCAGCTCACTACAACCCCCGCCTCCCAGGCTCAAGCAATTCTCCTGCCTCAGCCTCTTGAGTAACTGGGATTACAGGCATGTGCCACCATGCCAAGCTAGTTTTTGTATTTTTACTAGAGATGGGGTTTCACCATCTTCGCCAGTCTTGTCTCAAACTCCTGACCTCAGGTAATCTGCCCACCTCAGCCTCCCAAAGTGTTGGGATTACAGACATGAGCCATCACTCCCAGCCCAAAAATATCTTTAAAAATTAGCTGAACATGCTGTCACATGCTAGTAGTGCAAGCCACTCTGGAGGTTGAGGTGATAGAGTCCCTTGAGGCTGGGAGTTCAAGTCTACAGTGAGCTACAACTGCACCATTACACTCTAGCATGGACAACAGAGCAAGACCCTGTCTCAAAACAAAACCAAAACAAACCTGAAAAAACACAAAAGTTAAAAAAAAACTATAATTTTTTGGCCCAGTGTGGTGACTCACACCTGTAATCCCAACACTTTGGGAGGTGGAGGCGGGTGAGTCACAAGTTCAGGAGATCAAGACCATCCTGGCTAACATGGTGAAACCCCATATCTACTAAAAATACAAAAACTAAGCCAGGCAAGGTGGCGAGCGCCTGTAGTCCCAGCTACTCGGGAGGCTGAGGCAGGAGAACGGCATGAATCTGGGAGGCGGAGCTTGCAGTGAGACAAGATTGCACCATTGCATTCCAGCCTGGGCGACAGATAGAGATTCCATCTAAACAAACAAACAAACAAAAAACCGTAACATTTTTGACTAAAAAAATCTTTTAAATAAATGTCTATTGTTTTATTAGGATGAGAGTGATATTTTTTCTTGAACTGGAAGAGTGATTCCTAATAACTATATTTAATCCTGAGGTTCAATTAGATAAGAAATGATTTTTTTTCCTAAAGAGTTAATCCAAATGCTTATAACCTTGCATTACAAGGTAATCTAATTCTCTTTGGCTTTTTTGTGTTTTCATTTATTTTATCTTTTGTCTGCTTCATTTTGGCATAATCAGTCACCATACAGCTATTATAATACAATACGATCTTAATAATTTGAAATTTATACCAAGATATTTCAAATTTCCCTCTCTCTTACTCTATTGATCTTCTTTCTCAAATTCCCCTGACTGTGCTTTTATGTTTCTCTTTCCAGATGAGTAGAAAAATAACTTTTTAATCTAAAGAACAGAAGAAAATTCCACTCTGGTTTTCTTTAGAGTTGTGTCAAACCTGATAGCTTAAGTCTAAAAGTTTTAATATGCTAAGAATACTGAAAAATCTCATCCAAAATTATGCCATATAACTTTATTTATATTTGTTGTCTTCTACATCTTTCAGTAATGTCTGTGTATTTCTTCATTAAAAATTTAATTTTGTAACAAGAACAATGGAGAACAGGGAAGTTGGTAGACATGAGGGACCATGTGCACAGTTATCAGTGCCTAAGGCAGCCTTGATAAAAAAGAACACGTGGTCTGGTCTAAGTTCACTGTAGACTTCTCACTCTAATCTTGCATTATACTTGACATATTTGTCTTCTTTTCATCCCATACTCCAGTCTCAGGCCCCATGTATATTTGTCTATAGTTACTCACTTATTTTCACAGAGTAAGTGAAGTTTTTTTTTTAATATCACTATTGGATAACTAATTCCAACTGTATATTTTCCAGAAATAGAAAAAATTCTCCATTATACTATGAATATTAAAGTTTCTAGTATGTATTTTAATATGATAGATTTTGATGTTCTGGTAACATTCAAGTTAGGATGTTCATGACAAATGAAAAAAAATACATATAAGTATTAACTCCATGACCTTGTAAAATGTTGAAAGTGAAATTCTTTCTGAATTTGGTACTAAAGATTATGGTTGTTAAAGTCTGGCAGAAACATTGCTGAGGGACAGCTATTGTATTGTTCTGCATTATTGAAGGGTATTATCCTGTGCAGAGCAGAAGGTGAAAAAAAAAAAAAGAAAAAAGAAAGATTTCTAGCAAAGTTCTCTGAACTGATATTCACTTTTCAGCATTGACAGAGCCTACACTGAAACTTGGATAGCAACTGAAAACTGCTGTGGAAAGGTAGTCACTGTTCCTTAACTCATTAGAGGCAATATGAAATCATTAAAATTTGTAGGTCTGACCTAAGATAAATACACAAGTGCTTTCAAGCTGTGTATGCCCCAGAAATAGAGGTATGAAAGCCAGCAAGTTATTCTCAGTGAAGGGCTGAAGAGTGTTGTGTTAACATAAATTTTGCAATCAAATTTCAAAAGAAAGTCAAATCATGTTAAAATTGATGCTCTATGGCTGAACACAGTGGCTCAGGCCTGTAATCCCAAAACTTTGGGAAGCTGAGGTGTGCAGATAACTTGAGGTCAGGAGTTTGAGACCAGCCTAATCATCATGGTGAAACCCTCTCTCTACCAAAAATACAAAAAAAATTACCAGGCATGGTGGCACACTCTGGTAGTCCCACCTACTTGGGAGGCTGATGCAGGAGAATTTCTTGAACCCAGGAGAGAGAGGTTGCAATTAGCCAAAATCACACCACTGCATTCCATCCTGGGAGAGAGAATGAGATTCTGTCTCAAAAAAAAAAAAAAAAAGTGAGGCCGCACATATTAGTCTGTTTTTGCACCAGATTTTTCTTTCGTGAAAAACTACCTGAGACTGGGTAATTTATAAGGAAATTACACTCTTCTGCAGGTTGTACAGACTTCTGCTTGTGGGAAGGCCTCAGGAAACTCACAGTTGTGGCAGAAAGCAAAGGAGGAATAGCGAGCAGAGGCATCTTCACATGGCCTGCAAAAAAGAGAGAGTGAAGGAGGAGGTGCTACACATTTCCTTCTTTCCTTCCTTTCTTTTTCTTTCTTTCTTTCTTTCTTTCTTTCTTTCTTTCTTTCTTTCTTTCTTTCTTTCTTTCTTTCTTCTTTCTTTCTCTCTTTCTTTCTTTCTTTCTTTCTTTCTTTCTTTCTTTCTTTCTCTTTCCTTCTTTCTTTCTTTTTCTTTCTTTCTCTTTCTTTCTTTCTTTCTTTCTTTCTTTCTTTCTTTCTCTCTTTCTTTCTTTCTCTCTCTTTCCTTTCTCTCTCTCTCTCTCTTTCTTTCATTCATTCATTCATTCATTCTTTCTTTCTTTCTTTCTTCCTTTCTTTCTTTCTGATGCTATTTCACTCTTGTCACCCAGGCTGGAGTGCAATAGCATGATCTCAGCTCACTGCAGCCTCTGGTTCCTGGGTCCAGGCAATTCTCCTGCCTCAGCCTCCCCAGTAGCTGGGATTACAGGTTCCTGCCACCATATCTGTCTAATTTTTTTTTGTATTTTTAGTAGAGATGGGGTTTTGCCATGTTGTCCAGTCTGGTCTTGAACTCCTGACCTCAGACGATCTGCCTGCCTCAGCCTCTCAAAGTGCTAGGATTAAAGACATGAGGAAAAGCGACTGGCCCACACTTTCAATCAAGATCTCATAAGAACGCTATCATGAGAACAGCAAGGGAGAAATCCAGCCCCATGATTCAATCATATCCCAGCAAGCCCATCCCCCAACAATGGATATTAACACTGAACATAATATTTTGGTAGGATCACAGAGCCAAACTATATCACTGCACATACAGAGAGCTAACATCCAAATTCTAGCTGAATATATTACTCTACTTTCATATTGTTATAAAGAACTGCCTGAGACTGGGCAATTTATAAAGAAAGAGGTTTAATGGACTCACAATTTAGCAGGCTGGGGAGGCCTCAAGAATTTTACAATCATGGCAGAAGGCATAGGTGAAGTAAGGCATCTTCTTCACAAGGTGATAGAAAGAAAAACTCCTGAGCTAAGGGGAAAGAGCCCCTTATAAAACCATTAGATCTCATAAGAACTCACTCACCATCATGAGAATGGCAAGGGGGAAATTTCCCCCATGATCCTATTACCTCCACTTAGTCTCTCCTTTGACACATGGAGACTATAGGGATTACAAGGATTACAATTCAAAATGAGATTTGATTGGGGACAAAAATCCTAACCATATTAAAACATATCAACATATTCAGATGAAAATATAGCTCTTCTTCAATCTGAAGACCCACAAGATACTATTAGATATGGTTGAAATAACTATCTTTCCTAAGAACAGCTAATGTTAAGCTTAATTAGTCATATTACAGAGAAAAAAATGTTAAAGAATGAAATTGGAGTCAGAATACTGAAAGAAACTCTGTATGTAAACATCAGCAATTTTTTTTAATACAACTGGTGGTCCAGACAAACATTTTATGTGTAGAAAGAGATTTACATTATGGAAGTAAATACTTTTTCTTGCATATTTTATTGCTCATATTTAGGGTAGAACTTATTCCTTCCACATGGTTGCACTGCTTTGTGTATGGCATCTCCCTTCTTCCCTCCCTCCCTTCCTTCTTCCTTCCTTCCTTTTTCCCTTCCTTCCTTCCTCTCTTCTTTCTTCCCTCCATCCTTTCCTCTTTCTAGCCCTCCTTCCTTCTTCCCTCTCTCCTTCCTTCCTTTTTTCCTTTCTTCCTTCTCTCCCTCCCTCCTTTATTCCTTTCTTCTTTCTTTCTTCATTCCTTCTTTACTTCCTTCCGTCTCCTTTCTTTCCTCCCTTTGTCCTTCCTTCCTTTCTTCCCTTCTTTCTTCCTTCCTTCCTTTTTCTTTCTTCCTTCTTTTCTTCCTTACTTCCACCTGTTCTTCCTTCCCTCCCTCCTTTCTTCCTCACCTCCCTCCCTTCTTCCTTCCCTTTCTCCATTTCTCAGTCTGTCCTTTCTTCCTTCCCCCCTTTCTTTCCTCCCTTCCTCATTTCTG
The DNA here is from genome assembly GCF_028878055.3 of Symphalangus syndactylus. Classification (NCBI taxonomy): domain Eukaryota; kingdom Metazoa; phylum Chordata; class Mammalia; order Primates; family Hylobatidae; genus Symphalangus; species Symphalangus syndactylus. The sequence goes on from NC_072448.2 coordinate 11,966,936, forward strand.
CCATCCCTTATTTCCTCTCTCCCTCCTTCCTTCTTTCCTTCCTTCCTTGCTTCCTGCCTCCCTTCCTTCTTTCCTTCCATCTTTCCATTCTTTCTTCCTTCCTTCCCTCCCTCCTTCCTTCCTTTCTCCCTTCCTTCCTTCCCTCTTCATTTCTTCCTTTTTTCCTTCCTTCCTTCCTCTCTTCCCATTCTTCTTTTATCTTTCCTTCTCTCTCCCCCTCCTTCCTTCCTTTTTTTACTTTTCCTTCCTTCCTCCCTTCCTTCCTTCCTTCCTCTCTTCCCACTCTCCCTTTTCTTTCCCTCCTTCCCTCTTTCCTTCCTTCTTTCTTTTTTCCTTCCTTCCTTCCTTCCTTCCTTCCTTCCTTCCTTCCTTCCTTCCTTCTTTCCTTCCTTCCCTCCCTCCCTCCATCCTTCCCTGAATTTCTTTCCTCCTCACTCACTTTCTCCCTTTCTTCCTTCCTCTTGCTCCATTCCTCCTCTTTCTTTCCTTCCTTTCTCCCTGTTCAATATTTCCTTTAGTGATTAGTGGAGGGCCTGTACTTTTCTCTCAATTATTTTCTTATTTAACCAACATCATATTAGTCATGAAAAAATTAAACAGCAATATCTGAAGCATATCACAGATGAGGAATCTGTTTTGCTACCCACTTTGCTACACTAAATTGTCGATCTTATACAGCAGGGACTAACAAATCATTTTTGTGAAGGGCCAGAGGGCATGTATTTTAGGCTCTTTGGGCCATAGGTTCTCTACAATTTTTAAAATCTACTTCTGCAGCACGAAAAGAGCCATAGGCAATGTGTTAACAATGGTCATGATTTCATGTCTGTAAAACTTCATTTACAAAAACAGAAGCAGTCTGGGTTGGACTAACACCATCATTTTCCAATGCCTGTCCTAGAAAGAAGGAAAACTTAACACTGTTCAGGTTAGAGCAATAACAGAAGAAGGAAAACTCAACACTGCTCAGATTAGAGCAATAACAGAAGCAATCTGTTAGTGGACTTTTGTGTTCCAATTACTTCATGAAACCTCAGTACTCAAGGAATGGAATAACAATTTAGGCTCAGGTACAAGCATCCTAAAACAATAAGATAGCCCAGTGTAAACATGAACTCATAGAAGTAGAACATCATTCAAAATGCCAAAGAGGTTTCAGGCTGGAACTGAACTTTCTTAGCCATGGAGGCTAAGTGTTATGACCAGGCCTCTTCCTTCTCTTTCTTTCCTTCTACCCCCTCTGCTTCCTTCTTTGCCACTTTTTTTCTCTTTTTCTTAGGATGAGAAAATATAGACAACTTTAGAATCTACAGAATGTCTTTTATTTCAAGGTCTGCAAATTCATGGATGTTCAAGGCTGAGGCTAGTAATGTTAATGATCAGATTGAGTTGGGGCTTATTGGAGAGGGAGTAGTTTCCCAGGTATAAAGGAGACTGAATCTATTCAAATACTGTCATGTGCATAAATGGTATTAGGAATAAAAAAAAGTCCACTTTCACCTGCCCCCCACCCCTGCACCAGCCCCCACACTAGGTTTTGCTTGGAAATGAAAATATGCATAACCAGACTTGGGTTCATTATTCAACAAACCTAAAATCAGCAACTCATAGGAAAACAAAATGGAAGAAAACACCCCCCTTGGTGATTTTGCAGCATCTCCATAGACTAGTGCCCATGTATGCATTTTTTCTTCTCTACACTCTCCTTGTCATCGTTTTGGCTTCTCCTCTCTTATACTAAATGCTCTTTGGATTGTGTCCTTTACTATTTCCTCTGCAATGACTCTCACTAATGTGGCTGATGAAAGTCATACTAACAAAATGAGTGGCAATTTGTTTAAAATGCAAAGGACTTGGCAATGGTTATAGAAAACCAGGAATCATGTTGAGAAGGAGAAAGAAAGACTGATAGATTAAAATATGTGAAGGCACCAGAGGAAAATGCAATGATATCTAAAGTAAAAATACAGTGTGAAAATATAGTTCTGAAAAGACCAACAAAATTGAAAGACTGCTAGCAAGACTAATAAAGAAGAAAAGAGAGAATAATCAAATAGACGCTTTTAAAAATGATAAAGGGGATATCACCAATGATCATATAGAAATACAAACTACCATCACAGAATACTGTAAACACCTCTAAACAAATTAAATTAACTAGAGAATCTATAAGAAATGAATAAATTCCTGGACACATACACCCGCACAAGACTAAATCAGGAAGAGGTTGAATTGCTGAATAAACCAATAACAGGCTCTGAAATTGAGGCAACAATTAATAACCTGCCAACCAAAAAAAAAGTCCAGGACCATATGGATTTATAGCTGAATTCTATCAGATGTACAGGGAGGAGCTGCTACCATTCCTTCTGAAACTATTCCAATCAATAAAAATAGAGGGAATCCTCCCTACCTCATTTTATGAGGCCAGCATCATCTTGATACAAAAGCCTGACAGAGACACAACAACAAAAAAGGGAATTGTAGATCAATATTCCTAATGAACATCGATGCAAAAATCCTCAGTAAAATACTGGCAAACTGAATCTAGCAGCACATCAAAAAGCTTATCCATGAAGATCAAGTGGGCTTCATCCCTGGAATGCAAGGATGGTTCAACTTATGTAAATCAATAAATGTAATCTATCACATAAAGAGAACCAAAGACAAAAACCCATGATTATCTGAATAGATACAGAAAGGTCTTCAATGAAATTCAACAGCCCTTCATAGTAAAAACTCTCAATAAAATGGGTATTGATGGAACATATTTCAAAATAATAAGAGTTATTTGTGACAAACTCACAGCCAGTATCATACTGAATGGGCAAAACTGGAAGCATTCCCTTTGAAAATTGGCACAAGTCAGGTATACTCTCTCTTACCACTCCTATTCAACATAGTGTTGGAATTTCTGGCCAGGGCAATCAGGCAAGATAAAGAAATAAAGAGTATGCAATTAGGAAAAGAGGAAGTCAAATTGTCCTTGCTTGCAGATGACATGATTGTATATTTAGAAAATCCCATCATTTCAGCCTTAAATCTCCCTAAGCTGATAAGCATATTCGGCAAAGTCTCAGGATACAAAATCAATGTGCAAAAATCACAAGCATTATTACACACCAATAACAGACAAACAGAGGCCAAATCATGAGTGAATTCCCATTCACAGTTGCTTCAAAGAGAATAAAATACCTAAGAATCCAACTTACAAGAGATGGAAGAACCTCTTCAAGAAGAACTAGAAACCAACAGTCAATGAAATAAAAGAGGACAGAAACAAATAGAAGAACACCCCATGCTCATGGATAGGAAGAATCAATATTGTGAAAATGGTCATACTGCCCAAGGCAATTTATAGATTCTTTGCCATCCTCATCAAGCTACCAATGACTTTCTTCACAAACTTGGAAAAAAACTACTTTAACGTTCATATGGAACCAAAAAAGAGCAAGCATTGCCAAGGTAATCCTAAGCAAATACAACAAAGCCGGAGGCATCATGCTACCCAACTTCAAACTACAAGGCCACAGTAACCAAAACAGTATGGTACTGGAATGAAAATAGGGATATAGACCAATGGAAGAAAACAGAGGCCTCATAAATAACACCCCACATCTACAAACATCCAATCTTTGACAAACCTGACAAAAACAAAAATGAGGAAAGGATTCCCTTTTAATAAATGGTGCTGGGAAAACTGGCTAGTCATATGTAGAAAGCTGAAACTGGATACCTTCATTACACCTTATAAAAAATTAATTCAAGATGGATTAAATATTTAAATCTTAGATTTAAAACCATAAAAAACCTTAGAAGAAAACCTAGGCAATACCATGCAGGACATAGGCTTGGGCAGGGACTTCTTGAATAAAACACCGAAAGCAATGGCCACAAAAGCCAAAATTGACAAATGGGATCTAATTAAACAAAACAGCTTCTGCACAGCAAAAGAAATTACCAACAGAGTGAACAGGCAACCTACAAAATGGGAGAAAATTTTTACAATCTATCCATCTGACAAAGCGCTAATATCCAGAATCTACAAAGAACTTAAACAAATTTACAAGAAAATATCAAACAACCCCATCAAAAAATGGGCAAAAATATGAACAGACATTTTCAAAAGAAGATATTTATGCAGCCAACAGACACAGGAAAAAATGCTCATCCTAACTGACCATCACAGAAATGCAAATCAAAACCACAATGAGATACCATCCCACACCAGTTAGAATGGCCATGATTAAAAAGTCAGGAAACAACAGGTGCTGGAGAGGGTGTGGAGAAATAGAAATGCTTTTACATGGTTGATGGGACTGTAAACTAGTTCAACCATTGTGGAAGAGAGTGTGGTGATTCCTCAAGGATCTAGAACTAGAAATACCATTTAACCCAGCCATCCCATTACTGGGTATATACCCAAAGGACTATAAATCATGCTGCTATAAAGACACACGCAACGTATATTTATCGTGGCACTATTCACGATAACAAAGACTTGGAACCAACCCAAATGTCCAACAACGATAGACTGGATTAAGAAAATGTGGGATATATACACCATGAAATACTATGCAGCCATAAAAAATGATGAGTTCATGTCCTTTCTAGGGACATGGATGAAGCTGGAAACCATTATTCTTAGCAAACTATCACAAGGAAAGTAAACCAAACACTGCATGTTCTCACTCATAGGTGGGAATTGAACAATGAGAACCCTTGGACACAGGGCAGGGAACATCACACACTGGGGCTTGTCATGGGTTGGGGTTTTGGGAGAGGGATATAGCGTTAGGAGAAATACCTAATGTAAATGATGAGTGAATGTTTGCAGCAAACTAACACAGCACTTGTGTACATATGTAACAAACCTGCACATTGTGCACATGTAGCCTATAACTTAAAGTATAATAAAAAATACACTGTGTGGTTCATAGTGCATTAAAAATTGATGTTCTCCAAGATGTTCTCATTGGCTATGTGTTCATCTGCACCATCTATAAGGATGGTGTGTATGTTAGCTGTTTTCTGAAAGGCTTGCACACCCAGTTGAACAAAAGCCTCACACAGATACAACTATTTTATTTTCCTAAGGCCAGAAAGCAGTCATAGATCCATTCAGACCCATCGTCAAACACCTTGAACATCAGCTCTTTTCTGCTCTCAGCACAGACATGGCCTCAAAACTCTGGATTTCTAGCCATTTATCTACACCTAATTCCATCTCAGATGTGTTACTGAGCAACAAATGGGCTCTTTTCTGATGCAGAAAGAAGCCAATTCCATGGCATTGGCTTTTGAGAAAAGAAAAGTTTTACTGTGAGTCAACTGGCAAGGAGACAGAAAGAAATGCTCAAATCTGTCTCTCTAATATGGGGGTAGGCTGGCTTTATAAGCCTGGAATAATGAAGCGTTATCTGACTGGATCTTGCAATGAGGCAATGCTGGGAGGAATCAACTTACTGGATTCTGCCACAGGGTGAAATCAGGGCTCAATCTGATTGGACCCTGAATCATACCATGAGTGTTCGCTTCTTAATTCAGTCCCCATTCCTTGTTTCAAGGACTTAAGTCCCACCTTGGTTCATTTGGGAATACCCAGCTTATGTGACCTTAAACTGGGGATCCAGGACAACTGAAAAACAGCTCACAACCTTTCTACATAAAGGTTGAGCCAGATTGCTCTGGTATGGTTACAAATGCAGTGTGTGCAAAAGAGAATGTGTCTTATTACTAGAAGTGCTCCTCCTTCGAAGGACCAGGTAAGAGATCTACCATACGAGTAGTTTTTCTGTACATCCTGGGAGTCATCTTGCTATCTCTCCCCTCACCTGTCCTGTATTTTTTTTCCTGTGGCTGCACTAACCAACTACCACAAACTCAGGGGCTTTAAACAACACCCATGTACTATCTTACTGTTTTGGAGATGAAAAGTCTAACTTGGTTTAACTTCAAGGATTTGGTAGTGCAGTTAATATGATTTTTCTGTGTCCCCAGCCAAATTTCATCTGAACTGTAGCCCCTGTAATTCTTACACGTTCTGGGATGGACCCAGTGGGAGGCAACTGAATCATGTGAGTGAGAGTTTCCCATGCCATTCTCATGATAGTGAATAAGTCTCATGAGACCTGACAGATTTATAAAGGGGAGATTTCCTGTACAAACTCTCTTGTCTGTCACATGAAGATGTTCCTTTTGCCTTCCACCATGATTGTACGTGGAACTGTGAGACCCTTCAGCCCCTTTATCTTTGTAAATTACTCATTCTTTATAAGCAACATGAAAACCGGCTAATGCAGCACTATCCCTTTCCGAAAACTGTAGGGAAAAATCTGTTCCGTGTCACTTCCAATGCCCAGAGGCTACCAGAATTTCCTGGTTCATGATTTTCTTCTCCTTCGGCAAGATCAATAGCATCTTCAAACCTCTCTCTGACTCTGACACTACTGCCTTCCTCATATAAGGACCTTTCTGATGACACTGGACCACCTGGATAGTCTAGGATCAACTTCTGATTTCAACATCCTTAACTTAATCACATGCACAAACCCCCTTTTGGCAAGAAAGGTCAACTATTCACAGGTTTCAAGGAATACAGTATGCATATTTTTATGTCCGAAACCTGATTATTAGTCTTGGATCATCCTTGTCTTTAATATGCCTCCAACAAACTCTTTTTGCTTCAGGTTGATGCCTGTGCCATGGACAGCATCTACAATCTCACCTCCTCTTACTTGGATCACCTCTGTAGCTCTTTAGTTCATGGTGTTTGACAATCTACAGCTCACATTTGGCAGGGATATTAGTCCATTCTTGAACTATTATTAAAAAAACATGATACTGGGTAATTTACAAAAAAGAAACGTTTACTGGCTCATAGTTCTGCAGGTTGTACAGAAAGCACAACACTGGGATGTGCTCAGTCTCTCAGAAGATCTCAGGATACTTACAATTGTGGCATAAGGTGAAGGGTGAGCAGGCTTATTATATGGCCACAGTAGGAGCAAAGAAAGAAGAGAGCCAGAGAGAGGTGCTATACACTTTTAAACAAGCAGATCTGATAACTCACTCAGTGTCATGGAGGCAGCACCAAAGGGGATGGTGCTAAATCATTAGAAAGAAATTCCCCTTCATGATTCAGTCACCTGTAACCAGTCCCCGCCTCCAATACTAATTTTCTATGTGACTCTGTTCTTGCATTAATATAAAAAGTACTTGAGAGTGAGTAGTTTTTTAAGAAAGGTTTAATTGGCTTATGGTTCTGTAGGCTGAACAAGAAGCATGAAAGCTTCTGGCAAGGCCTCAGGAAATTTTCAATCACGGCAGAAGGTGAAGAGGGAGTAGGCATCTTCCATGGCTTGAATAAGAGGAAGTGGGGGAAGTTCTACACAGTTTTAAACATTCAGATCTCATGAGAACTCACTCACTCACTATCACAAGGACAACACTTGGTAAATGAGGATAAACCATTTATAAGAATTCCACCCTTATGATCAAATCACTTCCCACTAGGACCCACCTCCAACATTGGAGGTTACATTTCAATATGAAATTTGGGTGACAAGACACATCCAAACTATATCAGCAGGTTTCCAAATTAACCTGCCTTAAGAAGGCCTGGTGATGCATGGAAATTTATCCCTGAGCAAATAATTTTAACATAAGTTTCTCAAATTATTGACAGATTGACATTGAATGGATGCTGATTTATTTCTGAATTACAAAGTTTTGTTGATTTTTTTTCTGAATCATGAGATTTTACTGATTGTCTTGCTTACAGAGTATTTTAACCTATGTGTTTAATCAGTAGCCAGTGATCGTAACATCTAGCTCTACTCTTATACACTTAAGATATTTTCAGATCTGAGAAACCCATCCCTGTCCTCCTCTGCTCTCTTCCTATTACCATTAAAGTACACAGCAACATGTCCTTTAGACATTGCATGGCATAATCTTTCATTCTTTTTCCAAACTCATTTCATGGTGTTGTCTCTCTTCTATTCATTCCCCTAGTCATTCAGGTTTGCTTTCAGTCTTCCAATGTCACTAACATCTTCCTGGCTTATGCTAGATATGGTGTCACTCTGAAAAATTAGCAGATATCATGTGCTATACTATGTTTCTCGGATTTTCCTGCAATTACATAGCACCAAGTACTAATTATGCCTAGATGTGAACAGAAGGCACATGTGGCATTTCTACATGCAGGAAGTGAGTAGTCAATACTCCTTTTACTTCTCTCTCTTTCCCTGTAAGTTGTCCCCTGTGAGATCATGAGTTCCAGAGAGCAAAGCTATAAGGCCCAGGGAGATGGTGCAGCCCCCAAAAGACAGCAATGTGAGAAATTAATAACATTTGAATGTGTGGCTATGTATGTCCAATGGATTTTGTTTCAGCAGCAAAACCTAGCTTATCCTAACATATCTCATTGTATATATTCATTCTCACATTGCTATAGAGAACTGAGAGTGGGTAGTTTATGAAGAAAGGAGGTTTAATTGACTCACAGTTCCATAGGCTGTACAGGAAGCATGGCTGTGGAGGCTTCAAGGAAATTTCTATGATGGCAGAAGGTGAAGGGGTAGGAAGCACATCTTACATGGTGGAAGCAGGAGGAAGAGAGAGTGAGGGGGCAGTGCTGCACACTTTTAAATAACCAGATCTCATGAAAACTCTATCATGAGACAGCACAAGGCGAATGGTGCTAAACTGTTAGAAACCACCCCCATGATTCTGTCACCTGCCATTAGGACCCAACTTCTACATTGGGGATTAAAATTCAACATGAGTTTTAGATGCGGATACAAATCCCAACCATATTATTCATGGTCTTAGACTTGCTAACAGCTCTACAAACAATGCCAGTGCCTTCTTCTCATGTCTCTTGCTCCCAAATATTGTTAAATTTATGCTAAAAGCCATACACTCTATTCATGCTCTCTACCTCCCAGAGAGACCAAGGATGCATTATTTTATTTACTCATAGCCTTGTCCTATTTACCTCAAAGGAAGTCATCACTCATAACCATCTACCATGCTCAACAATGTCTTTTTAGTCTCTAGAACACACCTATGCTTAGTAGACCTCTGATACACATGGTTGCTTTATGAGTAGCACATGCTAGACAAATATTGAATGAATAGATTCAGGAAAGAATGAGTAAATAGAAGGTGGTCATTGTGGAATCTAAACATATTACCTGCCTGGATCCAAACAAGAAGATCAGAGACTTAGCCTTAAGATCAGGGTGATGTTTCAAGGTCAAAACATGTTCAACCTGGTAACAGACAAAGCTTTTGAGCAACAGTATT